>NC_050073.1:11385188-11752167 GCF_009764565.3 Dermochelys coriacea | reverse complement strand
TTGCTCTCTGCTGTACATTCCTCGCTGTTCCCCCACCCTCACGCTCCAGCTTGTTTGGGTGCTTAGGGCTCCAGCGTTTGTCTATTGTCTGTTGCTTCTATCTGGACAAGCTGGGGGACACCGTCCTTGGAAGCTGGGGGACACCGTGACAGCACCAGCGGCTGTGTGGAGGCAGAACACCCAGCAAGGTGTTTCTGAACCCGTTCTGTTCTAATGCTCCTTCCCCACCCTCAAGTGTCTTTCTTCTTGTCTTTGCCAGTTTGCTAGAAGCATTTTCCCTTCCAAGTCCCAGGATCCTTCATTCTGACAGCCAGCCTCTGGGAGTTAATTATTACATGGAGTTGTAAGTTTAAGGGCTGCCTGGCTGAGCTGAAGATACTTTCCCCTCCTCCCAGCTGCTTCTTGGACGTAGCAAAGGTTAGCATAGTGGCCCCCGCTGTTGCTGCTAGGCGGGGAAGACAGGCAGAGCTGTGGGGCTTCCAGGCCACTGTTGATGATGCCCGTAGTGATGCCCTGCTGTCTGTTCACAGACCTTGGCCTGAATGGATCCTGAACATGCAACGGCCCAGGGCTGCCCACTGAGCAACATCCTCTCCCCTCCCATGTGGATGACATGGACTCCTGTGAGGGGCTTCGCCGCGTGATCGCTCCCCTCACGCCATCACCAGCTGCAGTTGGCAATGGACGCAGGGACCACTGTGTACAGTCCATCTGCCTTCGGCTACCCATCCAGGAGTGAGACAGGGGCTGGGGCTGCTGAGACCTGGAGAGCTGCTGCCCTCACATCCGAATGCTCCGTGCGTGAGCCATGGGGCCAATGGGAGTCCACGGCAGTGGAGAGGTAGGCAGCAACAGTGAGAGGAGAAGAGGCTGGTAATGAGCCAACTCTGAGGGGGCTCTGCAGGTCTGAGGGAGGGGGTGGAGCTGACCGTGACTAGGTGCTTTGGCCTTGCCTGAGGGTGGGCTGAAAGGACAGGGGAGCTGATGGTGCGCATAGGCTATGGGGGATGGGGCAGAGTACGAGGGAGGTAGCAAAGGATAGCCCATGCATTAATAGTCTGTCTGTTTTCACCAGTAATATTTTCCCGTAGTCCAGTTGATCCAGATCCCATTGTCCCTCCTCTATTACACCATACAAGAGTTTGGGGAGGTCTTCAGCTCGTGTCCAAATGTGGGGAGTGCTGGGGGATGCTTCATACTCTTCTTCCTTGCTGGTCTAGAGGCCTCCTAAAGGAATGGGCTATGCTGGGCTACCTTTGGTGATATTCTACGGGGCTGATCTGACTGTCTTGCCTGTCACACCTTTGGATCCAGAGTTTCTCCCCTGATCCGTGTGTAACTCCCTGGAGACCCACCTCTAGTACTGAGCTAATTTTCTAGAACTTCTGTTAGACTCTTCTTTTATTTTAATTTGGTGAATTGCAGGCCACATTCTAGATTAGTCCTCAGCAAATACCATAGCTATTAGCTGCTGGACTGTGGGGCTGATTCTCCTATGGTCCCTGTGTGCTGCTTTGTGGGTGGAAAGGCTGGGGGAGACAGCCCCTAGGGAATATTCCCTGTGTAAGGGGACTCTTCTATTGGTGCAGAACTGTGAGGGTTCCCAAGGGCATGCCGGGGTGAGATGGGACAGGAACTAAGAGCAGGTAAAACAGTGGGAGGGAAGAAGTGGCCAAAATGCACTACCCTTGGGAAGGGAAGGGGTAGTCTGAACGCATCGCTGTCTAGCTGTTCTCTGTTTCCTATGGCCTGTAGGGGACCATGGGAGAAAGAACGTAAATTAGAGCAGCCTTGTGGCTGCTCTGATTGACACCAGGGGCTGCACCGGTCCCGCAGTACCCCGGAATACAGGGAGCACAAAGGTACTTTCCCCCCTACCTTCCTTGTTAATGTACTGAGCACAAGGATAGACTGGCTGATAACTGGGGCCATAGTCTCCATCAGAGGCCCAAGTGCATCAACAGCAGTGCATTCCATTAGAGCTCTCATGAGGTAGTTCTGCATTTGGGACTCTCCCTCTCCTAGGCAGACCTGTCCTTGCAATACGAATACAAGCATCCCATTTTCTGCACCACTTTTCCATCTCTTTCCGGCACCGTGCTCAATAACAATTCTTACTCAGCTCAGCAAAGGTTTTAGTAACCCCAGAATGCACAGAGGTTTTAAAATCATGGCATAATTTTATTGGCGTTTCTGACCCATCAGTTGATACTGGTACCCAGCTGTCTCTGGCTGTTTTTTTCCATTCCCTGTACATTATGACATCTTTAAATTCCACACTTCCCACTGTGATCAGAAAGCTGTTTCAGCAGGCGGTGGAGGGTATACCAGCTGGAGTGATGTGTTCGTGTGGCAGGGGAGGGGGGAGAGGTTGCACTTGCTGGTGCCAATTTAAATTCCCAGCTATATGCTATTTTAATCTCTAGGCCCCTTCACCAGCAGTGGGGTCCACTCTTGCAAAACTGTTTCCATGGCAGAACAGAAATCATCTGAACTTCTGCAGATCTTGGCTATAGGAGAAGGCACTGTTCTTTCATTAGTCCTAGTAATGGCAACCCCAAACATTCAGACATCACAAGCCAGGACCCCAAAAATCAGGAGATTGCTTTAAAAACACTCTTTTAAAAAAACAATAATAAACGTGTGTGTGGGGAGGGGGGGTCCACTTGTCTTCTGAGCCTTTAGGGTGCACTCACTTTTCCTTTTCAAGATTTTTTTTTGTATCAGGGCTAGGAATTTACTCATTATTTTAAATGAGAGCCAAGAGTCTCATGAAAATCTCTTGATTCCAGCAGCTGGAGCTTTAGGAAAAACACCAAATATTGCAAGACTCATGATAAAATTGCAAGAGTTGACAACATTGCACTCCTTCCACTGGGCAATCAATGCCCTCTTCTCCAGCTTAGAACAGATCTGTTTCTACAGCGCTAACTAACCTATCTTGGGTGTTTGAGTGATGATGGAGTTGTGGTTAATGCACTATACTGGGATTCAGGAGATCTGGATTAAGTGCCAGGCTCTGCCACAGACTCTGTGTGACCTCAGGCAAAACACTTAATCTCTCTCTGACTCAGTTTTCCATCTGTAAAATGAGGATGATAGCTCTGCCTGTGAGTCTTGTCTATTCAAATTGCAAGCTTTTTGTAGCAGGGCTTGCCTTTTGCTAAGTGTTTGTACAGTGCGTAGCACAATGGGGCCCTGAAGTTGGTTGTAGTACACTTTATAATGTGTATATATACAGTGATGTTGCTTGTAGTACCTAGGCAACAACTTAATTTAAACAAAATTTAAATAATCTTCCAGACTTTAAATACAAATACTGTTTTCACAGGCTTGTATGAGCCTACCCATTTATAGTGGCATGAACATAAACCCTGATTCCCTCTTCACCTTGCCATGTCATAGGGTGCATGGTAATTCTGCCTAAGTGAGGACTGCAGGAACAGGCCTTCAGGCAAGCAGAAATGTTTCAGTCCCCACTGGGATGGGAGGGTAGCATCCAATGCAACAATAGTGGGAAATTTGATCAAGGACATGAATCAACTACCTCCTGCTTACAACAGTGTCAATATCACCTACTGATCTGTGTGTTACACCTCCCTCCCTGAGTGATCTACAGAACATCATCACCAGCCACTGGGAGGAAGGATGGCCTAATGGTTAGAGTATTATCCTGGGCTGTGGGAGAGCTGGAATCAATTCCTCCTGTGCCACAGGCATCCTGTATGAGCTTGGGCAAGTCACATAGTCTTTCTGGGAATCTGTATGTGGCACAACCCTCCCCCCTCAAAAAACCCCCACCTCTGGCAGTGAGTCTCAGAGCCTGGGTCTGCAGACTTGAACTCACAAAGCTTGCGCGAGGGTACTAAAAACAGCCATGTAGACCAGTGGTTCTCAAACTTTTGTACTTGTGACGCCTTTCACATAGCAAGCCTCTGTGTGCAACCCCCTTTATAAATTAAAAACACTTTTTCACATATTTAATACCATTATAAATGCTGGTTTCAGAGTAGCAGCTGTGTTGGTCTGTATTGGCAAAAAGAAAAGGAGTACTTGTGGCACCTTAGAGACTAACAAATTTATTTGAGCATAAGCTTTCGTGAGCTACAGCTCATCCGATGAAGTGAGCTGTAGCTCACGAAAGCTTATGCTCAAATAAATTTGTTAGTCTCTAAGGTGCCACAAGTACTCCTTTTCTTTTTATTATAAATGCTGGCGGCAAAGCGGGGTTTGGGGTGGTGGCTGACAGCTCACGACCCCTCATGTAATAACCTCGTGACCCCCTGAGGGGTCCCAACCCCCAGTTTGAGAACCCCTGGTGTAGACGCTTGGGCCTGGACTCTGAGGCCCAGGTGAGGAGGGGTGGGTTTCCAAGCTGGAATGGCTACACAGCTATTTTTAGCTCTGTAGTGTGAGCCCAAGTCTGAGAGTCTTGATTGCTATTTTGTTTTGCCATGTAGACATAGCCTCTGTACTTCAGTTCCCCATCTGTACGATGGTGATAACAACGCTACACTAGCTCACAGTGGTTTTGTGAGGATAAATATATTAAAGATGGTGAGGTGCTCCTTTGCTACGGTGTTGGGGGTCATATAAGCACCACAGCCAGACAGAGAGACTGCCTGCCCGCCTGGCTAATAGTCCTTTTGCTCAAGCATTCGCTCATGCTTTTAGTGCTGAAGGACCCTAAGTACAAAGTCTGCTGTTGGCCTGTAAGGGGAATCAGTTACACCACAGGGCTTTGACTGTCCATCCAACGCAGACAAGCTCTTGGTTTTTAAAGTTTCCTCTTAAAGACACTAAACTCCATGGAATTCAGCTCAGGGAGGAGGAGCTGGACTGACCCTTTGGGGGTCATATCTCTAGGTCTGGAAAGTGTAGATTGTGTAGACTAGATTCTTGGGCTACTAAACTGTCCAATTCAGCCCTTACAATGGGAGTAGAGAAACCTGAGATATTAAGAAATACAGGAACTCTATAATGTAATTATCATCCTGCAGTTATGGGCCTGACTCTGCAGATGCTTTCCTTGCATAATACACGGAGGTGAATGGAGGTGTCATGCACAGATTAGCCACAGCACTGAGTCCTAAACTGGGGTAGGGGGGAAAGACCCACACAATTCTGCTTTAATGCCTGCCATTTGCATTTGCCCGAACAAAGCATCAGCATTATTCAGTCTCATGGTTTACCCCAGAGCACACAGATGAAGTCAGGGGTGCTGGAGCAATTTGTATAGTGGGGGTGCTGAGAGCCATTGAACCAAACTGTAAACCCTGTGAAGGACGGAAACCTCTTCAAGTCAAAGGGTGCGGCAGCACCCCCAGCACCAGCACCTCTGGATGAACTCAAAATGCCCAGGATGCTGTCAGCCAGGCCTCCCCATTGACCTTCCTCATTAGCATCCTTCTCTCCAGGGAGCCCGAGGAAACAATCTGCTCTCCCTTCCTTGCACCCAGCACAGACGCTGACAGCGCAGAGACCCTTCCTGCTGAATTTTGAAGTCAGCCCATTCAACTGGGGCGCAGGGATCTTTCTCCTCCATCTTCCACGGGCAGATCTCAGTCTCCAGGCTCGACTGTTGCAGTGATTTTTGAGACCGGGGGTCCCTGCGATGCAGCGTGTGTGCGGGGGGGGAGGCTGCGCTGAATACACCGTCAGTGTCTGTGCAGGGGAGGGGCAGGACGGCCGGCGCGTGGATGACAGGCGAGCCTGGGGGAGAGCTCCGGGCTCGGTACTGAATTATCAGTCACATGAGGCTCGGGGAGGGGGACGTGCATGCTGCAATTGGAGCCGCCCAGAGGTCATGTGACCTCCAATCCCCTCCCCGCCACCCCTGGGCGGCGGAGCCAGGCTGGAGAGTCGGCGCGCGGCGGGCTGGGGTTCCCGGGATTGCCGCAGCGCCCGGCTGCAGCGCGGGGCCGGGCAGTCGCCGCTGGCCCCCAGCCCGGCGCAGGGATGGCTGCAGCAGCGCGCCCGGCGTGAGGGGGCGCGGGGCAGGGGCAGGGGCAGGGGCAGGGGCAGGGGCAAGGGCAAGGGCCGGAGCCGGAGCCGGAGCCGGAGCCAGCATCAGCATGTGGAGCGGGTAGGTCTGGAGCCGGCTTCCTCCTCCCCGCCTAAAAAACTTTCCTGCGCCCTGGTCCCCTCTTTCTCGGGAGGGGAGCGGGGGAACGGAGCCCGCACTGGGGCGCGGGGCCCCCCTCTCCGAGGGCGTCCGGGGTGCGGCTTGTCCCCTGTAGCCGCAATGGGACCCGCACCGGGGATGCCTCTCCCTGAGCCTGTGGTGGCCTCCTGCTCCCCCTCCTCCAGTGGCTTTCTCTGAGGCGTGCACCCCTGGGTGCTCCTGGTCCCTGCTCATACGTGCTGGATCTGGAGGTGCTGCTGCACCCCCTGGCTGGAAGTGGTTTCCATCACATGCAGGGTTTACAGTTTGGTTCAATGGCTCTCAGCACCCCCGCTGTACAAATTGTTGCAGCGCCCCAGCCCTGCTCCAAAGGGTGCTCTGCCCTGGGGGCCTCAGGCTGGGGGTGGCTCAGCGGTCACCTTTCCTTCCTAGCCGGGTGGGAAGGAGTGAAACTTGCAAAAGGTCTGAAAAGGAGGAGCAGAAAGTCTCTGAGGAAGGAGCGAATAGCCCTGGGCAGGTGCTGGGGGAGAAACACCCTGATGGGGTTATTGGGTGCTTGGCTCTGCATCACTAGTGCTGGTCCTTTGGCTCAGAGTTTGGATGTTGGTGCTGAATGAATGCTCAGGGTCTGTTCTGGAGCAGCTGGTTATGGCTCCGTTAGTGCTTGAGTGGGAGCGCTATGGGGTTGTGCGATCCCTTCTGGGGACAGCCTGCTTTTTGGGAAGGAAGGAAGGAGGCTTCTTACTCCCCCCAACTTCTTGTCCCTGGGACCCACTTTCCTGTGTTATCTGTCCCATCCCCTGTCTGTGTGCGTGTGCAGAGAGATGGATGGATGGCAGAGAGAGACCTTTGATTGTGTGGGAAGGGGGTCTGTTTCCCTTGGAGTCTGTAAAGGTTTACATCTGCTCAGACCCAAAGTAGGAAGCATGTTAGAACAGCAGAGGAGGGAGCAGGGGGTGACCTGACCTTAGTTTCTTCAGTGTTCATAAAGTTTCTAGAACCTCAAATCCAGGAGGCTGCATTCTCCTGAGGTCACTGCTACCTTCGACTGTGCCCCCAACCCCAAGGAGCAGCCAGCGTGTCAAAATGAGTTGTGCAGGCAGAATGGAGAGAGATATGCCCTCTGTAGTTTCTTTTTCTTCCATGTGGAAACCGTGTTTATTTGCTAGAGATTATTTTCTCCCTCAGAAACTGCTCTTTAGCTGCACAGTGATGTGTCTGCTGGGAAAAGGGGCAAGGCAAAATACACAAAGCAGGGGAAAGCTACCAGTGTGAACAGAAGAACGTGAGGGAGAAGAGAGATGAGAAACTGATGGGCCACAGGAATAAAGAGAAATGTGGGGGAGAGAGAGCGCTAAAGGGCAAAGAGACAGGGTTAACGCTGAATGGTTCAGAGAGAGTTAATGGCGATGAGAAAAGGAGATGAGATGGTGGGGAGAAGAGTCATCACTGGAATTTTGGGTCCGATTCTGAATCCTGCTGAAGTCACTATCAGCATTTCCACTGACTCTAGTGGGAGCAGGATTGGGCACCTAACGAGGAAATAGTTTCCTAATATGAAAACTGCCCCTGGTTTTGTTTTTGTTTTTTTAAAGTGCAATCTACAGACATTGCATTGTTCGTCTCATGGCCTCTGGGCAAGTTACTATGGCGTGTGTGTGTGTGTAGTACGCTTGCCCCGGAAAGAGTAAAATATGGGGGAATTTACAGCTTCCAAGCAACTAAAACTGCACCATCGCTAATAGTGGCATTTGCAGGAACAGTTCTAGTTCAGGTTGCCCAAGTGTTTCCAATCTAACCGCTGGTTTTGAGTTTCTAATAACTGTCAGCACGTGGGTTAAATTTTTCAAGGTCTGATCTCTTCTAAAGTGTATGTGGAGAGTGTGTATAAACTTTGAATATAAACTTTGAATAAGGCAATGTACCATAATAAAGTGCCAATAGAGTATATTTATGTGTAGCATCTTGCATATAGAAATACTGGATGCTACTTAACTATCAGCGTAAACAGAACACCCCAGCCTGCTTCCCAGCTCTTTGCTGCCTATAAAGCAAATATGAGAAAGATGAACTGCATGCTACACTATAGCATCTATTGTTGCGGCAGGGCATACACCTTTCAGAGATGTGTTACTGAGTGCCTGAGCGAGGCAGGTGTGTGTCGAGGATGTACGTGGAGACTGGTTGGCTGCACAGTGCTAAATCAGTATGGACAACACTCTACTTTTGAACCGCACAGTGAATCCTGCCTCCTGCTGTCTCTGCATGTGTGGATTTCAGGCTGCTCTGTGGCAGGAGATCAGACTAGAAGAGCCAGGATCCCCTTGTGAACTCAAATGCAGAGTTTAGCCAGAGAGACGCGCAGGCAGTTCGTACAGGAAATAACTGTCAGATCAGCTCCACAGGAAACGAGTGAGGCCTGCTGGAAAAAGTGTGGATCCTGCACATTTTTCTCTTTTTTTTTTTTTTCTATATAATCCAACAAAAAAAAAAGGTTTCTAGCATTTCCTATTGCGAAGAGCCTTCGAAACACCCCCCACCATCCTGCAGAGCACAGGCTCCAGCCAGACTGGCAATAGCAACAGCAAAAGGACTGAACCTCCATCACCTTCTCGGTCTCAGTGAAATGTTGGTTTCAAAGCCCCATCAGGGCAATATAGATCAAGACTTGACTGCCTAGTCACCTGGGTACTTCACGATCCTGTCTACACTGTAGCAATGGCTGTGCTGGGGGACTAGTTACAGCAGGGTTGTCCCACGATATGGGGAGTGTACTGATCCTTCTTGCAGTGGAGCTAGGGTCAAATTGAGTTAGGGAATTGCAGGGTTCCTCAGCAATGTAGTTAGTGTAGGCAGGACTAAAAATGTCCCATCATGATGCTGATTTGTTCATTCCCTGCTTTGCAGGCTAGGTAGGGAGGGGTTCTCCCAGTCCCTTCTCATCGTTGGCCCATGGGCGATGTGGCACCTGCACTCAGAGGAGAGACTCATGTTTCCTTTGTTTAACACCTGTCCAAATTGCTTGTAGGGGAGCTGGGGTGCTGACTGGTCACAAAGACTGCCCCCTATTCCTGGATAGTCAGCTCTGTGCTATCCAGACTAGCAGGCCTGGGGCTGAAAGCTAGAGCCTAGAGCTCTGCACCCTGGCATTGCATCACTGGAATTGTTGCTTGGGAGTTGTGTGTAGGTATAAAGTGCAAGGGAGACAGCGTGGCTTAGCAGTCAGAGCTCAAGACCGGGAATCACGAGACCTGGGTTCTTACCCTCCTGTGATACCCTCTGAGACAAAGCATGACATGGCTGCTAGATGTGGTTGTTAATGCAGCAACAGCCTGGTAGTTAGCAAATAGACTCTGTACTCAGGTGCCTTGTGTCCTAGTCCTCGCTTTGCCACTGAGTCACTGTGTGACTTGGAGGAAGCCAGTTACCCTCTCTGTGCCTGTCTCTCTGTCTGTAGCATGGGGGCTATAATAGCTACCCCTCAGGGATGGTGTGAGAGTTATTTAGTTAAAGTTGGTAAGGAACTCTGAGACCCCTGGTGAAACATGGCACCACAGGGCTTGCTGTGACCTGGGCTGGAACTTAGTTCCCTAACATGATTCTACAAGTGTGGTATCCAGACATAGAACAATGCCAGACAACCCTTCTTGTACCATTAGCTGCAGTGTATCTGGATGCAGCTGTTGTCTAATAGGTTACTAAAAAAAATAGCCATGTTGACTGCTCACCTCTAAGCTAAGGTGTCCCTCATATAGCTGTCACTGGGAACACATTAAGTGAATCTTAATCCCTGAGGGGTAGCAGATGACAGAACGAGGAGTAATGGTCTCAAGTTGCAATGGGGGAGGTTTAGATTGGATATTAGGAAAAACTTTTTTACTAAGAGGGTGGTGAAACACTGGAATGCGTTACCTAGGGAGGTGGTAGAATCTCCTTCCTTAGAGGTTTTTAAGGTCAGGCTTGACAAAGCCCTAGCTGGGATGATTTAACTGGGACTTGGTCCTGCTTTGAGCAGGGGGTTGGACTAGATGACCTTCTGGGGTCCCTTCCAACCCTGATATTCTATGATTCTATGATTCTATGAATCACCGTTAGGTCCACCGTTGTTACTTGCTTCTTCTTTGCTTCCCCTGAAATTCTTCCCTAGCCTGATTTGTGTCTGAATTAGCTTTTCCTCCATCCTATGAAAGAGGAGAAACAAAGGAGAAGGCTTACATGAAAAGACCTATTAGGTCTCCTCTAGTCCATTTCCTGGCTGGTGAAGGATTGTTCCGGCAATATATTTTTCGGGACTCTATCCAATCTAATTTAAAATTTTTGAATTCCATCCCATCATTTACCAGAGGTGTTAATAACCGAATAGACCTCCCTCTCTCCCTTTCCTGCTTTGTGCCATATTATCCTTGATGCAGATCCATTGATTCTACAGCGGTATGCTGGAGTGGGTTTGTCTCATACAGTTTAAATGTTTCTTTGATTAGCTTCATCCCTTTCCTCCTAGTCATACCGTTAGATCACCCTGACTAATTCTTCTCCTTCCTTGGTGTTTATACCCTTCAAAGACTCTTAATCCCATTTTCCTTGTCATTATTTAGGCAAATTATACATATTTATGTTTGCTAATCTTCTCTTGTACATTAATGCAGCCAAACCATTAATTATTTCTCTTCTGAATACTCTCTGATTTGCCAACATGGGATTTGAGCAGCCCAGAGCTGAATATAATATAGACTTGGTGTGGTCTTGCCAGCGCAATGTAGGGAGAACTGTCACCTTGCTGGTTGGTCATGTAATATTTCTATGTCTGCACTCCCAGACTATAGTGGCCTATTTTTGCTTACATCGCATCGTGCGCTTCTCTCTAGGTTGGAGTTTGCTATGGGTTTGCAATGGAAAGAGTCTTGTTGACTTCAGTGGGTTTTGAAGCAGGGCCCCAAGGTGTGTTGCTGCTTCCCCTAGTGCCTACGACCCGTTGAGTATCTCTGTATGGATTACTTTTGCTCTGTAGTATTAACTTTCATTTTTTCTGGCAGAAGCTCATTTAATTTCTTGCCCATTCTTTCCCCACACACTTCTTCACTTGCTGCTGTTTTCAGCACTTCCCAATTTAGTATAATCTGAACGTTAAATTAGTGAGCGGCTTCCCTCCCCTTCCAAAGTGCTAATGAGGTTGTTCGGTAAATCGTGCCTAACATGCCGATCTCTGTAATGTTCCTCTGGACACCAATCCCTCTTGCCAAGCTGCCATTTATCATTCACTACACCTTGTTTATGGTCCTTCAGCCACTTTTCATTCAACCCATGTGACAGCACTCTGCTGTTCAAGCCAACTGGAATGAGATCTGCCTTGTAACGTTTTGTGTGACATTCTCATCAAATGCTTTACTAAAGCCCAGCTATGCATTCTGCCTTCCTCCTGGTTTTGTAATTCAATCAAAAGTGCCATCCAGTTTGCTTGGAATGATTTGTTCTTAATAACCTATTCCCATTATTCTATAGATGCGTAAAGACTTCTTTCTCTGCGTATTTTTTGTGTTATTTTATATGGTGCATGGGCTGGATTTATCAGATAGCAATTACCAGGATCATACTTTTTTACTTTTTAGAAGATTGGTACCACATTTGCTTCCCCATCCAATTCTATGGTATCTCTCCCAGTTCTCCCATGATTTCTCAAATATAATTTCCAGTTGTTATCTAGTTCTGTTAGCTCCCTGGAATTCATGTCATCCATACAAACTGTCCTGATACATTCTGCCCCTCTTCTCTATCACCCTCTGCCCCCACTTCCCAATTATTTATCTGCTTCTTACCAACAATTGAGAACTGAGATCTTGTCTTCAAACCTGCATGTGAAGAATATAGCTCACTTGGGCCTGGATCCAATGCCTACTGAAGTCACTGAGAGTCTTTCTGTGCTCTTTAGGAAGGTTTGGATCAGGCCCATAGTGCTATATAAACAATAATCACCATATGATCTTCATTACAGCCTAATCTCTTTCTCCTGGCTTTCTTCCTTAATGCAAACTTTTAAAGAGGAATTTGGCTTCTCAGCCTTTTGGTTTTAATCATTCATTTTAGCCTCCTCCTCATTTATTAATGCCCTTTCCTTTCTCCCCAGTAAAGAAGCTTCTGTGGGTTCAATCCTGCTCCTTTAGAAGTCAATGGCGCAGGTCCTGTGCAATACACCTTTAACCGCCAGCAGCACTCGTTTCCTGTGCTTTTGGATTAGTTGCTGCTCTTATCTTTTCCTCCCACTCTCTACGCCCTGTTTCCCTGCACCACGCCTCTCCTCTTTTAACCAGGGTCTCTGAATTGCATTGGCTGCTGCTTGTCCTTTGCTGTCTTCTATCCTAGAGCAATTGTGATATGTTGGGCCTCATCTCATCTGACCTTTTCACTTCTCACTGCCTTTCTCCTTTTCTGTCTTCTCTTTATTCTCTCTCCTGATTTTGCTTTGCCTCTTTACTTTCCTTTTGGCTCTTGCATTTGGATCCTGCTCCAAATCCACCCCCTAGGCTACTCCACCTCCCCATTACCCTCACCTCTGTTGCCCCCTTCCATGATGAACGGCCGTGGACTGGCACAGCAGAGCACCGATCAAATGTGAGGCTGATATTACCCATGTCCAGCCCTGAGGAGGACAAAGCCTCCACAAGGGGCTACTGATGATTATTGATTGACACCGGGGTTGGCTGCGTCAGTGCCCCTGGAAGGCATCTTGATCTCTGATGGCATATTGTATCTGTGGCCATATTGTCCGACAGCAGTGGTGGGTTGCAGCTTTCCCTGTTGGAGATCCCTAATGGGTTCCCCTTTAGAGCTGTGCACCTTCCCCAGCTCCCCAAGGGCTCTCGCCACACACTGACATCTCCCGACAGCTGGGTACTGACCCTGCTGGAGCATTTCCCTCACCTTCCCCTGGCAACACTGGAGTCACCCCTAGCCAAGTCCCTTGGGAATCCCCAACTCTGCACATCCCCTGCTGCCAGAGCCCCTCTTCCCCAGCCAGCTCAGAAGCTAAACAAGGATATTGCCTCTGGAGCCCAAAGCTCCTGACAAAAAGCCACTGAGCCTCAGAGAGGAGTCTCCTGAAGTTGTCTCTTCAGCAGGAGCTCAACTTGGCATCCGGGCCCCGTTTCTGCTGTGGATGTGCATACCAGCCTCTGAAACCAATAAAGAAGAAAAATAGGGATCCCATATCTGCTCAATGGGAATGCACTGGACTGAGGGTGGTAAATATTTGGTTAAAAATAGAGCCTGCTCCTCCTCAGTCGGGGGTGGTTGCTGTGTGTGTGTGTGTGTGTGTGTGTGAAATGTGGGTTTGCGGTGAAAGGGGGTGAGGGTTCACTTGCCACAATGAAATTTTGGATCAGGTGGGAGCCAATGCCCTTAACTTTAGGCCCACTGTGTATTTGCTTGTATACCACACAGACCTGCTGGTGTCTCACTTAAGTTACGTCCATCAGAAATCCTGGATCATGGTGCTGGGTTTGGGGGTGGGGCAGAGGCCATTTCACAAACACCAGGGCTCCCTGGAGTCACAGGACTGAGTCCTGTTGTTGTCAGCTTTGTTCTTTGTCCATCAAAGTGAGGTAATGGGAGCTCTGTGCAGTTCACTCCACATGTGGATATTGCAGGTGAGACCTTAAAAATCGAGGTCAAGGCTTTGAAAAGAGACCACAACTCTGTCTTGCGGGGTCTTATTTCATATAAAAATGTATCCGGGACTGTAACTTAGTGCTTATACATAGTCAGTGTTCTCAAAGTGCTGTACAGACATGAATGAGTTAATTGTCTTTGCAACACCCATGTCAGCTAGAGGTGTAAATTACCTGCATTTTAAAGATAGGGAAACTGAGGCACGAAGGGGTGAAGTGACTTGCCCAAAGCCACTCAGTAAATCAGGGATGGGGCTGGGATTAGATCCTCGGACTCCCAGCCCAGTCTCCAACCACAGGACCATCTTTCCCCTTGTAAGGACGCATTGCTCATGTCATTTTAAAGCAACCTGCATTGTGTCTTAGTTGGGAACTTTGCCTCAGTGTATCTCACCCTCGGGCCCTGGTGGTTCATGACTTGCTAATACACACAGCTTCTCTTTCCAATATCTGTTTCCCCAAGAGCTCAGCTGGGCTGAGTCTGGGTTTGGAAAATTCCCTTGCTTTGAATAACGCAGGCTTTTATTCACGAGTGTCATTTCAGATTTTGGTTGGCGCTGGGCAACTTTAAGTGTGATTCCAGGGACTACTTAGGCCCTGAAGACTCTCTAGTTGTTTTGCATATAATAACTTAGAAATATCTTACAGGAGCATGGTATCTAATTCCTATATAAAGAAAGAAAATGAAATAAATATTAGACCCACTTGGCTCTCATACTAACATGTTCTGACATCTTGTGCCAAGTCACTTAAGGGACACTGGTTAGGTTTAAAAATTTAATGTATATTCTTACTTTGTTACTAACTATTGACAGAAAAGTCTAGATGACTTTCTATCACTTTTTTGCAGTTCGCCAAGCTTGGAATAGATCATTTAACATTTGGAAAACCCTATTAGGGCAAGGCCCCATGAGTTTATACTGCACCTGCCTGGGACTCTAGGGGTGTTTCCCCATTACAGGTAATAGACTAGAAACTAAAAAGAAAAGGAGTCCTTGTGGCACCTTAGAGACTAACAAATTTATTTGAGCATAAGCTTTTGTGAGCTACAGCTCACTTCATCGGATGCATTCGGTGGAAAATACAGTGGGGAGATTTATATACACACATGGAGAACATGAAATCTCCCTACTGTATTTTCCACCGAATGCATCCGATGAAGTGAGCTGTAGCTCATGAAAGCTTATGCTCAAATAAATTTGTTAGTCTCGAAGGCGCCACAAGTACTCCTTTTCTTTTTGCAAATACAGACTAACACGGCTGCTACTCTAAGACCTGACTTTAAACAGGAATGAAACTGACACTTTCAAGTCACTTTCACAGTATTGCCAACCACATACATTCAAAAATCATGAATTAGGCTCACCAAAAATCACAAGATTGGCTTTAAACTCATGAGATTATGGAAAAATAATAGATTTGGTGTTCTTTTTATTTGCCTTCTGCTTTTCAAGCCTTTAGGGTGCACTGGGGTCACATTTTTAAGCTTTCTCCACAGCCACAAGGGCTAGAAACTTTTTTTTTTTTTTTTTTTTTTTAAAAGAATGAAGGCTGAAATCATCACATATCCACTTGATTCCAGAATTTGGGGCTTTAAGGAAAACAATAATTCTCATGAGACTCATGACAAAATCATGAGAGTTGACAACACTGTGATTTCAGTTTCAAGGCTAGTTACTTTCCAGAAGGCTCTTAAGCACAATACTATAGTGATTGAGTTGCAGTTTTCACAGGAGAATATTTAAAACCAAACACCAAGAAAATGCCACATTTTAAAGTTGAGAAAAAATTTGAGACTTCTGAGGTCTATCAGGGCTACTGCAGGCAGGAAAGAAAAATAAACAGGCAGAGGAGTTCTGGGCAGCCCTTCCTCTTGAAAGGAAGTTGGAGGGTCAAATCTTCTAGTCCTTAATCAAGTAAAACTTCTGTTCCTGTCAGCATCTTCACTCATAGATATTAAAATGTGCTCAATAACTATACACTTCATACTTAAATATCTGAGCCATCTTATCCAGGGCTACACATTTTATACACATTGGCTCAGGGACTACATTTCCTGGCATATTCTGCTGAGCACACAGATGGTGCCCAGTGAATAATGCAAATCATGACAATAATCGTTGACTTTATGGATTCTTTGGATGCAATTTCTTTTCTTTGTTCTGGAATTGGCCTGGGTATAGCTGAACCCCTAAGAATTTGAGGCATAAACACATCTGATATGCATACGGCAGTTTCTCATTCCTTCCTTTTCTCAAACTCAGAATAAAAAATGATAAAATGATTTTCAGTTAAAATGTAAAATTGCGCAGCAGCCATTGCTCTACAACCTAGCCTGGGGCAGAACCTGCCGCTCCTTGGGGCTTAAGTTATCTCCTCTCATCTGACTCTTATTTTCCCTCTTTCTTTCTTCATCCTTCCTGCCCTCTGTGCTGCTTTTCGTGCTGTCAACCATGCTATCCTTCCCAATTGCCTCGGACTGTTTGCTGAAGACTCTGAGAACTGGCCTTCTTGATTTTTGCTTCCATCTATCAGAGTCCTCCTTTTTTTGCAGCATATAGCAGAGAGAGAGGCTGGTCCAGTGGATAAGGAGCTAGCCCTGAGAAACCTGGGTTCTGCTTCCCTCATGGACCTCCTGTATGCCTTAGGGACAGAGTTTCAAAGGTTTTTAGGCATCCAGAGATGCAGCTAGGCATTTAATGGGGTTTAAAAAGCACTTAACCTTCTAGGCGCTTTTGAAAATCCCACTAGGTGCCTAAATACCTTTGAAATCTAGCCTCTAGTTTCTCTGTGCCTCAGTGCCCCATCTGTACAATGGGGATAACAACATGGCTCTACCTCACTGAGGGGATGTGAAGAGAAATAGGTTAGACGTGAGGCGCTCAGATACTATGGTAATGGGGCCACATAAGTACCACAGGTAGAGTGGGAACTTCTCTATACCACGTCTATCCCTTCCCTGGGTTTTGGCCCCTTCTTTTCACGTACGCCCCCCAAGTCTCCCATTTTTCTGAATAAAGAAAAGGAGTACTTGTGGCACCTTAGAGACTAACAAATTTATTAGAGCATAAGCTTTCGTGAGCTACAGCTCACTTCATCGGATGCATTTGGTGGAAAAAACAGAGGAGAGATTTATATATACACACACACACACACACAGAGAACATGAAACAATGGGTTTATCATACACACTGTAAGGAGAGTGATCACTTAAGATAAGCCATCGCCAGCGGGGGGGGGGGGGGGGGGAACCTTTCATGGTGACAAGCAAGGTAGGCTAATTCCAGCAGTTAACAAGAATATCAGATTTCAGAGTAGCAGCCGTGTTAGTCTGTATTCGCAAAAAGAAAAGGAGTACTCGTGGCACCTTAGAGACTAACAAATTTATTAGAGCATAAGCTTTCGTGAGCTACAGCTCACTTCATCGGATGCATTTGGTGGGGTTTTTTTTTTTTTCACCAAATGCATCCGATGAAGTGAGCTGTAGCTCACGAAAGCTTATGCTCTAATAAATTTGTTAGTCTCTAAGGTGCCACAAGTACTCCTTTTCTTTTTAAGAATATCAGAGGAACAGTGGGGGGTGAGGTGGGAGGGAGAAATACCATGGGGAAATAGTTTTACTTTGTGTAATGACTCATCCATTCCCAGTCTCTATTCAAGCCTAAGTTAATTGTATCCAGTTTGCAAATTAATTCCAATTCAGCAGTCTCTCGTTGGAGTCTGTTTTTGAAGCTTTTTTGTTGAAGTATAGCCACTCTTAGGTCTGTGATCGAGTGACCAGAGAGATTGAAGTGTTCTCCAACTGGTTTTTGAATGTTAAAATTCTTGACGTCTGATTTGTGTCCATTCTTTCTTTTACGTAGAGACTGTCCAGTTTGGCCAATGTACATGGCAGAGGGGCATTGCTGGCACATGAATGAAATTTTTCTGAATGTAACCTTGGCTCAGAAGACTTGGTTGTATTTCTTCTGCATCCCCTGCAACACCCGCCAACGCCCTTCCTGTTTTACAGGCCCATCTAATGACTTCCAGATCCTTAATTTAATTACCAGCCCTTTCTTACCTTAATCACCTTGCCTCTGTTTGTAAACAAAATACTGACTGCCTGCCCCAGGGCCACAAGGTTGGAGCAGCAGGTCTCCTCTGTAGAACTCACATTTCACACTCAGGCTGTGCTGCCCTTAAGAGCTCTGCCTGGGAGCTCATATCCTGTATGAAACTTGGGGTGGGGGAAGGAGCCCCCCCTCTAAATGACACCTCTGCTTTTATTCCTCCCAAGGAACTGTGATCTCTCCCTGGGCTGTTCAGTTCTTCCTGGCTGGGTGCCAGCTGAGGGCAGTGTGACAGCACAGATACAGGGGGTGGGGGTGGCCTCTCTGCCATCCCTTCCCTTGCATTAACCCTAATCTCCCATTGACAATAACCTGGTCCTTATAATGGGCTCCTGGACCCAGTGTGTGCCTTGGTAATTCTGTCCTGGTCCTTGTTCGAAGAGCTGAATGGGAGGAAGTGGCTTGTTTAGGGTTTTCCCTTCCTAGAAGGCCCTCCATCCAGGGAGAGCGAACTCAACGCTGCCACCCACAGCGCAAAAGCAGCTCCTCTGAGCTAATCCTGCCTGATGCCCCTTGCGTCGTCCCCCTCCACTCTTTAGAGAGACTCTGGCACTGTGGGAGTCTGTGCTTCTTCCCCAAATGTCAGGGCACCTGGAATTGGGATGGTGAGAGATGAAGCCTGTGAGTTGCCTCCCCTTCCTGATCTTACCTCTAAAGAGGTGGATTCAGTTTCTGGAGTGGTGGATTAGCCCCTGAGCTACAGGTCCCTTAAGCATGGAGCCGCAGCAGTCCCGTGGCTGCTTTGGGATGAGGCTGACCCCTGCTGTTAACGCTCTCTCAGCCCTTGACCTGTCTGCAATTAACATCTTGCATGGTTGTCCTGTTCCTGTAGGGCAGCAGGCCAGATAAGTGTGCTGCCCTGGCCTGCCTAGCACTGTGGGTCTCCTTTGTGAGTCACCAAGCCAGGGGAAGAGCCGTGCATGCAGTGGGGCGAGACACCAGCATGACACGATCCAGCCGGCCTGCAAATGCTGTTGGAGACCCCTCAACTCTGCAGTGACCTTATAACCTGAGCTGCGGATTAGCCTGCTCTGTGTTCTGGTCTCAAGTGGCACATCAGCCCCATGTGGCCCCCTCACCCTTCCACTCTCCTGAGACCTATACACAATTCCTGCAGCATTATCATTCCCTGGGTATCGCGATCCCTCTCAGTGCTGGCCATTAGCTGAAGGCTCATTTCTACTGCGGGGAGAGCTTTCTATGGAGAACCCCTTAAATGACGATATCTGGGTGGGGCCAATAAGGTGCTTGGATCCTGGCGCTGTCCACACCCTGGATCTCTGACCCTTGGCTCATGTTTCACATGCTTGTGTTCCCCAGCCAGGCCCCGTTCAAGGAAGGCAGCCAGCAGCTCCAGAAGCAACCAGCAGTGGGACAGTGGAAGCCGCTGACATCATCCAGCGGTGGGAAGGAGCTGCCACAGTTGGAACCTCGCTGCAGGGAGGCAGATGGGGGAGATGACGACCAATCTACAGTGCAGCTCAATGTCTCCCGCCTGCGCAGCTCCTCGGTGGAGATCCGTGAGAAGGGATCCGAATTCCTGAAGGAGGAGCTCCACAGAGCCCAGAAGGTAAAGGCTTGGGCGCGGGTGTGTATATGGGGGAGGGGACAAGCACACCATGGGGCGGGGGCACAAACCGGCAATTGAAGGGTGAAAAGGGTAGACGGAGCAGGAGTTGCCATGGGCTGGAAGGTGGGAGCATACCCTGTTAGGGTACTAACAATGAGCCCAGAGTGAGCATCTGGAGTGGTTGGGAGTGAGTGGGGAAGGTGGGGCTGGAATTTGCACAGATGTGGGGTAGGGGTAGGGGTAACGTCAGTGAGTGCAGAGCGGGAGGGGGCAGCAGGATGCAGCGGGAGAGAATGAGGCAGGTGGAAGAGCATGGTGCTGTCTGCAGAGCGTACTGGGGTCTGGCATGTGCTTCTGTCCAGCATGTCAAAGTCCCCGGGTGTCCCTTCTGCAGGAGCTGAAGCTGAAGGATGAGGAATGTGAGAGGCTGTCAAAGGTCAGAGAGCAGCTGGAGCAGGAGCTGGAAGAGCTGACAGCCAGTCTGTTCGAGGTACCATTTCCCTCCCCCCTTCCTCAGTTACTCCCTAAACGAAGGTCACCCACTGTCCCCCTTGGGACAGGCTCTCTCCTCACTTTGCCCATGCCTCGGGGTTTCGGGCATCCATGGCTAGCCCTTCCCAGTCTGAACAGTAGAGCTGGCCGATTGCATATGCAGGATGGCAGAGCATGGTGCAAGCTGGCAGATGTGTTAATGGGGAGGGGCAGCATGCAGGGCACTGGTATGGGGAACAGGCGTTCTCCCTTCCCCCACTCCACCGGCAGGCACCCCAGCTGCTCTGGCAGGAAACATAAAATGAAGCAGCACGTGTATTCGTTACACTTCGGTTTTCAGCCAGCGGTATCTGAGGCAGGATCCAGTCTAGGAGAGTCTGGGTGTTGGTGTCCTGCTCCCCCCAAAGTGGCTGGTTTATTCGACTGTTGCTGCTGCTGCTGCTGAAGCTAGGCAGCTTAGTCCTTTCGCTGGTGCCCTAGCTGTGCCCCGGGCTTGCTGCAGCTGTTCTCATGGGGCCCATTCTACAGGCTGCCTGCTGCTCCCCAACCCTCTCCCAGATGCCAGCACCCAGTCCTTGCCTGGAGAGAGGCACCACAATGCCCTCAATGTACTGCACCCCTGGGAGCTGCTTTACTGCATTCTGCTGGAGAGGGTGAATAGTGAAAGGACCCATGTTCTTGTGCCATGGCTCATGATGAGCTCACAGGCCAGTAAAATCCTGTCTTCCAGCAGCCCAGGACACTCAAATGCCTAGCACTGGACAGAGGAAGGTTAGGGCTTTATTGTGCCAGTTGGAGACAGGCCTGTGCCGGGGACACTGTGCTCTGAGCTCCCCACTGTCCTTGGGAAGGCTGCCACACTCACTAGGGGGACCCTTGAGTACCCTGTCCCCCAAGAGAACTGCTGAGCTGCGTGTAAAATGCCAGGGTGCAGGGTAGAATGTGTTGCTTGGCTTTGTGGGTTTGCTCATCGCAGGGGCTGTGTGTAGCTGGGACTCTGGCTGCGATGAGCAGGAGGTAACACGTTCTCTCTCCGCTATAGGAAGCGCACAAGATGGTACGAGATGCAAACACTAAGCAGGCTGCATCAGAGAAGCAACTGAGGGAGGCCCGAGGAAAGGTGAGAACTCTCCAATCCCATCCCCCTGCTGTACAGACACGGGGCTGCCTGTGGGCAGGGGGATAGCAATGTAGTTGAGGGTCACATACCATCCTGTCTCCTCCCAGTGGGACCTCCTGGACTACTGGCCTCTAGAAAGTCAGCAGGTCTCTCAGCTCACCGCACAGCTGCTACTGAATGTGGGGAAACATGCCATTGAAACCAGCAGCCGATCTAACTCTCCTGTGAAAAACAGGGCCCTGAATTTCACCTGGGCTCCCACAAGCACAGAACTGACCAGCAGCTTCACCTAGCTGCAGTTTGTTGCCTAGCAAATGTGGGGACAGGCTGCTGCTTAGAGGCATCATGGATAAGGGAGTCTGGGGAGTCAGGAGTTAAGGACAGGATTCTCTGATCAGGATGTACCACGGGGGCATGGAGCTGCATCTGCTGCTGATGCCTCATCAGAGAAGGGGTCTCTGACTACAAGACTTAAATATGCCCTGCCTGCAGAGCCTGAGCCACTGGGGGGATGTGCATTGGGAGGGGCAGGGAAGGCTCTGCAAGTTGTTTCTGATCTGCACAGACCCTGCTTTCTGGTTTGAGATTCTGGGACGAGCAGGGGGTGGAAGAGCTGGGTGGATGCTGTGGATGGATCAAGAGATGTCTCCTAGGCTGAGAGGGTGGTGCGGATGCCCCTGGATCCTGAGCATGCATTCCCTGTGCGGTGCATGGGAGACTGCTGGTTGGAGGTGGTGGTGGCGTTGCTGACTCTCCTTGTCTCCCAGATCGACATGCTGCAAGCCGAGGTGACTGCTTTGAAAACTCTGGTGATCACTTCCACACCTTCCTCTCCAAACCGGGAGTTGCATCCCCAGCTCCAAAGCCCCTCCAAAGCTGTCTTCAGGAAAGGGCATGGGCGGAACAAGAGCACCAGCAGTGCAGTAGTCGCAGCTGCCAGCCAGAGCCTGCCCTTGGAGTCGGTCAGCAACGAGTGCAAAGAGGTGGGTGAAATCCATTCACTACATCTGCTCTTGGCCATGCTGGGGAGGGAGCTGGTGTAGGGATCTTCTCAGGGATTTCCCTTGAGGTCTGCCGAGCCCACAGCCTTTCCCCTGCTCCGCGGTTTCAGCGATGTTCGCAGTAATGCCATTCGTGGATTAGGAGTCCTCGGTGTCTTGCTGTGCTGGGAGCTGGGGGTTTCTTGGCAAAATCCCAGACACTGGGGACTTCCCCTTACAGGATTCACTCCAGTCTGGGTTCAAGAGAGAACCTCTGGAAACAACCTGCTTGCCTTTGCAGGACTTTTCTGGCTGTATGGATAAGGCTCGTAGCTGTGCTGGCATCAGGCCGTAAGCACCTACTGAGAACTGGCTTTCCTGATCTGCCTCTGCAGTCTAATGGCCGCTCTGGCTAATGCTGTTTGCTTTGATTTCCCATCTGTCTAGTGTGGACTAGTGGTTAGAGCCCAGGACTGGGAGTCAGAATTTCTGCTTTCTGTTCCTTGGCTCTGCCACTGCCTCACTATGCAACCTTGGGCAAGTCACCTTTCCTCCCCACGTCTCAGTTTCTCTACTTGCAAAGCAGGTATTGCCTTCGTCCTGGATAGAGCCGGGCAAATAAATACAAACAGCTTTTGTGGCTATTGTTTCAACTAAAATCCTATTAATTTCCTTCACTGAGTTTTGTTGCCCCTTTCATTTGGTCTCCCTAAACGCTGATGTGAGTACAACATGGGTCTGCCAGAATTTATCTTTCTGCAAACAGTGTTGTGACTAGTTGTGTGAACGCACCTTTGCACGAGTGTTTGCACGGCCATCTGGAAAACTCCTTGTGGGTGTGAAAGCTGGAGGGATGAGGAAGCAAGTTTTGGTATTTGAGCAGGAAGAAAAAACATGGTTGCAGTGGGGGCTGCATGTGCTTGCCTCCACCACCAGGAGCATTGGTGTCTGCAGCATGGAAGCATTTCAAGAGCAGGGAGGCACTTGGCCCATCTGGCTTGTACTTAGAACGCAGCCAGGAAGTGAGACAGCTAATCAGATAAGAAAGAGGTGACCAGAGAGGACTGGGCTGACCTCTCGGATGGCTCATTTGTCTGACAGTGAATGACAATAGGGATGGGTGAATTCAATCTGCGCTTCAGCAGCTGCTAATATCACTGTGTATGGGATTAGAATTACACACACAGTCTGTGCGTGAACGTGAGGAGAGAATCAAAGGAAGGGTCTGTTAAATAGCCATGAAATCTTGTTTCATTGGTTTACATCTACCTTTCTCTTGCTCAGGTAAGAAAGAACCCAGATATGTTGAAATTTGAAGTCCAAGTATGTAGCCAAATAGAAGGATCCTTCTTGTGGCAATAAGGAAAGAGGCTCCTCTCCCTGCATGAATCAAAACTCCAGTGAGCTGCTAAACAAGATCCAATCAGGGACCAGAAGCAATAGCCTATGACTCAGGTATCCAGTCAGGCAGCTGCACTATTGCCTCACTGACATCAAACAGCTGAAAAGCTAGCGCAGCCAGTGCCAGGCATTAGCTGAACAGTTGTGACTTGGGGACAAACTTGTAAAAGTCCTGCTCTGTTTGCGTGCAGTTCATAACCAACAAAGGGCTGTGTTTGCTGATGCTGTCAATTGCTTGCTATAGTTACGAGGGTCAGTCACCGAAGGTCTGTAATCAATGATTTCAGAGTAGCAGCCGTGTTAGTCTGTATTCGCAAAAAGAAAAGGAGTACTTGTGGCACCTTAGAGACTAACAAATTTATTAGAGCATAAGCTTTCGTGAGCTACAGCTCACTTCATCGGATGCATTTGGTGGAAAAAACAGAGGAGAGATTTATATACACACACACAGAGAACATGAAACAATGGGTTTATCATACACACTGTAAGGAGAGTGATCACTTAAGATGAGCCATCACCAACAGCGGGGGGGGGGGGGGGGGAAGGAGGAAAACCTTTCATGGTGACAAGCAGGTAGGCTAATTCCAGCAGTTAACAAGAATATCAGAGGAACAGTGGGGGGTGGGGTGGGAGGGAGAAATACCATGGGGAAATAGTTTTACTTTGTGTAATGACTCATCCATTCCCAGTCTCTATTCAAGCCTAAGTTAATTGTATCCAGTTTGCAAATTAATTCCAATTCAGCAGTCTCTCGTTGGAGTCTGTTTTTGAAGCTTTTTTGTTGAAGTATAGCCACTCTTAGGTCTGTGATCGAGTGACCAGAGAGATTGAAGTGTTCTCCAACTGGTTTTTGAATGTTATAATTCTTGACGTCTGATTTGTGTCCATTCATTTTTATGGCTGACTTAGAACAACGCTTCCTCAGCTCTCGTCCCCTAATGCCCCTACTCTACTTGCGCTACATTGATGACATCTTCATCATCTGGACCCATGGAAAAGAAGCCCTGGAGGAATTCCACCATGATTTCAACAATTTCCATCCCACCATCAACCTCAGCCTGGACCAGTCCACACAAGAGATCCACTTCCTGGACACTACGGTGCTAATAAGCGATGGTCACATAAACACCACCCTATATCGGAAACCTACTGACCGCTATTCCTACCTACATGCCTCTAGCTTTCATCCAGATCATACCACTCGATCCATTGTCTACAGCCAAGCGCTACGATATAACCGCATTTGCTCCAACCCCTCAGACAGAGACAAACACCTACAAGATCTCTATCATGCATTCCTACAACTACAATACCCACCTGCTGAAGTGAAGAAACAGATTGACAGAGCCAGAAGAGTACCCAGAAGTCACCTACTACAGGACAGGCCCAACAAAGAAAACAACAGAACGCCACTAGCCATCACCTTCAGCCCCCAACTAAAACCTCTCCAACGCATCATCAAGGATCTACAACCTATCCTGAAGGACGAGCCATCGCTCTCTCAGATCTTGGGAGACAGACCAGTCCTTGCTTACAGACAGCCCCCCAATCTGAAGCAAATACTCACCAGCAACCACACACCACACAACAGAACCACTAACCCAGGAACCTATCCTTGCAACAAAGCCCGTTGCCAACCTCTGTCCACATATCTATTCAGGGGATACCATCACAGGGCCTAATCACATCAGCCACACTATCAGAGGCTCGTTCACCTGCGCATCTACCAATGTGATATATGCCATCATGTGCCAGCAATGCCCCTCTGCCATGTACATTGGCCAAACTGGACAGTCTCTACGTAAAAGAATGAATGGACACAAATCAGACGTCAAGAATTATAACATTCAAAAACCAGTTGGAGAACACTTCAATCTCTCTGGTCACTCGATCACAGACCTAAGAGTGGCTATACTTCAACAAAAAAGCTTCAAAAACAGACTCCAACGAGAGACTGCTGAATTGGAATTAATTTGCAAACTGGATACAATTAACTTAGGCTTGAATAGAGACTGGGAATGGATGAGTCATTACACAAAGTAAAACTATTTCCCCATGGTATTTCTCCCTCCCACCCCACCCCCCACTGTTCCTCTGATATTCTTGTTAACTGCTGGAATTAGCCTACCTTGCTTGTCACCATGAAAGGTTCCCCCCCCCCCCCCCCCCCCCCCCGCTGTTGGTGATGGCTTATCTTAAGTGATCACTCTCCTTACAGTGTGTATGATAAACCCATTGTTTCATGTTCTCTGTGTGTGTGTATATAAATCTCTCCTCTGTTTTTTCCACCAAATGCATCCGATGAAGTGAGCTGTAGCTCACGAAAGCTTATGCTCTAATAAATTTGTTAGTCTCTAAGGTGCCACAAGTACTCCTTTTCTTTTTGTAATCAATGAGAAATTCTTGGCTGGAAGGTGCTTGTAGAATACCAAAGATAGTAATTATTTTCCCTTTCTTGCTCACTAAATGCATAATCCTGGCAAGGTCCTTACTGCGCCCTTGCTCTGGTGCAAACTGTGTCTACACAAGGGATTTCCATTGGTGCAGCTAACCAGCTGCCTAAAATCCAGGGCCTACATTTTTGAAAACATGACTAGTGAATTTGAATGCCTCTGTTTTTAGGTGCCTGACTTGACACACTTATGGGGCCTCCAGGTTGCTCAACGTGTTGGGAAAATTGGGTTTCTTTAAGGGAGCTCAAGCTGGGCACCCAAAAACTGAGCAACCCCAAATCACTTGTTGCTTCTGAAAACGTAGGCCAAGGAAATGCAGAAAACCTACGACCTTTTGAGAGGCACTCGGCATGCTGATGGGCAGAACTTGATTTTTCTGTATTGTCTGTCTCATGTTTTTGCCTTTCTTTCTCTGCCTGCCCCTCTGAACTGTTTCCTTATCTGTGTCTCTTCTCTCCACTCGTCCTTCAAAGTTTGGGGTGCCCACTCTTCTCTCTCTGCTCCTCTGTATTGTCCCGGGGAAGGCCATCCACATCACCTATGAGCCAGGCTGGCAGGCCCTGGTGGGAGATTCTTCCTCGTCATCCTCCTTGCGGCAGGTAACCTCTGGGCTAGAACAGATGTGGCACAGAGGACAGGCTAGGGGGAGGGTGGGATTCACCAGCCTCTCCCAGCTTCAGCCTTTCAGCTCTCCCTTTCTTTGACACTAACATTCATTTTTTTTTTTGTTTTGTTTTGTTTCTCTAATTGACTTCCATATTGTGGCGCTGGAGTTGTCTCCTGGCACCAGGTGAGCAGTCTCCATAGCATAGAGCTAGTGCACTGTCAGGACAGACTGGGCTGCTTTGTTCACTTATGTTTTTTTTCATGCTGCGCAGCTCCAAGGCTGCTGGGTTTGGACCTGTTTTTAAAGGGCCAGCACACCTGCTACACAAATGGATAGAAATGGTGATGGCTATTCACTGAAAACTTTTCCCTGACTCACTCCTTTGCTATATTGACCTCTTTCTCCGAGGGGATTCTGCCTTTATGTCCTGAACTTCGTTGCCATTGTGGGCTAGCCCTGGGATGAGAGGGGAATTTGGTCTATTCACTCACTCTCTGGCTGCCTCCCCCAGAGGGGACTCTGCCTTTCCCTTGGGGAACTCCGGCATTTCACAGGCCTCAGACTGAGCTACCCTCACCTGACATGTTAATCTGTCACAGAGATGGTGATGTGGGTGGCAGACAAGACAGATGCAGAGGTTCCTCTGGGGGCGATCCTGCTTTTCTCTGCAGTTCCTGCTGAGGTTCCAAGGCAGCCTTGTAGTTGGGGAATAGGTGTGCTAACTCTTGTGGTGTCTTTCCCCCTCTCCCCAACCCCACACCTTCTCTCTTCCTCTGTCTCCCCTGACACTCGCTGCAGGTTGACTCCATCCTGTTCGCCGAGTTCCAGGCCTGGAAGGAATCCCCGACTCTGGAAAAATCCTGCTCCTTCCTGGAGAGGATTTACCAGGAAGATGTGGGGCCCTGCCTGGACTTCACCAAACAGGAGGTGAGCGCTGAAGCAGAAGCAAGGACTTGGGGGATCGCTCTGCTCAGACATTCAGGCTGTACTGATGCTGAGGAGGGGCGCAGTCATCACCTTACTGGACATGAGCTTTGCCGATCTGAATTCAGTTCTGTGTTTCTTGCTGTAGCTATCAGAGCTGGTGCGGGAGGCCGTGGAGCGGAACACACTCACCATAGAGCCTGTGGCTACCCAGGCACTGCCTGTGGTGAAGGTGTCGGCGATGGAATGTGGCGGACCAAAGTAAGGAACCTCTCAGGTGCTCCCTCAGCCATCACTGACTCTCACATCCAGTCTCCTCCCAGGCTATGGCAGCTTCCATCCCACGCATCTGCTCAGTCTTCTGCTGTGTCTCTAGAGTATTATCTCAGGTCTCTCTAGGGGTTCCATCACCTGAGCATCTGAGCAGTACTGGGTAGTAGCCGAGTAGTCTGGTGTAGAAATGCCTCTTTAGCTAATACTTCACAGTGTGTTTTTCCCATCCCAAACCAAGGCCAGCAGCTGGCCTGGATCCAGGCACTTACCGCTAGGGGCTGGTTGAGCCACATGGAGTTTGAGGCTTTGGAGTCCTCCTGAATCATTTTTGGGGGCTGGAAAAACTATTTGGAGTTCACAAACTTACTGAATGTTTTCTTCCTCTAACTTAAACTCGGGGCGGGGGGGAGTCACCCAAGGGTGAGTCATTTGAAAACATTATCTCTCAAGGGCAGAATTTTCTATGTACTGGGGCTAGGAGAACCCCCAGAAGCTGAGCCAGCAGGACTGGGTGACTCGCAGATGGTGTTTTTTATTCCTCCCCTCTTGCAATTTCTCCTATGCATGTGTCTCATAGTGTCCAAGTTCACATCACATTTTTGAACCCATGATGCTCTAGATGGGTTTGAAATGTGGCAAAATGAGCTCCCCCATCTCTCCTCCCTATCTTTCACCCCAACCTCTCCTGAGAGCTGCATCAACTGTTTTCAGAGTCACTACTGTGACAGCTTGGGAATCACTTGTCAGTCTGTGCTCCTGATGTTTCAGGGCCTCGGTTCCCCCAGGAAGGGCGGTGGCAGGAAATGCTTCAATCCAGTATCACTGCAAACAGAGAGGGGTCAGACTCCTGAGCTTTGTTTCTTGATCAAGAGAGAGGATTTCACTTAGCTGTTGTGTTTAGGTCAGCTTGGTTTTTTTCCTGCTGCTAGCAGCAGCTTCTTCCAAGCCAAAGGTCATCTGTCATGTCACGAGGCAATGACCTGAATGACACACAGACTGCATGGCAAGCTGTTCCACATTCTCTCTCTCTCTCTCCTCAAAACAAATCACTCTGTGAGTGCTAGTCTCATGCCAAAATCAAGCCGTCCTGTGTGTATCCTGACTGGTTGCCTTTTGTTCTTTTTGTCTCTTCTCACAGTGGGTTCCGGTCACAAATTGTAACGTAAGTGATTTTTAGCCAATGATTAAAGATCTCTGATCCATTAACAAGTTACTAACTCCCCTGGTTACTAATGGCTTTGAGGCTGGAGTTTAGCCAGTTACTTTTTTAATCTTGTTTATGCTGGAAGGTGAATTGAAGGTCCCACTTACAATACTCTTTGGGACAAATGCCTAAAAGTGACGAGTGATTTTGGGCCCAACTTAGAGAGACCTGGTTTCTGGAGTGTGAGTGCTAGGTACTCTCTGAAAATCTTCTCCCTTTAATATGTCTCGAAAACCAGGAAGCCCAAATCACTCTTCACTTCAGAAAACGTAGGCCAGGCTTCTTCTTTTATTTTTTGGTGTGTTTGTCTGTTTAAATCCCTTGCTAGTGGGGGAGAGAAGATAATTAAACAGGCTCACAAGCCCTCCTGAACATTTGGTAAAAAGAAAAGGAGTACTTGTGGCACCTTAGAGACTAACAAATTTATTAGAGCATAAGCTTTCGTGAGCTACAGCTCACTTCATCGGATGCATTTCTCACGAAAGCTTATGCTCTAATAAATTTGTTAGTCTCTAAGGTGCCACAATTACTCCTTTTCTTTTAGCGAATACAGACTAACACGGCTGCTACTCTGAAACCTGAACATTTGGTGTCACATTTCCAATCTCACTGATTCTTCCTGCCTGATTCATGGCCATCCTAGCTACTTTCACAGCTAAGGAGTGAAGCCAGCATCCCGCCCAGAGGCGTGGGGACTGAGAAGGATGTGACGATGGTTAAATGCTGAGAAATCCCAGGAAATCCCTATTGGGCTGCATGGAGTGATGCAGGAAATGTTCCTGGAATTTTTCAGCAAATGCTGGAAACTGGAGTTCTCTTTACAGACAGTTGAAAAGAGTCAGAGAAAATCAGGACACCCCGTCATCTCCTGGCCTTTGATCTGGAAAGACTCCCCTCAGTTTCAGTGGGCTTTGGATCAGGCCCCATCTGATTTAAAAGGGACTCTGGAGGGCACTATAACTTCACTGCCTCCAAGATCACAACTGCAGTCATTGGGTATATGAGCCCCAGTGTATAGTCCATGTGGTCATTCAATGAAGATGCCAGACCACATGGGCATTCCGCTTTTGTTGCAGATGGGATTTAATTTATAAACCTTTTCTTGTTTAAATTTGTGTTTTGAAGTTAAAAGTTAATGTTTGAACTTGGCCTCTGTGTGACATTGGCACAGGTTAGAACTGACCGACTGTGCTGTGGGTTCCAGCAGAATAAGCTTCCCGGAAGAGCAGGCGTAAAAGGAGAACAAAGAGATGATACACTGATTGGAAGAGAAGACATGGATAAGGGGAAGTTGAAGGAGCTATGTAGTAGCATGCTGCCAGAGAGTATTACATATCCCCTTTGTGGTTGGACTGTAGAAGAGATTATCAGCCTTCGACTGTGTCCAGATAATGGAATTAGTCCTTTTTAGCTCACAAGATAGAGGCTTGTGTTTTGAAACTGGGTTCAATTCCCAGTGAGTGGTTGTGTGCACAGAGACAGATGATGAGGAACATTGGTAAAACTCCCATTGGCTTCAGTGAAAACTCTGCTTGAATAAGGGCTCCAGGCTTTGGCTCTGAACTGGGCATGAGCCAAGGTAAAAGCAGAGGTATTCTGGACTTACACCAGTGTGACTGAGCTCAGGATCTGGCCTTTGGTTTATAAATACCTTCAGAGTAACAACAATATAAACTGAGAAAGGGGAACATTCCCAGTCTTGGAAGATGGTAGGACAAAGAGCAATAACTTTAAAGATAAGGAAGAAGAAGGTCTAAGAGGGATGCTCAGAGCAACGGAGTAGTGAAGGGAATGGTCGGACAAGGCACCATTGCTACGGAGTTCAAGAAAAGGTTAGAGACTAGTTAATGAGAATAAAATAGTGAGAGACCTGCAAAATGCAGGGATCAGACTGGGTGGTCCAAGTGGCTCTGGTCCATCAGGGAATCTGAATTATGGAGGGAATATGTCCTAAAACCCCACACTCCCACAGTGATAGTAGTAGAATGGAACAACTTAAAGATCTGCGTAATCTGAGTATGGAGCATATGGTGCCATGTTTCTGCGTGGAGAAACTAAACTGAAATCTGAGCTTGGCCGCAGACCTTCTGATGTGAACGAGACTAGGTCTCAGGGGCGGTCCGGATAACTGTCGTACGGCACTCTGACCAAACAGATCCAGCCCTGAGCCATGATGAAGGAACAGCCTTCTCCCCTCACATTATATAGAGCCCCTTTTCGTAAGGCCGAGTAACCCCCAATGCATGTATGATGGAGAGGGTGCAGAGAACAGACAGAACTCTTTACACTTGTTACATTGCTTTATCCTAATGTCTAACAGCTTTTTCCTGGCCTGTTGCCAGCACTGCATGTCCTTCTGGTTTCAGACCATCCGGGGGAGCCCTGCTGTGCAGGGCCCTGTATCAGTTTACCTGGGGATTGTGTAGCTCCAGGTGCCTCCTGTGCAAATGTAGGATGAGAATTCTCCTGTACTTGTCCCTTCCTGCAGCTTTTATTGAATTGTTCCTGGCAGCAGAGAACTCAAATCCCACCTTCCTCTTTCCTCTCCTGGCCTCTGACTGACTCCGACCTGGCTGCTGGGGGTTGGCTTGAGGAAGTTGCTAGCTGCCATGCTCTGTTCCTCCAGGAGTTATCTTTTCACTGTTTTCTTTTCTCCCTGCAGGAAGTGTGCTCTGAGTGGCCTGTCCCGAGCCTGCAAACACCGCATCAAGCTGGGGGATTCTGGGAACTATTATTACATCTCACCATCCTGCAGGGCCAGGGTGAGTCCTCCAGCATCCCAGGGGCCAGCTCTTCTCCCCAGCTCCTTCCAGGAACTGAAACAGATTAATCCCTGGTGTAGCTCCACGGAAGACAGTAGGAGTGAATTGGGCTGATAGAGTTGGGTTGGCTCTCAGTCAGTCTGCATTGATCGCTGTTACCCAGCCCTGTTTCTCAGGGTACAATACCGTGCAGTGGTCTGGGTTGTGTTACTCATTTAAGGCAACAGTAACTTTCAAAATATGTCTTTACTTCTCTCTTCTCCATGATTTGATTCTCTGTGAAGCTTTGATTTCCTTTGTCAAACACTATATTTCACTGTTCCTTGAATGCTGGGTTTCGTTACTGTGCAGTGGAGAGCAGTGACTAAGGCTGTTCTGGAAGCAGACTCTCCTTTTACTCTGGAGGGCACTGAACAGATAAATTATTCAGTATTATTATGGCCCTGATTCAGCAAAGTACTTAAACAAATGGTTATGCTCAGCTCTCTTTAGCAAAGCTATCAAGCATTTGCCTAAAAGGTAACCTTGTGTTTAAGTGCTTTGCTGACTTGGGGCCTAAAGGAGCAAATCATTCCCTACAGCAATCCCTGTCTGGGATAGGGCTGTGGGGGATATTGGCAACAGAGCTCAAACTTTGTTACTTCAACAAAAACAGTCCAATTTAGCACAACCCCTCCTTGCACAAACAGTGTAGTTTTTCACTAGGGCTGTTTTCAAACAAAAGAAGTTCCCATGTTGTAAAACTTCTTTCAGCAGAGCTCAGTTCTTCCTTTCAAGTCTGAATGTTCACAAAGTGCAAAAGTTCTAGGTCCTTAATTCTGGCCCAGGATGTTTCAGTTACAAATATTGTCGTGAAACTTTGCCAGCCCATGCTCATCTTTACACAGCCTTAATTTCTTATACTGAATACACATAAATATCTGCCTCTCTCCTAACTCTCATCCCTGGCTTAAAATACACAGGACTTAGAAAGCTCTTTTCATCCATAATTCTCAAAGTACTTCAGTATTGCTGCAGGTGAGGAAATAGGGCCCCAGAGAGATGAAGTGACTTGCTCAAGGTCACACAGTGCCTCAGTGGCAGAGCAGAAATTACACTCCACCACCCTTTACTCCCAGTCTAGCCGTATATCTGCACTTCCCCTGCCTATCCCACTTTACTCTCCTCCTCCTGCCATGGAGAGTCCCATGGGTTTGTGCCAGGATTTCCAAATTAGTGCAAATTAGACATTAGTGCTGAGCTCCCATTGACTCCAGCTGGAGTTGTGGGTGCTCTGCACTTGTGAAAATCAGCCCTGTGAGCGTAGAGGATGACGCCAAAGCACTGAGATGGGTAGTGGCGATGCCAAACCCTGCAGCCTTAAGGAAGAGGTGTCCTCTGGCCAGTGTATCTGCCTTTGGTTTGGCCAGCCCCTGCTGTGCTATTATTATTATTCGTGAGGCCATTTTACAGCAATGTCTGTCTGTCTCTCTCTCTCTCTCTCTCCCCCCAGATCACAGCCGTATGCAACTTCTTCACCTACATTCGCTACATCCAGCAGGGCTTGGTGAGACAGGATGGTAAGAGGCAGCTGGTGGCCCCCAGCAGAGGGTTGGGTGTGGCTGCCCACTGCTGGTCAGTGGGAGCTATTGCAAGGGCTGCTCCCTGTTGCAGAAAGGGACTAAGTTCCTAATGTTCAGTGAAGGGAGGCAAGAGGGCAGATGGGATTTTCCCTCAGCCTAGTAAATGCTCTGGAGGGATGGGAGGGCCCCAGGCTAGCTGAATGGGAGGGAGATGTGGAGAGCTCTAGACAGGTTGAGGGAGAGAGGTCAGTAAAGGGGCAGGGAAGCAAGGGAGGGGGACAAGAGGCCTGAGATGTGGGACGGGCAGGAGTGGGGTGGAGAAAGAAAGGAGGTGCTCACACTCTGTGCTTTGGGGGCTGTGCCTCATGCTGCAGGGCTGGCTGAGCAGGATGGTCCTATTCCTGTGGCTCACTCCAGTCCACGTGTACTCTCTGTGTGGAGCTACGTCCCACTCATAGGGGAGGGGGCTGAGCCAGGTGGCTCGCACGGTGCCTAGCGTGGGGCTGGCTAACCCCCCTGCCCCTTTGCTTTGCAGTGGAGCCGATGTACTGGGAAATCATGCGGCTCAGGAGGGAAATGTCCATGGCCAAGCTGGGCTTCTACCCCAGCGCGATGTAGGCTGGGCCTTGCCGTCTGAAGGGAGCTGCCCCAGCGTGAAGGTCACATACGCCAGCAGGCAGACAGACTGAGGCAATGCATCTACGCCCACGGGGTTCCCTCCCTCTCCTGGCCTGACATGAACTGCAGAGGGGAGGAGCATGAGTTCCCCCCTCCAAAGGCCTCCTTGCTGCCGTTTTCACAGTGACTGAGATGCAGACATCCCCTCTCCTCCCAGAGATGGGCTGGTCCTTTGAGCTCTGGGGGGTGGCCAGCTCCAAGTTCTGTCCATAGTGGACCCTTTTCTGTATGCTGCCTATAGCCAGTTTTTTTTAATTTTATACACGATCTTGCTTCTGCGGATTCTCCCAGACCTGCCGTGCATGAAATGGGTCCTGGGCTCCCCTGTTTGGCAGTGGGTCCTTCGGCACCGAACTGCAGCTGGGCCTTCCCACATCCACCCCTCTGCCTGAGCGAGGCAGGGGTGCAGTATTGCCCAGCTGTGCCCCCAGCCCTCATTAGTGCCCCCTGCAAATGCCAGCACCGCACAATAACCTCAATGAGAGCCATGCAAAGCATGTTTTCCAAGTGCTTCCCTGCTCCTCTGGCAGTTGCCTATCGGAGTCACTCTCCATTCGCTCAGTCACAAAGAGGGGTTTGATTCTCTTTTCAGCTCAGGGTTTGGTTTTGTAATCCAGCTCGGAGCTGGAGAGCTACAGCATAGGCCAAAGCTCTGTGCCTGGGGCCTCAGTCTTAGTGCAAATGGAAATTGCAGAACAGAAAAGCTGGCCACAGCTATGCTGAGGTTGGCTGTACTAAGCTGCAGACAGTGTCTCTTCAGGTCCTCGAGAGGCAGCGGTGCCCTGCTCACTGCAGGAATGAGCATGCTCTGCTCTAAACCCCAGCCAAGATGCCTCCTAGCCACTCCTGTTTCTAGGCTGTGGCTTCAGGCATTCACCTCCCTGGGGCTGTCTCCTCTCTGGCTCTCCTTATAGCCCCCAACTCAGGCAGTCACTACTCAGTGGCCAGTTATAGGCTCTGGCCCTGGGCATTCACTTCTGTGCTGCTAGATTAAGGCCAGGAGGAACCATTAGATCATCTAGTCTGACCTCCTGTATAACAGAGGCTGTAGAATTTCACCCAGTGACTCTTGTATTGGACCCGAGCCTTGTCAGTGCTTCCTTAAAGGTCTCCCGGCTCACCAGCAGGGGAGCCCTGAGACACCACTGCATGTGGGTGACAGCGCCTGGGGCAACCATCTCCTAGGCCCCCCTGCAGCTCACAACTCCCCTCCCACTGTCGTTAATATAGGAGTATATGCAGTAGTGCTGGAAGGGCCTGATCCAAAGCTCATTGAAATCCTTGGACTCCCAGTGGCTTGGGTTCAGACATTTAAATATACATGGTGCTGTACAGAATCTTGCAAAGCCATGATCCTTGCCTTGGGTTGTCTTTATAACTGAACAATTAACCTTGTCTACTATGTCATCATCTCGGCTGCCGTCCTGTGCTGTTGCATCATCTCACATGGTGCTGCTGGGCCACGTTTCTCTGTGATGTAACTCCACTGCCATCAGCAGAGGCATGATTTGGCCCATCGGCACTCAGACTCGGATCATCTGTGACATCACAGCCTCTCCCCGGAGGAGCTACTGCACAAGTAATCTGATGATGTGCAAAGGAAAACGCTGTGTGTGAGTCGCCTTCCGTTCTGCTTTGCGTTTGTCTGGGACCGGGGGGCAAATGGCAATAGAACCTCTGGGCTGTTTGCAGGTCAGCAGATGCCTCGTTGCATAAGAGCCTCTTGAGCGTGGGGCAGCAATCCTGGGAGAGGCACTCCCTTGATTGCGCGAATGCTGGCTGCGCCCTGCTGCTTTGCGGGATGCTCTGCCTGGTGGCCCTTGGTGCCCCCCTGATGGCATACAGTGGCACTTGCAAGCAAAGGGTTGGTCAATAAGTGAAACTCAAGTCCTGCTCCCCAGAGGTAGCTGAGAGGAGGATGCTGGAAATGCTCCCATGGTACCTGCCTCTTCCTACTTGGAACAGGGCTGGTCTGAAACACCAGCACCCAGTTGTGGCCCCACTGCTTGTGCTTCGACAGCCACGAGCCATAGTGGGATTGCAAGGTTTAATTCCTCTTCAGCAGCTGGGTGCCCTGGAAATCCTCACTCTGATCCTGGCTAAAAAATATTAGCTGTTTTCTGCAAGGGAAGATGTTTTACGCTGTGAATTACAGACCTGGAGAGAGAGTATTTAAGGACAAGCTAGGCTGGGTGCCAGCGTTTGAGCTGGTGTGAATCAGCATCTCTGAGTCCAGTGGAGCTATTCTGATTTACACCAGCTGTGATGAGGGAAAGCTGAGAATGTCCTCCTCAGATTCAGATTTCAGCTCTTTCCTTGCAGTTCCACCTGTATCTATTTTTCTTTGGTTTCTGCTCTAAATTGCTATGTAATGTTGCTGTGTGCTGTTAACCAGCTGCTGTGTTCCAGCCTGGAGGTCACTGCAGGTCAGCAGTGGGTGAGATGATCCTTCTGTGTAGATTTTCCTATCAGTTTGTAAAGTGCTTTGGGATGAAAGGAGCTAGAGAACTGCAAGCTGTTATTGGTCTAGACACTTTGTTTTAAATGTAAGACAAAAACAATGTGTTAATTGCTCAATTTAAACAGCAAGGTGGCTGCACTCTGCTCTTTATAAAGGAAAATAAACCTTTGCCTAGAGGAAGAATCACAATTCCAGACTCCATATTTGGCTTGGCCACACCAAGGGAGGGCAGGGAAGCAGTTTAGTGGCCAAAATGAGGATCCAAATACTGTAGCTCTGTGGTGATAAGCTGGACTAAGGATCCTCAGGATGAGTTTATGTAGGGCACATGGATTGGTGTGGAATTGCTGCTCATAGTGCACCACCTTGGGTTCCTGCACTGCTTAGACTAGGAGATGCCCTGGTGCCACTGTAGGAACTGGCAAATCCGAGATACTGGAACTGCAGTATTGCAATAGGAACAGGGGATACCATGGTACTATTACATAAAGAGTGGAATGGCAGTGATTGTGTAGCCAGTTTAGGAGAATGTGGGTCTTTGCCTCCCTCTAGCGGCATAGGATTTTTATGTGTCTGCTACCCCCTCTGCCCAGGAGAGTTAACTCTTTAGCTCAAGGAGTAGATGCTGGAGCTGAAGGTTGCTGGGTTCAAACCCCACTGTTGTAGATGGGGGTAGATTGGTTATAATTGTTTTACTGGTTGGGCAAATGCTGAGTTTTAAGGGGGTTTGCAGCACCACATCTTCACTTCTGCCATGTGGGACCTGGTGACTGGGAAAGAAACTCAGCAAATCAAAGATGAACAAGGTGCAGGGTGTAAGATCAGAGCAGAAATGTGCTAAATTAGAGTCTAAATCATTTGCTGCATCAGGGTCACCCTCAGCCTTCAGTGGGGACCAGCTGCAAGAGATCACCTCAGATGAGTTTACACAGCAGCCAAATGCCATTCCCAATCACTGCTGGGGTTGAAGATGCCCTGGAGGTCAGTTCTCACTTAAATATAAAAGGATCCTGGGAAGTTTTCAGCTCTCCATGTGAGTTGGCAATACATGTGTCCTAAGGCCGTGGTTTTATAGCAATTCATTCACTTCCAACAAACCTGGAGCATGCCCCTAAAGACTCAACAGCCAAACTCCCATTGACTTCAGTAGGGGCAGGGGAGGCCAATACCAGGCAATTCCCATTCATTTCTGCACTGGAGCTTTGGCAGGCATGGGACTGAGGTGTGGAACAGCACAGCCTCCACTGCTAGTTAGAGCAGGCACAGCTAAATGAGAGCTCAGTCTCATGCAGAATTAGTGCAGCTAACAGGGGTGGCTGGGAGCCAGAGTCATTTGTGAGGATCTGGACAGCCAAGTCTCTCTGTGTATTCCACTGAATGAAGAGTCTCTCCTGCTCTGTGATCTGGCCTGTTTCTCCTTGGTCTGGCAGGAACCAAGCAAGGGATGCTACCTGGTGTTACAGCCTGACAGTGGATAGTGCTCTTCATTTTGTTGAGGCAACATAACCACCAGGAATCCCTCTCCTATGGGATTGGTGCCTCCTAAAACCTGTCTATTTGTAAGATCACCACCTACAGGACTTCACAGGATGGACTGTCTGTCCCAGAAACCCACCTATTCAATGATCCTCTTCTCCTAATTACACCGTTTCCCCAGGACCAATACTCCTAGCAGTCTACCTTCAGTAGGTGGGTGTGGGACCTGCACTGGGGCCCGGACATATCCGTGATTACCTTTGAAAATGGGCACCCAGTGATGGAAGGTGTGGGTTCCCCAGCATTTAGCCTCCTTTCTCCTGTGTCATTACAGCACATTAGACTCTCCTGCACCGAAGCAGTGGGCAATCCCAGCCCATGACTTTGGGATCCAGTGGGATTCTAGGAAATCATTCTGGCAGGGCCTGACTCGCCTTTTAGCAGCCCACTGGAAGGCATAGATGTGACTGGTCTCCTGGGTGCATCATTATCTCCTTACCGGTATTGTCCTGTTTAAACAGCCTCTCTTACTGAGAGCGAGGTGGCCTTTCTCGCCTCAGCACTGTTTTATTCCTCCTAAGCCTGTCTCCCCTCCAGCTGCAAAAGAAACATTACCTTTTCAAGGTAGAGCTTCCATGCTTTTGCCTTCCCCACAGGGGAGGGTTAGCCCTAATTCAGAGGCAATTTAGCTTCCTACAGGCCTGAGGGATGTGCCAAGAGTGAACTGGCCTGCTGAGTGCATCTAGATCCCTGCTGGAGTCAGACTTACCCAGCAGCTGGGGCTTGATTTGATTAGGGAGGATAATTATCTGGAGGAAGAGACCACACACACTCAGGCAGGGAACATAGGGGCAGACTCCACACCATGCCAGCACAGGAACAGTGGGAAATCATTCAGAGACTGTGGGCAATGGTTCAGTCCCCAGACATGGTGCTCAGGCCTGCCTTAAACTGTGCCCCAGCATCTGGCTGCTGTGAGTCATTGCAGGGGCACAGCGGATCTGCCATGGCCTGTCCCTCCAGCCTGCCTGTGCTCTGCCTCACCATGCCCTCTGTGCCTGGTGCTCATGCGGAGGCAGGGTAGAGTGGCACAGCTGGAGTATGGGCCTTCTCTGCCAGGTTTATTCCTTGGGAGGGGAAGCGATCTCAGGGTGGTCCTATGGCCTTTTTGTGCCAGCTGGGCTAGTGCAAAGGGGCCCTGAGCAAGGATGAATTAAGCCTTTATTCCACCAAGAGGGAACTGAGGCTAAGCTCTGAGAGGTTTCAGAAACAAATGGGCTGTGCCTGCTCCTTCCATCCCAGAGTATCCCTCTGATTTCAAATGAAGCTTGACTGAAAGATGCTTCATTTCTCCCGTGCAGAAAAGAAATCGGATGCAGCCCCCTTGGGCCACTTTCATGATGGTTCCTCCTAGAAGAGCGAGGAACTTCGGCTGGTGTATCTGTTTTCCTCCCCACAGAGCGCCTGCGTGTTCCTGGAGAGAGTATGGCAGCTCCCTGCCAGTGGGTGCTGATCTCACACTGGGCACATTGGCTGTTGTAATGCCAATAAGATACCGTGCGTGCCTCTGCAGATCCTGGCTGGAAAAGCAGATGTAGGTCACAGCCAGCAGATGTGTTTATCAGTTCCATGTCCCTGGGCCCAGCGCGTGGCTATTCCCTACAGCGTATCACATGGTGTTTGGGCCTAGTGTGAGACGTCCCAAGTGCTGAGTCTCCGTTCCTTTCCCTCAGGGCTCTCACAGCTTAATCCGCTATTCTAAACTTGTACATCTTCGCAGGCCTTGAGTTTCACCTGGGCTCAGACTGGCACAAAACAACCACTCAGAAGGAAAATCCCACCTAAACTGGTTGCTCTTCAGCCTTTCCTTCCTCCTCCTCTGGCACTGTCCCACAGGGAAGGCTCAGGAGGGTTGTGCCCCCGCCCCATCTTGCTTAGAAGGGTTTGGGTGTGAAGGCTTATACTGATCCTAAAGCAGAGGGATAGAGGGTCTAATACTCACCGTGGGCTTAACTGTTCCCACAGTCACACCTACATCTACGGACTTGCATGGGGCGTAGGTCAGGGCAGAATTTGGTTCTGAGCCCATAAAGGTCCAGTTCTACCCTCAAATACATGGGTGAAGCACGCTTGTAATCCCATCGATTCCTAGCTCCCTTGCTGTGTCTCTCTCCCTGTAGTCCCCTCTTGCCTGTCTGTGGCAGTTGGTATGTTCATGGCAGACTTGAGGGGGAATCAAATGGCATCAAATTCATGAATTTCTTCCCCTATTCAAAATGGCCACCATTTCCCCTGCCTTTCCATAGGACTGAAGAAATAGGCTGCCTTCGGTCAAGCTGGCTGCCATTTCCCTCAAGCTTTTGGGTGTGGAGGCTGGGCTACAATAAAGATGCCTACCAGCCAGTGCCGGTGTCTTTCAGTCATTGTCCTTTTCCCTTGTGACCTGCCCGAGTCCCCCAGGTTTTATTCGTTTTTATTGCCACCAAGGTGATTAGTAGTTACTGAGTAAGAAGGGATGGTGCAGGGCAGCTGGGGAGTTACTCCAGCAGGTTGGGCTGAAGGTGGTCTCTAGCAGAGCGCTGCTGTTAGACAACTCTGGGATGAGTTGGTGGGTGAGCTCCCAGAGTGTATGACACCTGCTGGGTCTGTGCCACAGCACTCGGTAACCCTAGAGGTATGTGTGCGGCTAAAGGAAATCTGGCTTCCACTCTTGCATGGTTCTTTTGTCCAGGATGCTTTGCAAATTCTGTTCTGCGATCAGGGCTGGTGCCAGTGTGGCTGCTGGGATTCCTGAGTTGAGAGCTGGAGGGGATGGTTAGAGTTGGCAGCAGTCTAACTTCTGAGCATGCTGCAGCTGCCCTGGGGGACAGTTGGTACTTTCAGACACAGCCAAGTCCTTCCCTCTCTGGAAATATCTGGGAAGGAAATCAGAAGGAAAACTGTCCATGGCTGTGCAGGAGCAAACAGGCAGGAAGGCTGCCAGGACCATACTGATTCCTGTGACAACAGTAAGACAGCGAGGACCTGGTGCTGATCTCCCATCAGCCTTACAGCTCTCTCTCTCGATGGATTTATACCAGCATAAATGGGAGGAGAATCAGCCCTTGGAACTCTTCTGTGTCTGAAGGGATCTAAAACAAGCTGCTGTACCTCCTTTGTTTCATTCCCGTGCCTGGGCACAGGCTATGAAGAAAGCACAGGGGCGAGGTTAAGCTAAGCAGCAAACTTATCTTCTGTGTAGTGTCACAGGTGCAGTGAATAGGGAAATTGCTCCAACCCCAGCAGCTGCAGCCAGGGAGGTGGTGCTGAAGGTCCGAATTCCCAGATCAGAGAACAGAAATGGTGTTAGAATGGAGCGAACAGACTTTTTATAGTCACAGAGAGCAGGAATGTAGTGTCCTCACTACAACCTAACACCAAGCTCAGTGTACACTGAAGGTCATTGAGTTACTCTAGATTTACACCAGTGTGGGTGAGATCAGAAATGGGCTCTTTGGCCTGTAATGTGTAGCTGAGAATCAGTCATTCATGCCTCCCAGCACAGAGGGCTGAGTCTAGAAATATCACCTTCCCCCCCAAGTGATGTATCCATGCAGAGGTAGGCATTGGGAGCGGTGTCCTCTTTGGTTTTGTTTTCCTCAGGGTGCTCTCCACATGGGGTCCATCATCCCTATGCTTTGTACTCACTCCTCAGATGAGCTGTGTGAGTGGAATTCTCCTTGCAGCCGGTCATAAGCAATTGAGTGATGTGTAGATTTCCTTCAGTGGGAACCGAGGCCACCACACTCCCAGACCCTGTCAGCAGGGGGCCTGGGTGCTAGACCAGTAATTGGACATGCATCTGCTGCAGAGGTGGCAGCATTTCAGTGGTAAACCAACTGACCGCCCCATTCACAGAATGCTTGGAGATCCTTCAGGTGCTGTGTATGTGGAAAGTGATTTATTAGTCTGAATTGTTTGTGATAGATCATAACCTCTCCTCGGCAAGGACTGTCGCTCCTGCTCTGAACAGCACCTAGCACAATGGGGCCTCTTGGTATAATAGTAAAAAGATAAGGAGTACTTGTGGCACCTTAGAGACTAACAAATTTATTTGAGCATAAGCTTTCGTGAGCTACGGTAATAGCTCTGTTATTTTCCATTCCCCCCACTAGGTGGCGCTATAGATGAGGCATACACTGCTACCACAAGCAGCTTGATTACATGTTAGGGTGTGATACAGAATGATCCTATAAGCAGCTTGTTATAAATTTCAGGAAGTTGTAAATTAAGTCCCTTAACTCCATTTCTCTCTGAAAATGCAGTGTCCAATGTTAGGGAACTGTCTGGTTCGGGTCCTGGCTACCCAAGAAACAGCCTCTCCTTCTGCTCCATCCTGATAACCTGCTTTACCCACTTATAGGGGTTTTTCACCCAGCTCTTTAGCACAGCACGTAGAATGGTTCCTGCTGCTGGCTCTCTGGATGCCTGGCCTTTGAACGTGGGCAGCGGGGTCTGCACTCTGCTGGCATGGCTGCAATGTAGGGACAAAGGCCCGTCCGGGCTGTAGTCAGACTGGTATTCAAAGAACACAGGATTTACAGGGAACAAAGTAGACTCCTTCCGCATCAGGAACTGGGGAGAGGGACAGAGAGACAGTGAAGGGAGTTGGCCCCTGACTCTATAGCAAAGGAAATTGGGTTGTAGACTTTACAGAGTATGGACAAACTTCCAGATATGGTCATTGGAACGTGCAAAATGCCCTGAAATCTGTGTTGGGGCAGCCTGGATTTTAACCCTCCTAAAGGCAGGAGATTGCCACCGCAGCCTTAACTCTGACCCCCTCATGCATCTGCATTACAGCAAGGTCTTTTGTTCTATGGCCGCACAACGCACAGGCCTGATTCTCTGCTCCCCTAGCCCAGCGTCAATCAGAGGTAACCACTGAAGTCCATGGTCTTACACCTGTGTGGAGCTGACCTAAATGAAAAACTAATCAGGCTCCCAGCATGGTCACTGTCACAGGAGTGCTTTGTAAAAGAGACAGTGGTTATTAACAGAGAAAGTGGCAGTAGATAGCACTCAGGAATGCACCACATAGTTCCTGGGCTTTGTAGGACCAATAAAACTACATACTGGTGAGCGCAGCGCTGCTTTACATGCATCTCTAGTTAACAGTCCCTAGTTCTCGCCAATTAACACACACTGGTACCGAAGACAGCATATTTTCCTAGGCCTAGGGTACAAAATAGCCTTGCTGTCTCAGACACGGTGCAATGGCCTGTATTGATAAATGTGGGCCGTCCCTAGTTAATCATGGTTTTCCAGGCACAAACGGAATGCATGGAGAGTGACCAAACAAGAAAGGACACAGTGTGCATGTGTGTGATCTGAAACCGTGTACTGAGCTGAACGCCACATGGCTGCTAATCTCTGCAGATTTAGAAATGTAAAGGTCATCCCAGGTACACAGCTACAATATATGCACCTTATTTGTCACATCACCCTGCTATCACAGCCCACTGCAATATGGTTGTTGGATGAACATTTTTGAGCAGTTGCCTTGCCTGGGGGCTTTCCATATCCGACAGCCAGATGTTCCAGGTTTTACCTGTCGGGGCCTGTCTCCAGGCAGCCAGATCCATCCTGGGAATGAGGAGACTGTTGCAGAGGGACAAAGTGGTCCAGGAAGTGGCTGCTGGAGAAGACGTCTGTGGGGAGTTGGCGGATGTGGGCGTTCTCGCACAGGATCCAGAAGAGAGTTACCTTTGCCAGCTCTTCTCTCTACTGGGAGGTGTAGCTAATGTGTAGTGCCCAGCTACGTAATGCAGACATAAGCATCCCTTCCCTGTGATAAATCCTGGGAGGCCTGAGGAATCTGAGGAAGCTAATGCTGTGATCTCCCAGTGCTGGAATTCTGAGTTGGCATTTGGGGACTGAATGACAAAGTGCTGCTTTGTCACAGGACCCCTCACCTGTTCCCATCAAACAGAGCCTAGAACTGCTTCCCTAGCAGGCAGGCCAGGAATTCACCCACCTCCTCACGTCCATTACACTAGGAATGGGTGGATGGCTGTGCCATTGCTCCTGCCCTGGGCCAGGATTAAAGGTTTGATTTTCAGAGGTGCTGAGCCACCTGCCACTGAAGTGGGTCAGAGTTCTGGGAGCCACATGATTTCCAAGCAAATGGCCATTCCCTGCCCCTGCCAGCTGCAGTTTGATCCTAGCATTAGTTTCTGTTTGCTGTATAGCTTTATCAAGGTTTCCTAAGGTCAGGGCTGCTCTTATATAAATCTGCGTGTGCATTAACTTGTCTTAGTGTGTAGCATTCTCAGCCCTTCTCTGATAAGAGCAGGGTCTGCTGAGCAGCGAGGTATAAGAGAACAGCTGAGAAATATGTGGTGGCAACTATGAGTCTGAGGCAACACTCACTGAAGTCTCGGCAAATCTGTCCCATGGCTTCAGTAGGAGTTGGGTGTGGTCCTGTGTGAGGGATGCCATGCCACGGGTTGGGCAGCTCCAAGCTGATGCCCTGACTTGGAGATAACACTGATGATCTTGCAGATCCCCTGGTAGCAGCTCTCCTCACTCCAGGAGGGGCTGAGCTGGTGGATGCTGCAGTGACTCTCTTGTTCTTCCTCAGGAACACCCCTGCCAGGACCTGTATTCCAAAATGCTCATCAGATCTTGAGTGCCCTGGGGAGGGAAAGGCCATTAAAGCAGGAACTCTAATATCACTTCAGTGAAATGCTCAGCACTGAAAGCCAGCTCCTCCCATGTGCTGCTGACCTGACAGGAGCAGCTAGACCAAGACTGCACTAAGCAGGCCATTGCACAGATAGAATAAATCGCCCATTTTGGGGGCAGAAACAAAACATGCTGTGGAGGGACACCTAGCCAGGGCTAGCTAGAGGACCTGGAACCCAGCAGAAAACCCAAAATGGAAAGGAGAAAGCAGGTTGGAGCATTGGCTCTTAGAGGACAGAAGGCAGCCCAAAAACAGGATAGAAAGTCTTCCATGGGGCACCCATGTTATAGACTCAGAATGTGCTTCAAGAGGTCCCCTAGGACAGCCATGGGGTGGAGCATGCAAAGCAGGCCTTGTGCAGGGCAGCCATTGTATTAGAGAGGCCATTTGAGAGTCATAGAATCATAGAATATCAGGGTTGGAAGGGACCTCAGGAGCTCATCTAGTCCAACCCCCTGCTCAAAGCAGGACCAATCCCCAACTAAATCATCCCAGCCAGGGCTTTGTCAAGCCTGATCTTAAAAACCTCAAAGGAAGGAGATTCCACCACCTCCCTAGGTAATGCATTCCAGTGCTTCACCACCCTCCTACTTGAAAAAGTTTTTCCTAATATCCAACTTAAACCTCCCCCACTGCAACTTAAGACCATTACTCTTCGTTCTGTCATCTGCTACCACTGAGAATAGTCTAGATCCATCCTCTTTGGAACCCCCTTTCAGGTAGTTGAAAGCAGCTATCAAATCCCCCCTCATTCTTCTCTTCCGCAGACTAAACAATCCCATTTCCCTCAGCCTCTCTTCATAAGTCGTGTTCCAGTCCCCTAATCATTTTTGTTGCTGTCTGCTGGACGTTTTCTAATTTTTTCACATCCTTCTTGTAGTGTGGGTCCCAAAACTGGACACAGTACTCGAGATGAGGCCTCACCAATGTCAAATAGAGGGGAATGATCACATTCCTCGATCTGCTGGCAATGCCCTTACTTATACAGCCCAAAATGCTTTATTGGCAACAAGGGCACACTGTTGACTCATATCCAGCTTCTCGTCCACTGTAACCCCTAGGTCCTTTTCTGCAGAACTGCTGCCTAGCCACTTGGTCCCTAGTCTATAGCGGTGCATGGGATTCTTCCATCCTAAGTGAAGGACTCTGCACTTGTCCTTGTTGAACCACATCAGATTTCTTTTGGCTCAATCCTCTAATTTGTCTGGATCCCTCTGTATCCTATCCCTACCCTCCAGCATATCTACCTCTCCTCCCAGTTTAGTGTCATCTGCAAACTTGCTGAGGGTGCAATCCACGCCATCCTCCAGACCATTAATAAAGATATTGAACAAAACCAGCCCCAGGACCGACCCTTGGGGCACTCCGCTTGATACCGGCTGCCAACTAGACATGGAGCCATTGATCACTACCCGTTGAGCCCGACAATCTAGCCAGCTTTCTGTTCACCTTATCGTCCATTTATCCAGCCCATACTTCTTTAACTTGCTGGAAGAAGAGCGTGACCGTGAGAAGGGAGACCGTGTCAAAAGCTTTGCTAAAGTCAAGGAATAACACATCCACTGCTTTCTCCTCAACCACAGAGACAGTTATCTCATCATAGAAGGCAATTAGATTAGTCAGGCATGACTTGCCCTTGGTGAATCCATGCTCACTGTTCCTCATCATTTTCCTCTTCTCTAAGTCCCAATGAGAAGCACAAATGGAGCACGTGGGAGAGGAACATTGCTGGGAAGAGAAGGAGAAACTCTAGAATCAGGGAGAATTTGGGGAATTTTAATTCAGAAAGGGACTGTAGTTTTTTAAAGTGTGTGTTGGAACAGCAGCTAAAATGGGCATATACTGCTATCCTGCCATGCTGTCCTGAGCATCTCCTACCTGCTACAAAGCAGGAAACATTAGACATGCTAATGGGAGGACCGGGGTTCCTAGTCAAGGTGCAGGAATTGGGGATTTCTTCTCAGTGCAGGGCAGGAGGGGGGACTGCCCCCCATCAGAGCACTTCAGGTTCCCAGCCAGCAGCCCAGCTCGTGGGTGAAGTTGCAGAGTTTCTTGGCCAGTCGTGAGGTTGTGCTGCCATACTCCGTGCTGCCATCCATGAAGGAGGTGATACCGTTCAGCTACTCCTGAGGCTGCAGCTGTCCTAGGAGGAAATTAGATCCACCAGTGCTGCAGGCAGGTGAGGAGCAGATTAAGGATGGGCACTCCATCCTGGCCCCGCACAGATGGTGATCATCTGATGGGAAGCATGGCAGTAAATACCCTATGGCTCAGAGACACAGTGACAGCAGTGGAGAGAGAGCCGTGCCAGGGGTGTATTCCTTATGGTCATTCCAAGTGGGAGAGCACAGGCTCCTTTTCACAGAGTCACAAAACCTAGATGTGACACTGGGCCCATTTGTATTATTAATACGGTTAGCATACTGTTCTTCCTGTTGTTACTGAGACCCAGACCTCCGGCCCTTTGCCTGAATACAGGGCCTGTACAGTTGAAGGTACAGTGTGCCTGGATAGGGAAGCACTGGTTAGAGTTGGTGGAGCCTTGGGAACAGTCTGTTCCATCCACAAAACAGGTGGTGCTGATGCTCTGAGGAGTCAGGTCCATGTCACAGTCAATCCACTGGCCCCACTCCACAAGCCTGTGAGCATAGCCGCTGTCCAGAGAGACATTCTCATTCGGCGTATGCAGGACCCCATGGGAGACGCAGTGCCCCTGGAGGAGCAGAGAGATGGGTGGGTGTGCGTGTGTGTCCAGTTACTAATGGACAGCAAGGGGCTTGGCAATCAGATACCTGACTCCAAATTTGGAGCAATTTTAATTCCATCTGAAACAGGGTGGCTTGCAGTGGGCTGGAGAGCTGAGGGCTTCATTGGATCTGATCGCAAGAGGAGCATCACCTGAGAAGAATCCTGTGATTCCAATATAAAAGGCTGCAGGAAGCTGTAGGTAGAGGTGTGGTTGAGAAAGTGTAGTGGAGATCATTAGTGGTGGGAAGTCTGGCACTGAATTGGGGAGTTCAGGAGAGTGTGTGAAACTGAAGCTGGTGGAAATAGCAGCTGTTAGGAGCAAGTGTGGCCCCTGCAAAGCTCTAACTAGGTAAGACCTGTGAGGGGGAGTTAAAGAAGGGAAGAGGAACTGAAAAGCTTTTGAGTTCTATTTGATAAGTTCTGTTGCCTGCCTGAGGAGAACTGGGGAAGAGTGAATGGAAGGAGGATTTAAGCTTAGAAGGTTCCTGGTGACTGTGTTCTTAAAGGGGCCTGGATGAAGGGAAATTAAAGATGGGATGGCTACAGAGGCACTCAGGAATCAGTAAGCAGCCACTGTGCTACATAACTCAACATAGCCATCAGTAGTCCCCTGGCTTGGCTTGGCTCCCTTCAGTCAGATAAGACCACAGGAGGAGAAGCAATCTAATGATGCTGTTCAGAATAGCACTGGCATTTAATCATGTTGATTACAGTAGTGCCTCAGGGCCACCCAAGAATGGGGCTCTGTTGTGCTAGGCATTCCCTAGAGCTGGGTGATATCTTCTCAGCCAGGCACTGATGTGACACACGTTGCCTCTTCCTGTGTGTCTTGTCTGTGAGCTGCTTCAAATTGTCTTGGATGTATTTGTTATGTGAAATCACTCCCTAGATGATTTCAGACAGTCACCAGTAGGTCTCCATTCATTGTGCATATGCAATATTTGAGATTCAAGTTATGCTCATTTGATTGGATGGGGAGGGGGTCACATGGTCTATTTCCATTTCCCTGACTGAATCAGTGTGACTGTAAGATTTGCTTTCATAGCATTCTCCAGCATTCAGTTAAAGCTCGCTAGGCCCAGGCCTATTCCTGCTGGTGAACTTGACACTGGAAAAGGCACAGGAAGCAAACACAAAGGCACAAAGATATTTGAAGCAGTCGTTTAAATGTTCAAATGAGGCTCTTTTATGCTATTTGCTCAGCTCTAATAGAACTTCAGTGACCTGCCCAGACATGAACAAACCTATGCACCCCCGCAACAGCCAGACATACACACTGCTCCTTTCTATACCTGTATACACAACACAATATGCACTAACAATGTACACAAACTCACCTGCTGAGGTGCTTTTACATAGAAACACAACCACTCCCCACTCAAACATGCATAGTCTCACCCCATCGTACATACTCCTACTTGTAGACAACACAAAAAGAACAGGAGTACTTGTGGCACCTTAGAGACTAATAAATTTATTGAAGTGAGCTGTAGCTCACAAAAGCTTGTGCTCAAATAAATTTGTTAGTCTCTAAGGTGCCACAAGTACTCCTGTTCTTTTTGCGAATACAGACTAACACGGCTGCTACTCTGAAACTTGTAGACAATGCTTTCTCATTCTTGCACATCCACCTATAACTTCATATAGTAGCTACACAGTCATACGCACACCCATATAAACTCTAGTATGAATGAACCCTTTCCCCCATCTCTATACAATACAAAGCCTGTCTATGTGGGGTAAATACAGAGGAGAGGTATACAACGGCAACATGCTGCCACTAGTCTCTAAGGTGCCACAAGTACTCCTTTTCTTTTAGTGTGTCTGGGTTTCATTCCAGCTTTAGACACGTTTTCAGAGTCTGCAGGGAGCCAGCAGGCACAGGTGGTGTTTGCTGTGCCCCAGAGAGGGTTCTTCCTGCCAGGGAGGGCATAAGTAACCTTGGAATGTGAATGAGCCGTAGTCACCAGTGTAAAGAAGCTGGTGTATATGTGCAGAAGAGAAGAAAGCCTGTCTCCAGATGTGGCCCGGACCTATGGATTAGTGCACTGGAATGGGCTTGAGACCCCAGTTCTAGTCTTGGCCACTGATCTGCTGTGCAACTTTGGGCTTGTCACTTACCCTCTCTGTGCCTCCGTTCCTCTGTCTCTTTAGGGTGTATGCTCTTTGGGGCAGGGGCTGTCTCTTATGTATACGTATGGTGCCTAACACAATGGGACCCCAGTGTTTGTGTCACAGGGTAGCTGATCCCTTAGGGGAGATGGGCCCAGTCCCCTGTGACACAGCCTGTTTGCCTCCCCAAGTGGAGGGAGTGAATTAAGTCATTGGGGGCGACAGAAAAAGCGAGGCCTGGAGAGAGAGCTGGAGCAGAGAATAGATCTCTTGGGAAGGAGGGGCTGGGCCCAGCTGGAAACTGATGTGACAATGCAGTAGAGAGGGGCAGGGACCTGGAGAGGGCGGGGTTGGCCTGCTGGCCTTGTGGGGCCAGAGAGAGTTGGACATGGCTGGCAGAGGCCTGTGGAGGGACTCTGCAGTGGCCTAGGAGTGGCTGCTCTTTATGCCGCAGGGTGCTGCTCTTCTGCTGCTGCTCTGCAGTGTTTGGAGCTCCAGCGTGTTGCGCGTTAGCAGAGTCTGCAGCGTGTTGATTCAGCAGATCTCAATGTTAGTCATAAAGACTGCAGGCTCGGTTTGGTGGCAAGGCCCCGGCCAGGTTTATTGTCAACAAAGCACAGTATTAGTGCCCCATAGGAGCTACAGGTATGCTAACAAATTTATGCCTGCCTCAAGGTGCCAGTTCAATCAACATAGCAGGATGCTGTCCCCTAGGCCAGTACAAAGGTGCCCTTCCTTCCACGCTCCTTTTATACATTGTTACAAACAAATCACGTATTACACTTCATATGCTTTTGCTTATTATCCTGTACCTTGTACCTGCTAGTTGGAACAAAACATCCTCCTCCTGGCATCATTCCATCCCTATCTTACGAGAAGTCCGTGGTCTCTGGACCATCTCTTGCTATTTGTGTAGTTACTTGAGAACTCTGGGTGCTTTTGTTCCATCCTCAAGTCAGGACTGTGCTTACTTGGTTAGGGAATACTCGGTATGTGACGATTCTGCTAAGGCCAGGCCTACTTTGGTTCACCCTGTCAGCTATGCCTAGAGTTCCAACACAGCCTTCAGCGGCTCGAATTATTTGGGAACTTTGAGGAGGGCATGAATTTTTTGAACTTTATATTAATACATTAGATTCTAAGAAGGGTGGCTGATGTTTAGACTCATGAAAGCCATTTGAGTTACTGAGGAGTCTGAGAAGGGAAACTGAGGCAGGATACCGCAGAGCCACCCCTGGCCGTGAAGGCGTGGTTGGGAGCCATCTGATCCTTTTACACTTTGCATCTAGGTGCTATTGCAGAACAGATGATAGTGATGTCTCCCCAAACAGGACTAGGTTTCCCTGCCAGTGGGGACTAAAAATGGTCTTGAGAGAGTAATGTGGGAGGATTTTTGTGTCACTCCTTGTGTGTTACTAGTGTAAGTAGCCAGTTCTATTTACCTGTTGTTACATGTCCAATCTATGGATCTGCACTGGTCAGCCATGCAGGAGTCCAAGCACTTCATGAGCCAGAGCTGGGTGGCACAGCCAGGGACTTTCCTCAAGATCCAGAGATCACAACTGCTCAGCACAGCTTGCAAAAGAAGAGCAGGATGGGAGCCTCTGGAAACCAGCTAGAGCCATTGGAAAAGAAAAACAGCTTTCACTAGTGCTGTGCCAGCCGGTGTGGTGGGAAGGAGCTTCCCAGTACCAGCAGGGGGAGTGCTCAGTTGGCTGGGATTTAAGGTGTACTGACAGTGCAGTAGGAGACCGGAGAACCTGAAGAATGGGCATATCTAAAAAGGAGGCCCTCCCATCAGCCTGGGATTGGGGCTCATTGACAGCCCTGGAGGAGAGAGACCTCCCAAGGACTGAAAGCGTGGACAGTGCAATGTCTCCTGGCTACTAACGGGGCTGGGGCACTCATCAGGTTGGCATTGTGGGACTCTGAAAACACCCTTTGAGAGGAGTTCCCAGTACCAAGACTAGAGAATAAAATGGTCTCCCCATTACCAGCAAAGTGAGCTTTCCCCTGTCTGGGGCTTGGTGTGCTGACTGCCCAGAAGAGTCTCCTGAACTTGCAGAGGAGAAAGGAAATCTTTCCCAGCAGGTACTAGGATGGACCATTGTTGCTGTACCCGAGACTGGGATGCACTGGCAGAGCAATGGGAGAGGAGCCCTGAATGCTGAGCCTGGGCGGGGGGTGGGAGTGGAAAGACCATGCTGGTGTCTGCAGGTGGTGGTCTTCTTGAGTTGAGGAGCTCTGAGGAGTCCTCAGAACTGTGCAGGGGAATGGAAATGTCCCCTAGGTACCACTGGGTGATGCTCTCACCATGGTGGATTTTAGTTGCCTAGCCAGAGTGAGTGGAAATGCAGATTTCTGTGCATTTTAACCCAGCAGCATCTGTGAACTGTTACATTCCACGAGCTGGAATAGGTACTGCAACCCGTTAACTGCATTTTTACCCTGACTCAGCCCTATGGGTTTGCTGCAGACCCATATTGCTGGCTCTGTACCAGAAAGTACAACTGCAGCTGGCAGACTGATTGCCAAGGGAAGGCTTCTTAATTATAGGTGACAGCTTGGTGAGTGACAGCAGGTTTGAAGAAGCAGAATATGCTGGTAAAACACTGCCTGAATACCTGGACTGAATCCAGATGAAAAGGGCAAAGGCCATTTGGCACAGACCTTGTCCAACAAAGAGCGAGAAGATCAGGTGCTCGTAACTGAAGCAGCATCAAGCCTGTTGCTTGGCTGCACGAGACAGAGTGTGGAGAAGGGAGATGTTCCTCTTGCCGCCTCTTCTCAGCGCCTGCAGGGGGCACTCTGCCTGGGTGAGGAGTCAGGTCCATTGTTGGAAGAGTTGTCCCAGGGCTGTGTGTGGAGAAAGAGACCATCGGGGGGTGTCAGGGTTCCTTCCCCACTCTGAACTCTAGGGTACAGAGGTGTGGACCTGCATGAAAGACCGCCTAAGCTTATTCTTACCAGTTTAGGTTAAAAACTTCCCTAAGGCACAAATTTTGCCTAGGTCTTGAACAGTATGCTGCCACCACCAAGCGTTTTAAACAGAGAACAGGGAAAGAGACCACTTGGAGACATCTTCCCCCAAAATATCCCCTCAAGCCCTACACACCCCCTTTTATTTATATATATATATATATATATATATATATATATATATATATATAAATAAAGGAAAGGTAAAAATCATCCCTGTAAAATCAGGATGGAAAATACTTTACAGGGTATTCAGATTTAAAACACAGAGGATCCCCCTCTGGGTAAAACCTTAAAGTTACAGAAAACAGAAATAAACCTCCCTCTTAACACAGGGAAAATTCACATAAAACAAAAGATAAACTAATCCGCCTTGCCTGGCTTACCTATACTGGTTGCATTATTGGAGACTTGGATTAGGGTCAGTTGGAGAAGATGGATTTCTGTCTGGCCTTTCTCAGTCCCAAGAGAGAACAACACATAAACAAAAAGTACAAAACAAAAGCCTTCCCCTCCCCCCTCCATTTGAAAGTATCTTGTCCCCTTATTGGTCCTTTGGGTCAGATGCCAGCCAGGTTAGCTGAGCTTCTTAACCCTTTACAGGTAACAGGATGTTGCCTCTGGCCAGGAGGGATTTTATAGCACTGTATACAGAAAGGTGACAGGTTTCAGAGTAGCAGCCATGTTAGTCTGTATTCGCAAAAAGAAAAGGAGTACTTGTGGCACTTAGAGACTAACAAATTTATTAGAGCATAAGCTTTCGTGAGCTACAGCTCACTTCATCAGATGCATTTGAAAAAAATGGTGTTTTTTTTTTCCACCAAATGCATCAGATGAAGTGAGCTGTAGCTCACGAAAGCTTATGCTCTAATAAATTTGTTAGTCTCTAAGTGCCACAAGTACTCCTTTTCTTTTTACAGAAAGGTGGTTACCCTTCCCTTTATATTTATGACAGGGGGAAATCCATGGGGCTGGATGTGAGGAGAATTGGAATGTCCCTCTGTGGCCTGTAAGGGGTGCTTGTTCAGGTTCATTCCCTCCCCCGTCAGTCTGCTTCATTCAGCATTCGCTTCATTCTATTTCTAATTGAGATGAACCAGGAAGAGCCACATTTCTATCTATCTATCTATCTCAGATACTTCTGTGGTTTCCATTGTCATCATATCTGAGTGCACCTCAGTCTTTAATGTATTTAACCTGCCAGCGTGCCTGTGAGGTAGGGCAGTGCAGTTAGCCCCATTTTGCAGATGGGGAACTGCGGCACAGAGAGGCTAACAGACTTGCTCAAAGTCCCACAGGAACTCTGGTGGGGAATGAACCCAGGTCTCTGGCTAGCTCCCTACCACTGGGCAGTTCTTCCTTATTTGTGTATTTTAGAGAATTGCAGGGCTTGAGCTCCTGTGATGCAGCTTTTGCTGGAACTCAGCACCAACTGTACCAGAGTTCGTTGGGGGCTGGGCAAAGGTACCTTGCCCCTGCTGTTAACAAACCAGGCCCTGACCCACTGCTCCTACTCACTCTGGGAGAGTGTGCTCACTCCACCTAATTCTGTTTACAGTTGCTGGTTCTGCTGATGCACCAGCATAGAGTTCTGCTGGCTCTGTTCCACGGTGGCGGGCCCTATACAGAGGTGTAAGGGAGAGGGAAAGGTTCCTGATGCTCTCCTACACTTCAATAGGGCCATCCACAATTGGCCAACATTCTAGACCATTCCATTCGACCCGTCTCTCTCCCTCCATGTTGCTATCACCCACTGTCCATCCAGCTCCTCTCCATCAGCCTTCTTCTCTGATTTTGATTCATGGATTGCTCTCTCCCTTTCCTCATAGTCTCCCACATTCATCCTCAGTGAATTCAGCTTCCATGTTGATGACCCATGTCATGTAACCCCTCAACTGCACATTTCCTCATCATCACCTCTTCATTTGACCTGCAATCCTGGTTCTACTCTTCCTGTCATCAAAAGAGCTGTTCACTTGACTTGGTCTTCAGCCTCCCCATTCAGTGTGATGTTTAGACTTAGCAGAATTCAGTTATTCTTTTGTTATAATTTTGATGGATAATATCAATGTTTATTTTTAAGCAAATTTTTATCGATGTTTGTTTTCACAGTTGGGGGTGTATGTCAGACAACAATTATTTAATGAGAATGGAGATTGAGATTAAAACAGTTAAAGCTTTATAAACAGTTTTAAACACAAACTGTCAACATCACATGATAAAATATACAGAGAAACTATTCTTAAATCAACAAATTAAACTGTTTTTTGCTACTTATTTGTGTGTCCATTTGTAGCAACTCGGATTCAGAAGGCTGTATCACTGGATTCTGACTCGGGTAAGACCTCAAGCAGCATTTTTCATAATTTCCCAATCTGTAAATTTCGATTATTGATGGAAATATATTGCCATTGCTTTGTGAGTGGACAGTGAAATTGATGTTTCCTGACATTTGGGAATAAAAATCAATTCCTTCCAAGCCTAGCTAGGCTAAAGCTGCCATGGGGTAACTGGTTACCTGCAACAGCACCCTCAATTCCAGCACTGTAGCCCTAATCCCAGCTGGTGCAGAGGGGAGGCCTGGGGAGGCACAAGGGGCTGGAGAGCGAGCCTGTCCCACATTAACCCCACAGTAGTGGCTCCTGTCCTGTGGGTCTGGGCCTGGCTCCCTACTCTGGGCGTTGCAGGCAACCTGGCATATGGGGTCACAGTCAGGTTTGACCCAACTACTCCTTCCTCACTGTCCTCCTCCCTTGATTCTTTTGCCCCTCTTTCCAATCATAAGGTCCACCCTGCCAACCTCTAGCCCTGGCTCACCCTCAACATCCTCTTCCTGTACTCCTCTGCTCATGCTGTGGAGCATCTCTGCTGGAAGTAGTCCCATGATCACACTGACTTCCTCCACCAGACATTTATTCTTTCCTCTTCTGCCATCATCCTAGCTAAAGAATTGTACTCTGAATCCCATGTCCTCGATTCCCAGCTGCCTTTTGGTCACCTTTGACTCACATCCCCCACAGGATCTTGCCAAGAGGAATCGGTGCTCCAGAAAAGGGAGGTGGGGAGAACCTAGTGGGACTAGCTGGGCAGAGGTGGCATTAGTTGGGTTTGGTTTGTCCGGGGTTTTCTGCATTCTGTTGGAGGATGCCAGGCAAGCAGGAGTCTGGAAATGCACTGCTCTGAGAGAAGAGTGGATGCAGAGGTCTGAGCAGCAGAGGATGCTGTGTTTATTCATTAGTTTTGTGGGACACTGTATGGGACAATGATACGCTGGAAGCTGTGAGACTTTAAAGTGTCCTGTCCAGAGGCCTAAGTCAAAAGAAGAAGCAGTCCACTGCTGGGCAGGAACAGCTGTTGGCAGGGGGTGCCAGATGAGAACCTGCTACACCATGCTGAGCTATATGAGGGCATGCTGGCTGCAGATTCACTCTTCAACATTTTCTCTCTGGCCTTTACAAATGTAATCTTGCCCTGCTCCTATCCATTCAGAATGCTCCTGCCAGGATAGCTTTCCTAGCCCATTGCTTTGAGCAGGTCATCCTACTCTTGGAATCCTTCTATTGGTTTCCCCTTCTCTATAACCTCAAACATAAGCTACTTGTCCTCACTTCCAAGCACCGTCCAGGATATCAAGATATCCGCTCCCACTTCTGATCGGTCCAGGATGTCAGCCTCCATCGCCCACTTGTTGCATTTTCAAGCAAGCACTTTTGTGCTTCCTCTAATGCTACCCCTCACGCTTGGGAGACACTCCCCATCAACATCCACAAAGCTGCCCCATTATCCTCCTTCAAGTCTTCCTTAAAACTCGCCTTTGCTGGGATGCCTACAAAACCTTGACAAGACCTACGCTGTTGGTATGCAGGTTTCAGAGTAGCAGCCGTGTTAGTCTGTATTCGCAAAAAGAAAAGGAGTACCCGTGGCACCTTAGAGACTAACAAATTTATTAGAGCATAAGCTTTCGTGAGCTACAGCTCACTTCATCGGATGCATCGGATGTTGGTATGCAGAGAGCACTGTCTGTCACGCTGACCAATGTTGTCTCATTGTTCACTTCTACTCCTTCATCTATCTGTACCCTTCTGTTCTCTCTTGTCTTAATGTGTGTGTGAGCTCTTTGGGATGGGGAATGTGTGGTTGTGTTCAGTGTTTGTATAGCGCCCAGCGCACTGGGGTCCCAGTCCATGACTGGGCTCCTATGATAACACACATGTAACGTTTCTTCCCTTTCCCAGCATGAGTTAGAGGGGCTCTGTGAGCTGGGTTAGTCTTTAACATACCAGATTCATTGACTGCAGTGGAGTTACACCAGGGAAGTATTTGCCTTTTCTTTGTGCCCTTCCCCCCGCCCCCCCAACTGTCCTTTCCCTCTGCAGTACATTAGGTAGCAAGGCAGCTTTCTGAGGCAGAGAGAGACAGTGGGTGAATGTACTCCTCATTCCTCCCAATCCACCTGGCTTGCATTGTGTGAAACTTTGAAACTCTGGCCACGTTTCACAAGGCTAAGCACCTGCCCTTTGTGGATAAAAGCTTCCCAGCCATTTGTCCAAGATAGCTCATTTGTTTGCATGTTTTGTGATAAAAAGTCTCTGGAGGGGAGGGGGAGAGGGGGAAGGTGTCCATGTGTACAGTGTTTGGCTGCCTGCTGGTGCAGAACGGGGAGGGTGTTTGTGCGGGTGTGAGTGCCTAGTTGCATATGGGGATGGATGAAGGCAAGATCCCGAGATGTAGCACAAGACTGGGAGGGGACATTGTTGGATCATATTAAAGAAGTTCTGTATTAAAATCACAAATGAGTTTGATTCCCCATAGTTTAAATTCCAGGGTATTACTAATTAAGAGGTCTCTTGGTTTTTGGTACTGTTTCTCTCCCTCTCTGTGAAACTTGCAAGCTGCTAATTGTGTTAGTACATCCTAAAACAGAGTCTATTCTCAAAGCAATACTTTGTAACAACAGAAACAGCACACAGAGACTCCCCGCCCTTTTGTTGTATTTATCTCGCTTTGTTAACAATTGTGATTAAAATAGAGATAGAGGATGTATGTGGATGGATGCTTGGTGTGGATAACTGAATGATCAGGGAGGTGCCAGCCTAAGAATTCTGTGTCCATCGGCTTAAGAAGGCGTCAAGTGGAAACAACCAGAGGACCCCTGGAGGGCAGACTGGAATCCACCGAACAGCCTCAAGGATGGGAGAACCGAAGAACAACACGGAGCTGTCAGGAATGTGCCATCTGCTGATTGATTCAGCAAAAGTATGATTAAGCAATTCCCATAGACTGGCATAGGAATAAATTCCTATAAAAATGGACTCTAGAAACGGAGAACTTTGGAGTCTCTGATTCTGCAAACCAACTTCCAGGAACATCAGATGTTCATCTGACAAGGCCCTGCTCCCTCCTCGTGTCCAGGTCACCTGGCCAGTGGCTTGGCATGAGCAACTCTAAGGCTGGTAACTATGATAACAAATTTGCAGAACCTGTGTGTGTGTGTGTGTGTGTGTGAATGAATGTGTGAATAAATATGAAATTGAATGGAATGTTATAGCTATAACTAACTGCTTACTATAATTCTTTCTGTATTCACAATAAATGTGGCATTTTGCCTTTTCCCCTTTTAATAAGATCCTGCTGGTTTTTATTTTATTGGTATAACAGCATGATCCACAAAACTGGAATCTGCAGATACGTGCGGCTGAAGGCTGCTACTAGAGAGATTTAGGAACCACTATTGGGGCTGGAGAGCACCAATGAGCCATGGGAATGTAGAGGGCCACAGTTCAAAGCTGATTCCCTTTCCTGCCTCCCTGATTTTTATTGCTGGATCTGGCCCCTCTGGCTCTTAGCTGGCCAGGGCTGCTGCCTGCCCCTGCGTGCTGGCTGCAAATATGAACTTGGAGGATTCCCTAGATGTACACGTGTCTGGATGAATGAGTCCATCATTATGCATGCAGATTCACGCGCACTAAAACGTGGCTCCTCCAGTCTGCAGTTTGGCAGGATCTCTCATTACCTCATTCCAACAAATGTCTCTCTGAACCTCTTCTGTAATGGCCAGATGCACATGTGTGTGCATGCATATTCACATGTGTGTGTGGTCATGGGATGAGCTATGCACAGGCACCCATGCACACTGCTTGGAGAAGTTACTCAAAGCCTCTCGAGTATGTGCATGTGTATATGTCCAAGGGCTCGTGCCATGCCTGTATATGCATATACATCTGGCCAAAGCATCACCACTGTAGAAATTCAAGATCAGGCTAGAGAAGCCATTTGTAGGAATGAGGGATTGAGAAATCCTGCAGAATTACACATGGGAGGACGCAAGTGGTCTGTTCTTGCCCAGCTCCCCATAATTCTGTGGCTTCGAAGATCGTGACGTATCAAATCAAACCAACTTTCTCGTGTACCTGGCTGTTCTTAGCCTTGCTCTTGTTTATGGTGCTGAAACCTGCATCACATACAGTAGACATCTCAAAGTTCTTGAACAATACCCTCAGCGTTGCCTCAGCAAGATCTTCTGAATCAAGTGGGATGACTGATGCAGTGTTCTGTCCCAAGCCGAAATTTCCAGCATTGAAGCTATGATCGTCCACCCCCAACTCCATTGGACTGCTTATGTTCTTTGAATGCCAGAAAATTGACTCCCAAAGTAGGTCATGTTCTCACAACTGAGCCAGGGCTAATGGATGCAGGGCAGGCAAAAAAAGCACTTCAAAGACACCCTGAAAGCCAACATGAAGTGCAATATTGACATAAACTCATGGGGAAACCCAAGCCCGCAACTGACCAAAATGGAAAAGGACCTTGTGGCAAGGATCCCAGTATTTTGAGATCCAATGGAGACAACAGGAAATGGAGACATGGGAAAGGAGGAAAGAATGCGCCACAGCCTGACTCACCAATCCAGATCGGCCCTTTCCATTGGGAAATGTCTGCCCCACTTTTGACAAGATCTGTGAGTTGGTCGCATTAGCCACCTGCGGAATCACCAGCGATAACTGTCTGGCTAGGATTTTATGGAAATCTTCCTCAACCTCCAAGGGATTGTTGACAGTGATTCTATGTGCATATTTTTAGGGCATGTTTGTGACCAGGTATGTTTGTGGGTGGCTCTGAGCCATGCATATTTTCACGTGCGCCTGCTTGCATGTGCATGAATAATCTGGATTTGTTTACATAAAACTACCTCTCCAGGGTAGCCATTTCCCTCCCAATGCCCCATTGGCTCTCAGAGCCCTGCTGGCTTTATTAAAGTGATTAGGATGAGATCAGTGCCAACCATGTTCCCTGATGCTTGTGGGGGAACAAGTAGAGCACACACTTAATTCACTGAATCCGCAGGCCACCTGTGATGCCCAATAACCCTAATCCCTCTAGAGAGAGGGGCTGCTGGATCCCAAGCCAGCCTGAGGCATGAGAGAACCATTAGGTCCCCAAAAGGGTTCCACCCATGAGAACATCAGACTTCATCTTCAGCAGAGGGGAGGGGTCAACTGAATGGCTTGGGGCAATGAAAAACAAAAGAAGAAAGGCATTGGGTCGAAGGCTCAAACTAAGGGATCTGGAAGGGGACACCGAGAAGAAAAGCCCGGACAGCTCCCTTTGCTCTGGAATCAAGGGAGTTAGTGGGTGGCATCCAGAGGGATGGTGCCCAGATCCATGAATGCAGATGTGCCAGGAAATTGGGCCCATGGTTACAGAGAACATCCTCAGCCAGCTTCCTCCTCCTCTTGACTGGTAGGTGGCCATTTTGGCCAGTCCCGGGGGGAGGTTGGTAATGAGATTCCTGGTCTTACTGGGGATGGGATGTGAACAAACAGAAGGATGTGAGGAAAAGTGCAGCCAGAACCCCAAGAAGATGTTGTAGAGGAGACAGAAGAGGGGTGGTAACCTGACTGCAGGTAGACATGCACCAGTATCTTCCTCTGAGAGGAGGCTGTTAGCAACTATAAATAAAGTCCCTTTTGGGAGCCAGCACTCTGGTCACTTAGAAGACACAGGCACGGTTGTAGTTAGAGTAGGAGGGAATAAGGTAGTCTGGGTTTGAAGAGTTAAAGGGAGTCATTTGCACTTGTAAGGAGTCTGATGAGCTAATGAGATAATTAGCTTGCCAGCTAGAAGAAAAGAAGCAGTATAAAAGGCTGGAGCAGGAAGGGGACCCCTTCTATCTGCTGCTAAATTGAGTTGTACCTGGAGCATAAGGCAAAACAATATTAAAGATGCACTTGGTGACGGTACGTGGTAGAGTGTGTGTGTTGTTTACACAGCAGGAGGGCTTACCAGCCAAGGTTTCCAGGGCTGAAAGGGGAATCCCTTTACACTTCCTCTCAGTGCAGAAAGGACAGGTATCGGGTGTAGCAGTGAACCATGCCAGCAACACGTCTGGGCTCGTGGCTCCATGAAGGAGCCACCAATTTATACCCTGGGTGGTTTGTGGTACTAGGGTGTAATATAGGCCAGCCCACCTTACAGCCCTGGAAGCAGAAATCCTCTCTTCATCCACAGAACTGGCACAGCACAGATACTGACAAGTTTAGCCCCTCCAGTGCTCTGCCAGCGTACCTCAGCCCTGACATGAAGGAGCCACTTAATACCAATTGTGATGTGGATACTGGCGCCACTAGGAAATGGACGGAATTCCACCATCTTGCTCTGCTTAGGCCACTAAACGGCCATCAGACGGTACCAACTTCAGTCATGAGGCTTCTGGATAGGATTTTAACTGTCATCCTAGCTAGTGACACTCTTTGTATCCTCTTCCCAACCCCTGGAGCTCGTATTCTCTCCATAGCTTTAAATGGTAGGGTACCCTATAGATAGAGAGAACCCAAGTCTGCTCTGATTTACCTGGTCGACATGAATGGGAGTTTCACCCATGTACCTGAGGGCAGCACAGAATGTGGGGTGACTTTTGAATGGAGGTTGTGTGAGTATGTCTACACTGCTGTTGGTGTGGGGGAGGCGGGGAAAGAGGGTGGTGATTCCCAGCGCAGGTAGGTAGACTCTCACTAGCTCAGCTTGAGCTAGCATGCTAAAAATAGCAGTGTGGACACTGCTGCTCAAGTGGTGGCTTGGGCTAGCCACCTGAGCTCGGGCCCAGGGGGTCGGGCAAACTTGGACCTCCCAACTGCAGTGCATACATATCTTGCTGTGCTCTGGGCTATGATCATTTCTTTCCTGTGCACACTCAACTACCCATTCGCAGAGGGGCTGTATGAAAATGGGGGGCCCTCCTTGCTGGACTGTATAAAGTCTAATGAGCCCCTCAAGGATGTGAGTTCAAATATCTCTATTCCATAGATGTGTTTACCTTGTTCTAAAGCCAGCAGGCAAAATCAAGAGAACTGACTCCTTTGTTTTCCCCTTTCCCTCACTCACCAATCCTCTTTGCCTGCCATAAAGAACATTCTTGTCAAGATTTTGTATTAAGTTTGGGGATATTGCTTCATAAATCAGGTTTTAGGCTACCCCCCCGTCCCTGGTAGCCTTTTAAGCAGAAAAGCACCCGCATGTGACTTTAACCTCTTCTTCCCAGGGCAATTCTTTCTTTCTTGAACTCTTTGCCCCGGTAGCCGTTTTTATCACCCCACACTGGGGGAAATACTCACTCATTGCTGAGGGGTGAGGAATGGCTATGCACACAGGTTTTCTCCTAAAAAAGAAAAGGAGTACTTGTGGCACCCTAGAGACTGACAAATTTGTTAGTCTCTAAGGTGCCACAAGTACTCCGTTTCTTTTTTGCGAATACAGACTAACATGGGTGCTACTCTGAAACAGGTTTTCTCCTAGTGTGCTACTGGTGCTTTAGTGTGAGAGGTGACACTAGGGAGAACAGCAGTTCCAATCCCAGCTCAGCTACTAATTTATTGCTGTGTGACCTTGGGCAGCCTTATAGTGTCCGCTGTCATAAATAGTGTTAATACAGATATATGCACAACCACATAAGTGCCTCTATGCCCATGGCTTCATGCTAAGTCAGAACCAAGAGTGTGCATCATCTACCAAACTGCCAGCCCCTGTGTTTTCCGAAGAAGTCTGTAATGCAAGTAATAACTACACCTAGCAGCACTGTCTGCAAGGTGAGAGTGATCTTGAGTGAAAAATGAGTGGTCCTGCAGTTGAGGCAGAGGGGACTAGGAATCAATTAATCTGCATTTTACTTCCAGCCTACTACACATTTTCTTTTATGACCTTGGGCAAGTCCCTTACCTTTCTGTGCTTTGGTTTCCTTATCTGCAAAATGGAGACAGTAATACTTCCCGACCTCACACCAGTTGGGTGAGATGCTCTGAGACTGTGCTACTGTACATTATATCAAATAGGATCATTTCACTGTCATCTGGGCCTCCCCGTGCTCTTGTTTCTTACCACCACCTGTTGTATCTCATCTTATTGTAAGGTCTTTGGGGCTGGGACAATCTTATTAGACATTTGTACAATATCTAGCACAACGGGACCCTGATATCTGACTGGGGCCTCTAGGCACTATTGTGTTACACATAAATACTAGTACTAATAATTAATGTGCACCATAGAAATACCACTAAATCCTGTATAACTTGGCCACATTTATAGTTGGTTGGATTACTCGTTATAATATTTATTCTGCATCTTCAAAGTGGTGGAATTAATGGTGCCATGAGGACATTAACTTCGGACTTGCCTGACTCTTTTCATTTACATTTTCAATTTTCTGTTGCATTTGTATATTTTATTTATTTATATTTACTTTGAAATTGAATCTCTTGGCTTGTTTTGAAACACTTGCTCCATTGCACATTGAAAGGAACCTGGAGAGCAGGGAACTAACTTTGTTTGCCAACATTATGGCAAAGCATTTTTCCCCAAGGTGGCCATTTTCTTCCTTCTCTCAGCAGGTGCCAATGCTCTGAAGCAATCCTCTCCTCCCCCGCACATGCTGCTTAATGCGCTGAGCTCACACTTGCAAGGTTGCCAGCTTTGAAAGACTTAGGTAACGAAGATCCAGGTAAGTTTCCTTAAAATAGCATTAGGATTCAAATGTGATTTTGGACACAAGTAAGATGAGTTTTGTTGTGGGGTTGGCTTATCCTAGCCTGGAAATCTTTTGGTTCATATTAGTAATCTGTTAAACAATTCATAGGGAGGTATCTGTCTAAAGAGCTCCAGGACTGGAATAAATAGGTGGTGTTGAGGCTCAGATGTTAGATTGGTGAGGGATGCAGCTCAGAACTGAGATGCGTTGGCACAGCAGTGTGGGGAGCCCAGACCAGGAACAGCAGGAAAGCTGTCGGTCAGGACTGAATTTATTAAGAGTTGTGTGGGAAGCCCAGAAATGAAATAACTATATTATATTAATACTGAGTTCATTTCAACCCTAGATCTCAAAGTGCTTTACAAAGGAAGTCAGTATCATTAGCTGATTTTTACAGAAGGGGAAACTGAGGCACAGTGCAGTGACTTGTCCAAGGTCACAGAACAAGGCAGTGGTACAGCTGGGACTAGCACCCAAGTTTCCTGACTCCCAGTCTAGTGGACCTATATAGCTGGCGAGTAGGGGGACTTCAGGTTAAGACTGACGTGCACTGGCAGAGCTGGGAGGGAACTCAAGATTGGATTAGCAGGGGATGTTCACGTAAGGACCGAATTTCACGGTCTCAAATGATGGAATTGCACGGTCTCAAATGACCAGGTTGCTGAGGCTGCACTACATTCAAGTGCGTGAAAGGGGTTCATACACTTCTATTAGTTTCTGTGGTGGACCCGCATGTGCACGTGTGTGTGAAATTTAACATCAGTTTTGAGTGACAGGAAGAGAGAAAGTGAGATTACAAGACTAAAGATGCTAGCTGGCCAGTGACAGTAATTCCCCTAGGACTGTCCTTCCTGTCCATGTCCCCCCCGCCCCCATCACCAAAGATTTGGACAGACTCTAAAACAGGCAGATTTAGAGATGCAGAGGAGAGATTTGTGTTACTGGGAATCAACAGATGCAAGTTTCAGTTTCAGCCACAGATAAAGAGAAGGTGAGAGGGGCAGAGCAAGAGCACAGATAATGCTGAGTGTTTAAGAGGCGGGTACGTCACAAAGTTTCCAACGTAACTGCGACGTATAAACCTCTGGAATGTGAGGAGATGACTCTCAATCTGGCTGAAATGCAGAAACGGCAGCGATCCCTGCAGAACATGGAGCAATGTATCATTATAGCATCAGGCAAAGCAGATAGCCTGGCACCAGATACTACCAACCAGGACCTGGCTCTGTTCCTTAAAAAGTCATTGTCAGGTTAGAAGTCATGGGCTAGATTGTCTGCATTGGAAACTGGGGTTTTGGGGGGAGGGTAGGAGGGAGCACACGGGAGTGAGAAAGGGTTCCCTCATCTGGGGGCTGGTTCTGTGTTGGTCCAATATTGATTAGAGCAGACAAGTAGGCTAGTCTGTGTTAGATAGTTATGCCTCCTCCTGCCCCCAGGGTAACTGGCTACCTCCTATGCTTCCTGTCCCCATCTTGGCACCCTCCCTCCCCCCGTGTTGAGGGCTGCAGGGAGTTACTGTCAGTTCTGCTCCCACATGGTGCATAGGATTTCCTGCATAGGAGCAATCTCAGTTGCACCATCACTCGCACAACTATCATCTGTTGGACAAGTGTTTCAGTGTTTGCTTGTTTAAAAGAGGGCCACTGAGCTATCAACCAGGCTGATATCAGTTAAAACAGAGACTTCACCCCAGCTGTCAAGGCAGCCAAACTTTGTCCTGTATCACATCATAGTTGTCTGAATTATCTGGGGGTTAAAGTGAGCTGTAACATAAGTAAATGGACAGTCACCCCACTGAAGTTGCATAACGTCCTTGGTAGGTCAGGGCAACAGTTTGTAGCACAGACATCAAGATAACCTTCAGATCTCAGCAATCAGTGGCACCACATTGTTACGGGTCTGTTTGGGGGAAAAGGGAATCTGGGGTAAGAAAGGGAGGGCAAGGAAGATCAGCCCATAGTTATAGATTTAACATTGGGCTACTATTTGTGTTGCAGTACAGCCCAGTCAAGATTGGCACCTCATTTTGATGGGCATTATATAAACACATAGGAGGACTTGGACCTTGCTCTGAAAAGTTTGCAAGCCAGTAGTTAGAGGGTAATCAACTGTCAGTCACAAACAGCCTGGCACTTGACAGCAGGACAGAGGACTCATCTGCACTAGGAAATGTTTGCTAAAATCCCAGGCCACTGTTGCTACCTCTGATTCCTCTCCAGACATGATAGCAATGGTGGAAGCCCTTGTGTAGACAACGTGCCATTGGCTTCTGGCATTTTAAGCACTGTGCCATGTAGATCTGCTCTGATCAGGCTTAGATGATACACACTAGATGCCTCGAATCGGGTCTACACTAGTGCTTCCCCTACTGGTAGTAGTGAATAAACAAATTCCAGTATAGACACAGCCATGGAGATTGTCCCCGATTTAAGGCTAATTTTGCACTGGAACTGTGGCCTCAGCAATTTGGCCTCAATTGCAGATAGTCTGGGACTGAGGGAATGCAAAGGGGAAATCTTGGGAAGATTAGCTCTCAGTCACAGTGTAGTGGAAAGGGTACACTCAAAAGAGAGTAGCCCTAGATCACCTAGAGAAGTGAAGGTGGCAGCTGAGTGGTGTAGCACTGGATACATCCATTTGCCTTCTCATGACCAAGGGTCTGATCTAACGCCTGATGAAGTATACAGAAAAATGCCCACTGACTATAATGAGTGTTGCATTCTGCCATCTTTACTCGTGCTGAGTAGTACCTTGTTCTGCAAGTCGTCCCAGTGGTTTCATACATGGTTACAGCCTGGAAAAAGACACAGAGATGAGTGGGAAAAGGAAATCGAGAGGATATTGAAGCAGGCCACACTGGCAAAGCAGACCAGTCCTGGTAAGTGATTGAGTGAGGTCACCCCGTGATATGTGTAGAGGGCGAAGAGGAGGGGGCCGAGAACAGTTCCCTGAGGGACTCTAACAGACCTGTAGAGTAAAGTGGAGGAACTGCTAAAGGAAAGGCTGAAAGGGAAGACAGAGAGGTCATCTATGGAGAGCTACTGAGGATGTACTTGATCTCTGGAGAGCTCATGAAGGTATCTACAGGCTCCAGAGAACACTCAGTTCTTCATGCAAAACTTCTGAGAGTTTCTGGGTAAGTGCCTAATGGCTGCCAATATTTCTTGTTTGAATCTCCACTTCTTGACTGTAAGCATTCTTCTAGCAGGAGAGACAGATGGTAATGTGATTCAGAGGCAGACTCCATCTGTCCTCAGCTCCCTTGGCTCAACGTGCTAATCTCACAATCTAATCATGTTAGGGAATCACATTGAGAATCCTTTCCAGTGCAAATGTCAGTCACTCTTTAGCCAAATCTGTTCTCATCCCGCTGCAAAATCTGAGAAAACCCTCCAGTACCTCTAATGACCTTCCAGGTCACCAGGCCAAGCAAGTTATTAGTGCAGAAAGCCATCTGGCAAAGTGATAAGAATTAAGATTGATCCAATTCCCAGAGCAGTCACTGACAATTCAGTGACAGTGACAGTTGATGTTGATTTCATTGAGAGTTGAATCAGGTGATAAGTAACTCCAGTCTTTCACACCAACCCTGCTAAGGGCTAATGTCAGGAGTGCTGCTAGACAGGTCTGAGGTGCACTGGCAGAGCTATGTGAGAAGCCTTACCTGTACTTTGCCTAAGCAGTCCTTTACTTCCATGAACACTAACTGAGGGGACAATTAGTAACCTGAGGGTCAGATCTTACCTATATAAACAGTTCCATTGAAATCAATGGGAGTGACATGCATGTATCTTGAGGGCAGAATATGGTACTTGATTCTTAAACCCCTTGATTTGCCCCTTAGCTTCCTGGTCTTTTGGTCCATGTATTCCTCATGTCTTGATCGCTGGCTTGGTTAGCCAAGGGGATTGATCTTGCCCAATGAAACACATGCCAGTTACAGATTTTTATAATCCTCCTGGGTAGTAAATTCTATAAAAACTTGCGAAGTACCTAGACAATCCTGAATTGCCGACGGTCATAATTTCCTCGGGAGTAACTTGATGCTAGTTGACACTTAAGCCAGTCTTACCCTGACTTGAGGAGCTCCATCTTTCTCAAAAACTACAGACATGCCTGGAGTAAGACCCCTCTGACTGGCTGCTTTACTCACTTCTCCACCTCCTTGGAAAGAGCAGCCAATCTGGGCTGCTGCCTGAGGCAGGCTGAGCCGTCTCCCCTCCCATAAGGAGCCAAGATTAGGTTTTGGTAGGGGAGAGGGAGCAGAGGAGGGGTTCTCACTAGCTGCGGGATGGCCTGGAGGAGGAGAGGGAGGAGAAGGTAGCTGAAAGAACCCAGCAGCTCAGGGCAACTCCCCTCCCATGAATAATGGGTAAATCTTCTGTGCTCCCTGGTCCTCCCACTTCCCTCTCCATCCCTGCAACACCAGGGCTGGGAGGGGCAAGAAGGGGACCCTGCTGCAGCTGCACCCCCTACTCCAGGCCTTGGTGAGGAGGGTGAAGAAGCCTTGAGGCTGCAGGAGGAGCAAAGGTTAGGCTGGGTGGCGGGAGGCAAAACTGATGTGAGGTCAGAATTGATGTGGGGGCAAGGGGACAGGCAGATGTGATGATTGGAGGAAGAGAATTGATGTGGGGGCTGGGGGGTGGATAATTAATTGCTAGGCTGAGGAAGGGGCAGATGTGGGGCTGGGAAGGACACAGAATACATGAATTAGAAGGTTGGGGATTGGGGAGATGGCAGAAGCTGGAAGCTCTGCACTCACACAGTCAGTGAGAGCTCCTGCAGTGGGGGCCAAAGTCACCTCACTCTATACATTTGGGGAGCTGACAACACTGATTTGTTACACACACACACACACACACACACACAGGGTGGGCAGGGTTGCTCAGAAGATAGACAATGAAACACAGTATAATTTAAAACAAAATCTCATGAATTTTTGGACCAGTCTTGTGATTTTCTTGGAGTCTGACACATGATTTCTTAGCTTTTGGTGTTGGCAATACTGTTAACACTCCTACAAGTGCCAGTTAAGTGTGCAGTTGGGGGTGTCAGTGTGCAAACACTTAGCACCAGGCTTCCTGTTTGTACAGGCTCATTTTACACACACAGATTTGTGCACTTGTGTGTTTTTAAGGAATTTGGACCCTAAGTCCACTGATGATATTCTCGAGTGAAAGTTACACCCATAGGGCCAGATTTTGCTTTCATTTACGCCAGCATAAATCTGGAGTCATTTCACTGACATCAATGGAGTTACTCCAGATCAACACTGGTGTAAATTGAGAGATGGCACAACCCCAATCCCCTACCCCCAACTTATCTTTACCCTCTGTTGGATGTGCAGTAGATTTTGCCCACCTACGTGTAACTGATTGAGAATGGAATTGGCCTCACATAGTAACAGGTACATATTTTGCGTAACCAGTTTGGACAAACGAATTACAAAATTGTCCTGATGTTTTTGTCTATTCACTTCCTATTATAGCTGGTTACCACACCTGTGGACAAAACCACCCCGAGGAGCTTTCTCCTTAATAAACATCCTCCTCCTCCCTATGTGATTCACTCACAGATGTCACCAGGAGAACTGTGCAACATTCCCTGCTTTTGCTTTGTGAATACTCCACCGTGCAAACAGAAATGTCAGCCAAACTCAAAATTTCAAAATATTGTTCTGACACCATGTCTTTCTCCCTGGCAAGCAAAGAACAACAGGAAAGAGTCTGGGCTTGTTATTCTTTATTTCTATTTCCTTAGTGCATAGGGGTGCCAACTGAAACTGGGGCCTCAATGTGCTAGGCACCCTACGTGTAGACTGAGTCAGGCTCTCCCACAAAGAGCTTACAGTCTAAATAAACAAGATAAAATGAGAGGAAAGGATATAGCATAGAAGCAGAAGATTGGGAATAGAGGCACACAGAGATTAAGTGACTTGCCCAAGGTCATTGGGGGAGGCTGTAGCACAGCCAGAAATTGAATCCACATCTCCTAAGCCCCCAAACCAGTGCCTTAACCACAAGACCATAGTTCTACCCGCTTTAGGCCTTATGGGGGCTGGTGGGGAGAAAGAAAATCATGAGGTTGGGACACTGCACCACAAACTAAACAATGTGGCTCTACTGCAACATAACAATACTGAATTGCAGTATCACAGTCCCATCATAATATATACAGGAGAGTTTTTCCCCCATTCACACTGAATTAGAGGTTTATTTGTGTTGGAAAATTGAGGGTTGCCTATAAGCTTCAGCAGGACTGAGAGACATGAATGAGAGCAAGGGATTGGAGCGCAAGGATGTCTACAAAGCAGCTACTTGTGTCAGACTAGCTTTGTTTGGGGGTGCTGGTCTAACTTCATAGCAAATATTCAGCTCCATTAAATCATTGAGAAGTAGGACTGGGAGGGACCTTGAGAGGTCATCTGAGGCAGGACCAAGAATGGACCATTCCTGCCAGGTGTTTGTCCAACCTGTTCTGATAAATCTCCAAAGATGTGGGAACCATGTGAACCTTCATCTGGGAATATGTACGTGGACCTGGTGTTCACTACTCTGCAAAGGGTTAAGACTTGAATGCTGAATTTTGCACAGCTCTGACTGTGAAATTTCTGAATGAGTCAAGCAGGAGGGGGAAGGAGGTGGTCATTGAGGAGAATACGCCTGATGATACACAGTATACTTCTGCCTGTTTTGTAGCTTCACCAGACAGATGAACTTTTTCTGAGCTCCTCAAGGATGTGGTCCCAATGTAGCAAACCTTGATGAGAGACCACATCAAAGAATGAATCAGGGAAGAAGCATAGGATAATTCTCAGGGTTTTTTTTCCCCCATGTGGACGTTCTCCACTGGGTTGCCTTAGTACCTACAGAATTTGCACTTTCACCTTCCAAATTCAGGGAGACTGTTGTCAGATGTCAAGTGAATTGTTTCAGCAGAGATCAAGAGAGAGAAGCCCAGGCACTGAGATCAATGGGTGCTCGCACTTTTGAAAATCAGGTCATGTATTTTAGACGTTACTTTAGAGTTCCATTTTTGAAATGTCTTTGCCTACATGTCTGCCTCAATCAATTTCAGTACCCTTTTATGATCAATTGAAAATTCATGTGTATCTTTGGTTATGTCTGAACATGCATCTAAGTCATGCTTTGATGCCCCAGTTACCATTTCTGAAAAATGGGATTTGTACCTCTCTGAAACTCTCACATCTGGCTATGACTACAGATGGCTAAACCAATATAAACTCTTCCTGCAAAGAGGAGTATGTCTAAACATACACAGCTTTACTAACTTTTTGACGTTAATTCTTATGGTAAAATTGTTAGAATAGATACACTGCCAAACAGAATCTAGTGTTTCTCTTAGTACTACACAATTCCATCTTAAACACCAATTTCCAATTGCTAATAACTGTCTCTGAAATGAAATAAATAGCAGTTTCTGCCAGCCAGAAAATTGTTCATTTGCTTTTTTTGTGTGTGGACTACTCAAAAAATGGTTTGTTTTGTTTTGGTGTACTGGGTGACACAGGTATATTCACAGATTCATAGATTTTAAGGCCAAAAAGGAATGTTATAATCATCCAGCTTGGCCTCTAGCATAACCAAGGCCATAGATACAAAAAGAAAAGGAGTACTTGTGGCACCTTAGAGACTAACAAATTTATTAGAGCATAAGCTTTCGTGAGCTACAGCTCACTTCATCGGATGCATTAGATACAGTAATTCATGCAGCAAGCCCAGTAATTTGTGGTTGAACTATGTTGTCATATCCTTTAGAAAAACATATATTCTTGATTTAAAGACATCCCTTGGCAATGGTTGATTGCTCTCACTTTTCAAAATGTGCATTTTATTTCTTGTTGGAATTTTTCTAGCATCAGCTTCCAGCCACTGGATCTCATTATGTCTTTGCCAGCTAGAGACCTCTGCTCTCAGAAATTTTCTCACTGTGTAAGTATAGACCAGGGTCAAGTCTCCTCTTAACTTTCTCTTTGATAACCTAAAAAGAGTGTTTCTCTCATTGTAAGTCATATTTTCCAGATTTTCAACCATTCTTGTAGCTCTTCTCTGAATCCTCTCCATTTTTTTTTTAAAAAAAAATCCTCCTTAATAAAAACAACGAGGAGTACTTTTGGCACCTTAGAGACTAACAAATTTATTTGGGCATAAGCTTTCGTAGGCTAAAACCCACTTCATCAGATGCATGGAGTGGAAAATACACTGTACATGAAAAGATGGGAGTTGCCTTACCAAGTGGGGGGTCAATGTTACTGCGACAATTCAATTAACAGTAGAATACCAAGGGAGGAAAAATCACTTTTGTAGTGGTAATGAGGGTGGCCCATTTCAAACAGTTGACAAGAAGGTGTGAGTAACAGTAGGGGGAAATTAGTTTTTGTAATGACGCATCCACTCCCAGTCTTTATTCAGGCCTAATTTGATGGTGTCCAGTTTGCAGATTAATTCCAGTTCTGCAGTTTCTTGTTAGAATCTGTTTTTGAAGGGTTTTTTTTTTTTTAAAGAATTGCCACTTTTAAGTCTGTTATTGAGTGACCAGGGAGATTGAAGTGTTCTCCTACTGGTTTTTGAATGTTAGAGACTGTCCAGTTTGGCCAGTGTACATGGCAGAGGGGTGTTGCTGGCACATGATGGCATATATCACATTAGTAGATGTGCAGGTGAACGAGCCCCTGATGGTGTGGCTGATGTGGTTAGGTCCTTTGATGGTATCCCTTGAATAGATATGTGGACAGAGTTGGCACCGGGGTTTGTTGCAGGGTTTGGTTCCTGGGTTAGTGTTTTTGTTGTGTGGTGTGTAGATGCTGGTGAGTATTTCCTTCAGGTTGGGGGGCTGCCCTCCTTAATGTGTCTACAACAGAACTGGACTGGGAAGAATTAGGTGAATTCAGTTAAAAAAAAAACCAAATCAACCCAAGAATTTGCTCAAGTTTAAAAATAAATTGACCTCAGTCTAGTTCATGTTCATTTGTGATTACAAATGGATGAGCAAATACTTGCTGATTATAAGCTTATGTCCTTGATTATTCACAGATAGTGAAGTCATGTATGAGTTCTTCCACTGGAGATAAATATATTTGGTGTGGAGACACTGTTTGATACAGCAGGGTGACAGGATTCATGAAGCCTCTAGCCTGTGTCCTGATGGAACTAAAAGATCTGAGTCCAGATAGAGTGACCAGATCGTAAGAGTGAAATATCAGGACACACTGGGTGAGCGGGGGGAAAGAGACAGACACAGGTGCACAGCCCCGACCGGAGCCAGAGGCACACTGGTCCACCTGGCCCTGTGCTACCAGCATGCCCCTTCCTGTTGGGGGTGGACCCATGCTGTGCCACACAGCTCCCCTGCCCAGAGCCTCCTGGATCCACTATGCCCAGAGCCCCCCTACAACCATTCCACAACAAATGCACAGTGCTGTGCACACACATACCCTGCCCAGTGCCCCCCTGCCTACAACCCCACCACAGCTCCCCAGCACCCCACACAGAACCCCCCCACTCCCTAGTTTCCCAATACACACAGATTTCCCCTCCCTCCCTTCCTCCCTCCCAGTGCCCTTCCCCACAGCCCCACCACCATAACTACACAATGCCCCAAACAGACCCCCACTGCCCAGTGCCTGACACATACAGATCTCCCCTACTTCCCAGCACCCCCAACAGGCCCCCACTGTCTAGCACCCCAAAACACACAAACCTCCCCCACTGCCCAGCGCCCCCATACCCTCACAGCCCAGCACCCCCCCCCCCCCCGCTCCCACACACCTCCCAGACACTCACCATCACACTCTGCCCCCTTCCCTGGCTGCACTCACCAGCCCTGTTGGGAGCTCTTTGGCTTCTAGTGTCAGAGCAGCGAGGGGGCTCTCCAGACTCTCCACGTGCTGCACCCGCCACAAGCTTGAACTTCTTGGCTCCCATTGGCCGGGAAAAATGCCATTGGGAGCTGCCAGAGCCGTGGAGCGGGGCCTGCAGGTGCCGGCAGTACGCAGAGCCCCCCCACACTTAAAAGCCGGAGGGACCTGCCAGTAGGTGAAGTGGGGAGTCCCAGCGGTGCTTACCTGGGGTGGCTCCCATCCTGGGAAGCATCCGGCAGGCAGATCCCTCTGGCTCCTAGAGTCGTGGGTCGGGTCGGGGTGGGGGTGTGTGTGCCGGGAGCTGCCTCAGGAAGCGGTGAGTGGTGGCACCGCGGCTGTGGTCTGGATGGTCCTGATATCGGGACAAAGGGCATCCTGACCGATGTAAGGTCGGGACGCGGACAAGTTCCCTAAAATTGGGACTGTCCCAACATCTGATCACCCTAAGTCCAGATAAAGGGCGTATTCCAATACCCATTGAAATCAATGAAAAGATTCTCACTAATTTCACTGGGCTTTGGGTTAGGACCAAAGATTAGATGATACCCTTTGCAACTAGAACCATGAACATAGGTGTAATTACTTTGATAATGACAGAAAATTACAGGATAGTAAATGAAATGCACTCAGTATGCTTTATATGGGATGATTGCTGCTTTATGTGGGACGGTCACGAAAGGGGAACAGGAATCGTGGACTCCTGACAAGAGTGCAGTGATCTGGTTGCTGTGACATTCCATTCCAAATTCCTTATGAAAATATGCTTATGATATGAATATGACATAACTGAGATATACTTTATGCAAGATGGAAAGGTTATGATTTACTGAATGCGGTTACCCAATTTGTACCATTTCTGTATCTGAAGTTTGGAATATTGACTATGTATCTTTATTTCAGCTATGCTACTTTGGGTGACGCCCACTGCTAACACTTCAGGTACAACAATGGAAAAGCCAGACAGGGCGGATGGCCCATCAGCGAAGACAATGGACTGTGAAAAGCTTGGCCTTCCTGTGGATGCTCCATACTGCCACTGACTCATGGACGCTGTGATCCTCCAGAGTCAGGTGATCTTGTCACCTGATACTAAAACATTATCTGGGACTTCTTTAACTTTCCACTGTAAGGGAAGGGGGATAAAGTTTGGGAAACAAAGGATTCTCGCCTTATGTAAATCCTATTTAAGGGTGGGGAAGAAGGTAAACAGGACTCCTTGTGTCTCCATGGCCTGTCTGCCCCAGAAGAAAAATTGAAGGCAAGGGGGGAGTCCAGACTGAGACAGGGGTCTAGTCTGAAAAGGAATATGACTGGAACTCTGAATCACAGAAACTTTGCAAACTGTCTGCAACAATATCTAGGGTGAGAACTACCATTTGTAACCAATTTCTTTAATGAAACTAGCTTAGTTTGCATGTTTGATTTCATTTGATTTGTAATATGTTTTGTTCTGTTTGTTAACCCTTTTATTACTTAAAATCTGTCTTTTATGGTTAATAAAATTTGTTTTGTTTATTATTAAAACCGGTTTCTGTAATTTCTAACTGAAGAAGTGTGGACGCCTCTGTTCACATTGAGGCAGGGGGCAAATTTCATAATATATCTTTGGGTCTGTACTCCAAGGGAGGTGGACATCTGAGTGCTGGAGCAAGTCCCTTAAGATGAATCTTTCCAGAGTTGATCTGCAGCTGGGTGTGGCCCTGCCTCTGTGTGTGTGTGTGTGTTAGAGGAGGTTTTAAGAGCCTGGCTCAGCAAGACAGGTTAAAGGGGGCCCATGCTGGCAGAACAGGTAGATGTAGTGGTATTTCAGCACAGCAGGTGGCTTCCCAAGGGGTCCAACCCGTCACAGTTGCATCCTTTGAAACTAGGACTCCACTCACATGCAATTACTCTAAATGTAAGCGATTAGAGAAGATTAAGTGTTAACTCTGCGTCCAGCCAATAAATCTCACAGTGACCTACACTGTTCTGGGAATGATGCCTCTGGCAAGGCTTGTGAGGCCCGGAAGAAAAAGGGTCAACATCCCCCAATCAAGCTTATCTGCTTCCTGCCGCCAAATGATCTATCTCCCTGATAGACTCAAAGCCCCCATGGCATCCTGAATATTTAAAGCCTTGTTTGTACTTCAGATTAAGCCAGCGGTTTTCAAACTTCATTGCACTTCTGACAACAAAAATTACTACATGACCCCCAGCAGTGGGGATCGAAGCCTGAGCCCACCCAAGCCCTGCCAGGGGGCCCAAAGCTCAAGCCCACCACCTGAGATGGGGGGGAGACTTGGGCTTCAGCCCCGGGGTGGGGAGCCTGTAACCTGAGCTCTGCTGCCCAGGGCTGAAGCTGAAGCCTGAGGTCTCCTGCCCAAGGCTGAAGCCCATGGGCTTTGGCCCCAGGCAGTGAGGCTTGGACTTTGGCCCTGGGCCCTAGTAAGTCAAATGCCAGCCCCAGTGACCCCATTAAAATGGGGTCATGACCCACTTTGGGGTCCTGATCCACAGTTTGAGAACTGCTGAATTTAGCCATTGGTGGCCAGCAATTGGCATAGCTGCATCAGAGCAAAATCCAAGCATATACAAACAAAGCCATGATATATATCAGTGGTGATACCAGTGCTTGAAATGAAATAATCTTTAGTGGTGGTGAGCAGCTTTCTTTGTGTACCGTGGTTACTGGCCACGCTGTCTGTGTTAGGGATAATCCCAAGTATGGACAAACACTAAGAACTATGTTCCTATCTCAGGCACAATGCAACATGATTTATGTGGTTAATCACATATAACCAAGACAGTTGCAATGATTAATCTTGAATAATGGATACTCTATAGTGAATTTGTTTGTAGTAAATCATAGGTGAAAAACCTCCCTGAAATTAATCAGCAAAATCTGAACAAATACATCTGAGGAAATTCTAATCGGTTCACAAGCACTTCTCAAGCAAAAAAAGGTTTCAGAGTAGCAACCGTGTTAGTCTGTATTCGCAAAAAAGAAAAGGAGTTACTTGTGGCACCTTAGAGACTAACACGGCTGCTACTCTGAAACCTGTCATTATGCAAGGCACTGAATTTAGCCATATGGAATGGAAATCTATCAACTTCATGAAAAAACTCATTCAGATACAGACAGACATCATCTTCCTTTCTAAATGCAAACAGACGGACATCAAACCAAAAGGACTGAAGGTAAAAATTCCATTACAATCTACATACCACACAGACTATGCTGACAGCTTGTGCCACACACTCTCAAAGAAACTGCGGAACCACCTGATCAACATCCTCTACAGCAAACAGGGAAAGATTAGGAATGAGCTCTCAAAACTGGATACTCTCATAATTTTCAAATTTGTTAGTCTCTAAGGTGCCACAAGTACTCCTTTTCTTCAAGCAAAAAAGAGGCTGGATTCTTTACCTACATTTTTGCTGTGGTTGTTTTTTCTCAGATCTACTCAAGGGATCTGGAATGTGATGTTTCTGCTTCCTATTTAGGTCATCAATCTGAATTTAGCACAGACTGGTAGACATCCACATGTGATGGCTGTTAGGTGATCTAGTTAAAAGAATTTTAGCCCAGGCCCTTTGGACTGATCCAAAGTCCTTTGGAAAGTCCTGACTGACTTCACTGGGCTTTGGATCAGACTCCTAATGGACAAGTAACCACCCTCACAATTGACGCCCTTCATGGTGATTCAAAAAGACCAAGGTGTGATGTTTAGATGCTGCTTGTAATTATTAGAACTGGGAGCACTGGCTGTTGGGAATCTGAAAGGACAGGAAACAGGAAGGACGGGGTAAAGTTGAGGAGGCAGCGTGAGAGCTACCGAGGGTGCAGCATCAGCTTGGTAAAGAGGTTTCCACTTTAAAAATAAAGTCCTGTTGAAGTTTGTTAGTACCTTGCCTGATTGCTACAATACAAGGACTGAATGGGTTAAAGGTTGAAGCATGTTAGTGTTGTGTTTGGATCTTCCATTACTGATGCCTATGCAGTCCTTGTTCAATGAAAAATTAGAGTTCCAGACCCCGAGCCATTGGTTCAACACCAAAATAATTTGAAAAACAAACCCATTTTGTTTTAAAACATCAGATTTGGCGTGTATGATATGGAATGGAATCCCAGATATGTTGGTCTTTCTGCATTTTCTTTGCTGGCCCATTTGCTTATTTGTGTCTATTTTTACCAGAATGCACTTATTCAATTGCTATTTTCCTTACAGCTATGCTTGACATGGGGCTTGCATTCTCAGTCCCCATTTCCAGTAGTTATAGCTTTGGAAAATAGTTCAGGATTGAAATTGTCATTTTTTTTCCTGAGAACTTGGGCAATCAAATTAGCACAGATGCATTTTTGTTAACCAAAGTATTTCATTTTCAAAAATACACCCTCTCTCTCTTTCTTGTAGGTAACTGACCATAGTGATTATCTATTTGTGTACAGTTGATTATTTTAGTTATCTTCTTTTGATATTAGATTTTGTATGTTACAATAACTGAATGACTTTTTTTTTTATCAAACGTGATAGGGATAAACAAGATAAATGAACAGTTTTGACATTATTTATTATTTATATCCTTTGTGATTTGTGGAGTTCTGAACAAGACCATTTTTCTCTTCTTATAAATCTTTGAGAAATTTATAAGAACATTCCTCCCTTTTTCTCTAATCAAAATGATATATTTTGTAATTATACATAAAATATTTTATGAGCCAAATTCTCAGCTGGTGTAAATCAGTTTCTCTATTAACTTCAAAGGACTAAACCAAATTTATAGCCTCTGTGGAACTGCCTATATATTTTAAAAACAATATTTTCAACAATATAAATTAGCAGTGCAGTTTCACTCGATACCATAGATTTCTCACCCTGCACAGAGCAACAAGATGGGGAATAACAGTGAATTTAGCATGCAGAAATTCTCTGAGGCATTCCTTGCTGTTAACATTGGTAACATGATAACCATACTCATGATAAAAACAACAAGGAGTCCTTGTGGCACCTTAGAGACTAACAAATTTATTTGGGCATAAGCTTTCGTAGGCTAGAACCCACTTCATCAGATGCATGGAATGGAAAATACAGGAGCAGGTATAAATACATGCAAGGATGCAAGTTGCCTTACCAAGTATGAGATCAGTCTAATGAAACAATTCACTTAACAGCAGGATACTAAGGGAGGAAAAATAACTTTGAAGTGGTAATGCGAGTGGCCCATTACAGACAGTTGACAAGAACATGTGAGTAACAATAGCAGGAAATTAAGTATAGGTTTTGTAATGACCCAACCACTCCCAGTCTTTATTCAGGCCTAATCTGATGGTGTCCAGTTTGCAAATTAATTCCAGTTCTGCAGTTTCACTTTGGAGTCTGTTTTTGAAGTTTTTTTTGTTGAAGAATTGCCACTTTGAGGTCTGTTATTGAGTGACCAGAGAGGTTGAAGTGTTCTCCTACTGATTTTTGAATGTTATGATTCCTGATGTCAGATTTGTGTCCATATATTCTTTTGCATGAGACTGTCCTGTTTGGCCAATGTACATGGCAGAGGGGTGTTGCTGGCACGTGATGGCATATATCACATTGGTAGATGTGCAGGTGAACAAGTCCCTAATGGTGTGGCTGATGTGGTTAGGTCCTATGGTGGTGTCCCTTGAATAGATATGTGGACAGAGCTGGCACCGAGGTTTGTTGCAATCTACCAACCAATCATGTCTCTGGTGGATTTGTGCAAAGAGAAAATGTACAGTACATGATGTGTGCAAACAGGAGCTTTCTCTTCAATAATCTCCTTCCTACCTGACACATTCATCATTGTCCTTATGGTCCCGATCCTGGTTGAGAATCTTCACTTCCCATTAATTTCAAGGGAGGGGAGCACCTCCTAGGATTGTGCCCTGTGGGAGCTACACACAATCTCCAGTTTGCTTTGTGATGAAAGCAGAGATTTGAGCAAAAGGTTGCTTCTGTGATATCACCTCTTTGTCCACAGCCAGCCTAGAAACTATTCAAGCAAATGCCTCAGATTGGGCTGCCTTCAGGAAGTTTACATGCAGGGACCACCTCCCCCAACCCAAAAGAAGCCCAAATATAGAGGAGCTGCATTCCAAAACGAAACTGCAGGAAGACTTCCTGAGGTTCCATGGTGAGAACTCTGAATCACTACGTCATGCTGCTGTTTACAGGCATGATCCTGCTCTTATTGAAGTGGGTGGCAAAAGTCCCATTGACTTCAGTGGTGCAGGATCAAGCTTTTGACACGGACAGAACTGTTTTCCTAGGGGGAGAGTTGACCCTCCGATCCTCTCTTTTGTAGCAAAATCTAGCAGGAGGCCAGAGCAGCCACTTGGGATGGAACAGGGTCTGGTAGTGATAAAAAAGCGGGGGCTGGGCTTCCAGAAAGAGAGCCTTGTGACATGTTCAGTGGAGGAACAGAGCAAGAAGAAAAGAGGTATGAAAGGTCAAGCCTGAGGAAGGAAGACATTGGTTTAAGTTTATACTTTTGGTTTGAGGTTTACTGGGGGAGTTCAGGGAAGAGACCTTTGAGTCCTGGCCCTGAAAGAAGGGTGAACTTAGAGGGGCTGTAGGAGACCTGTTGGTAGGAAGAAGTCCAGGAAGGTGGCAGCAAGGAGTTTGGCAGTGAACCTTGATGGTCTGTCCTGGAACCCAATGCAGTGGGAGGGCCTGGGTTCCCCTACCAGCCACTGGTAATGCAGCATGAAGCCCCTGAGAAAGGGATAAGGATGATTGAGATCCCTGAAAGAAGGGTGTGAGAATTGTGGGGGCCAGAGTCACGTCCAAAGACATTGTGTAAGGACATTGGACTCAAAATGGTGGCAGTACAATGTGGGTCACCCGGAGGGCCGAATCACAAGAAGAAGGGACTGTTGCAGGGCTGGAGTGGCTGTCGACAGGGGCTGTCATAGTTTCTTCTGTATTAGGAACATAAGAATATTTTGTGCCTCCAAGTTCATTCAGATGAAGGAAGTCTCCTGCTCTTCAAGGTTTACACCCTCCAATACAAAAGCATGCTGAGATATCTATTTTCAATGGCTTAAATAGTCACCATATGAACCCATCCCCACAAAGTGAGAGGTTGGGGCAATCATAGAACACAGAGGGTTTCCCAGAGACATTCACAAAAGTCATGTCTGCTAAATATGGCTAAATAGTTAGAAAGAGGTAATTTGTAATAAACAGACAGGCCACAACTGGAACTTTAAATCCTAATCCCTCTGAGGCCCAGGTGGTCTGGACCTCAGCTGTGCTTATGGCTTGGGGATCTGGTATGGGTATTCAAAATAGGAAAAAGCTTCTTCCTATGCGTTTTGGAATTGGAAGCAGTCAACAAGAACAGCTCTAACAAAATGGATCCTGAACCATATACCAGATTCAGCCTTAAATCACACAAGTCTATACAAGTTATGCTGAAAGAGCACTATGTAAAAGCACATTGTGGAAACTTTAATGTGCCCCAGCAGGGTATATACAGATCAATTAACATGCAACACAGTGCTTTAGAAATCACACTCGATACTGTGCATTACCCCCTGGGTAAACGAACCTTAAATCCCACCCCAAACCCAGCTAGTACTGGATTTAAACACACATTCTTGACCCAACTCCAGACATAAGGAATGGTGTGCTGCCCGGGTGTTCAGAAAATATAGTGATGGGTGTCCTAAAAATGCCCTAATTAGGTTAGATAGCTCCTCCTTGTTGCATGTCTTCAGTGTGTTTGTACATCTGCAGCTGCTCAAGAAGCATATACATCAACAGGTTTCGCTATGGACAGCAATGACTTTGAATATGCGTGAATAAATCACATTAAACAGTTTTATAGTCAACAGTTATGAATTTATTGAGAAGTAGATAACTAGAAAAAATAGTTCCTTTGATTTACTGAAATATTTATTGAAGAAGGATACAATCAGGAGCTTTTCTATGAAGATTTTTGAATGGAAGCTTTTTCTTTTTTTAAAACTACCTCTAGACACACTCTAAATTTTAGGGCTCTGGTAGGGTGGCTTTTAGAAAAGTATCTGTTGGAAGAGGCCATGACTGATGTATAGCAGCTTGTTACAGAAAGGAGGCATTTTGACATAGACTTCTATTGATGTATGTGGATGGTGTTATGATGCTGAGTCCCCTAATCCATGGTACACAAATCCTCAGCTGTAGGTCCCTGACCCTTTTTAACCCCTCACCACATCTGACTATTACTGTCAGGATTTACTTGGAAGGCCAGATCCCCAGCAGGTGCAAACTGGCACAGATCTATTGATGGCAATGGAGTGACACAGATTTACACCCACTGAAGATCTAGCCCACAGCTTTTAGGAGATTTCCTAGCTGGATCACCCAGTATGTCTCCCAGAGTGCTAGGGAAGCACACATTTCAGAAAGAACTGGAACACCCCTTTGAAGGGTGCAGTGTGTGTTTTCTTTCCCTTCCCCCCCTCACTGGCCCTGTTCTGCTAACTAGGTGGGAGTAGGAGGGTCCAAAACCCAACTCTTTGGGTTGTCTAGTATTGCTGCTTACATTAGATGCATCCAGTCTTTACTCAGGGAGATCAAGGATTGAGAGTGAGCCTTCTCCTTCCTTGTGAAAGGGAGCGCTCATTGAGCTGGTGTCCTCCCTCCTCATGCATCCATGCAGGGCTAGCCACAATCCAGCCTTGAAGCCATTATCTGGTCAGGTAACAATGCCATGAGAGAGAACATGGAACAGTTGATCTCAGCCTTGTTCCTTTCTCTCCTCATCCTCTCTTTCCCCTGCTGATTTTTCTCCCTCATGCTCACATCTCTGACCCTGTTCCCCTCACACGTCCCCCAGCTCCCTACGACCTGCCCGTACCCACCCATACTCCCCATCTCCCCGCCCAGGGCTCCTGCCCCCTTTCAGCAGGTCACTCCTTCCCCCTCCAACTGCCAATCCCAACTGCCAAGGAACCTTCTAACCTCAACATTCCACCCCCACCCCACTTGCTAAATGGAGGGACGCAAAGATTGTCCCTCCATGTCTACCCATTCAATTGTCCTGTCTGAAACAAGCTGCTTATCTCCAACCCATAGCCTCTGGAAATGGCCTGCGTGCTGCCAAAAGCCAACTCACCCGTGATGTGTTTCTTGAAAGCCCCAACAGGCTCCCTGCATGTCCGAGAGTTTGTTGTGTGCTTGTATCTCATTCAAAAGCAATAAATAATCAAAAGAGAAAAAACATTACAGATTTTTCCCTGCTCTCTCTGGGAGGGGAACTCGTTGATTGCTGTTCTCTGGGGATTTGGGCAAACTAGGTTTTAAGTTTCCATGTTTGCACCCCTGAATTTCACTTTGAGTGTCAAGTTCAAACCTACAAACACAAGTTGAATTCAGCTAAAATTGCTGAGTTTAGGCTGGTTTGGGACCAAAGCCATGCAAGGCCACTTCAGTGGTTCCTGGCTTTCATTCCAAAGCCTTCAATAAAGCCAGAATCTTGCTCTGCTGCCCCGGGTTGCAAAGTGCTCTGCCCCTTTCAGACTAGCTGACTAGAATTTCAAATTTCATCATAAAAGTTTTTTCATCTCTCTGAATACAGTGAGCCTGATTCATCCCTTTATACCAGGGCTCAGTCTGACTTACTCCAATGTATGCATGGACACCTTGTCATGCTATCAAATTGCTGCATCTGGACACCCCTTTGTCTGAATAAAAGACTCTCTGGAGTTGGAGGGAGGGAGAGAAGAGAGGCCTCAGTTCCAGCGAAGAGGGAAGTTTTGAGAAGAGCACTGCTTATTTGGGAAGGTGACTAAGTGGGACTGGCCCCAGAGGCAAAATACAGAGACAGCTGACATTGTTCCCAACACACAGTTTTCATGAGAGAATTTGGTTTGCATGTTAGTGTAACACTGACAGACCCCAGTTGTCAGCACTGAACCTGGGACCTCTGGAGTTAAATGCATGAACCTGTATTGCATGAGCTAAGAGCCACATGCCTCTTAGCCAATGCTGTAGCAGACTCATTAATCACTAAGTGGTCTAGCTGCCACTAGAGGGGGACAGGGCACCAGACTCAGCAGGCATGGGTTACATTAGTACATAAAGTAAGATAAATACAACTGCAAGTTATGGTGGAATCAGTGATTTGATCCTCTGTAGAGAGAGGACTTTCATCTTCCAGTAGACATAACAGTACAACACTCAAATCTCTCCCAATTATAAAATGGCATTGTTTTTATTTTGCAGGTCTTAGAGACTCAGAGTTTTCCATGAACAAGAATGTTTCTATAGGTTGATCTAAAGCACCCAGCTCACCTGGGTGAGGGGAAACAGCCAATATCAGGGACTTGCCTGTCCCTACTTGTTCCCTTTATGATTTTGTTTGTTGTTGCTCAGGACAAATGAAACAATTGTTCTGCTTCAGGAGTGGCCCTTCCTTCTGCATGGTGCCCTGCCCCATTGCTCTTCTAGAATGTTCTGAGGTTCTACAGCTGTCAGTAGTGATAGCTGCCATCTCCCAAGCATTGGCAATGCAGGGTGCCCTACCAGAATTACATTATTCTTTTAATAAAACACAAGTCCCTCCAGTAAGCTGATCAATGACAACTACAAAAGCACGTGACTGGAATAAGGCTACTGGTTTGGGATGGGTCTGTTGGGCCACCCCTCTCCTGAGGTTCCTCTGCTCGTTTACCATGCAAATGGACAACATTCCAACAAGACAGACAGCAAAGAGAAAGGGGCCAGAGCCCAGAGGAAGCAGCAGCCAAACTCAGAGTTTGTTTTGGAAACAAGAACTGGAAGAGCAAAGCACCTGAACCTTCTCGAAAAGCAAGCTGCCTGTTTGGAAGACTGCAAAGCAGGTGCTGCAGTATGTTTGTGCTCATCTCTGCTGGAGCAGAGAATGTGAGATACATTCATTGAATCAGAAGGAGACTGAGATTAAGGCAGTTTCAATGGTGTTTTACACAATCCCATGCTAGCTCATTACTACCTTGTTCAAAAAGACTACAAAATACAGAAGGATACTATTAATTATGCTGTTAGAGATTGGAACCCTAGGGACTGCAATATAAAAGGTGTTCAAGGTCTGGTTGAAACTGAAACACACCACGACAATAAAACTTCATTCTAACCACCTGTGGTGATATTTAAAGTATTGCAATCAACAGGGTGTGTAAAATCACCCAAATATTTAGAGTCCCCTACAAACTTCAGGCATCAGTGAATTGGTTAAATTACAATCTCCGCTATGAATTTCCTGACTTTAGTGCAGTAAAATCTGACCTTCAGGGAGGCATATTCTAAAGTGGATTAAACTTTCTCAAGTGTCAAGCCCCAGTCCTGCAGCTGCCTCCAGGCAGGCAGAGCCCTGTTGATTTTAGCAGGGCACCATCTGGGTGAAAGGATCTGCCTGGGGGAGATGCAGTTGTGGGATTGGGACCTAATGATGTGCTTACAAACTCGCTATTAGGTAACTGCATGACTAAATACCTATTTTGCACAAGGAAATGTGGGTTTTGAACAAGTAACAAGGGATGGGCAGAAGTTTAGAGGCCTTTTTTAGAAACCTTGGCCCTTAACATTACTGGAATGTCACATCTATCTTGCTTTCAACTGTATTAAATTAAAGTCTCCGGGCCTAATGTAAAGCCAACTGCTGTCAATGGAAGACTTTCTATTGCTACCAATTGGCTTTGGATTGGGCCCTGTGCCATGGAACCAACTGAACCTTGCAAACTACCCTCCATTAGAGCCATTAATAGTTCTTGGGTAACTGTGTATCAGACAGAAAATAGGTCTAGACAATTTAAGACATTTCTCAGTGCTCTATGGAAAGTTTCACACCAAATGTAAAACCAGGATAGCTTGGTTCTCTGCTGTATTTGTGTTAAGTAGCTGCAATCCCCCCAAGGCAGTCTGGGAACTATAGAGGAGCACAATAAAGCAACTGCAATGGGCAGGTCAATTTGTTATACACATCGATATTATCATTAGTTAGCAGACATCTTAGCAGTGTTAATGGGCCACATGGAAAGCAAACCTGAGGACATGATTGTTAAATCCCTCTCGCTGTTTCAGCCCAGAGCTGAGTCACAGACCCCTGAAAACAGGGGTGAGCAGTAAAAACACACCCGGAGCCTGATCCAGCATGGAGGCCCATGCAGTTGGATACCTGTGCCTGTGTAGAGTCCCAGCGAAGCTAATGTGGGAGTTCAGCGTAGGACTGGTGCCATGGCCTTTACAAAAGCAGCGCTACGCTCAGAGACAGAAAGAGGCTGAGAGAGACAAAGCCACAGCAGGGCTCTGAGTGAGGCAGGCAGACTCATAATGCAGCATCTGCTGCTCACAGCTGCGCCTCCCAATCCTCCAAGGAGGATGCAGCAGGCAGCACAGCCAAGAGACTTCGCCGTTCCATGGGTGATCAAACAGGCTTTTGTTTTTTTTGTTTTTAAACACAATCCAATCCTGGGCTGTAGCTCCTCTGCACCAGCATCAGAAGGGGGAAAAGGGTGCAAGCTGATGGGGGTTTCTGGGATTGTAAATATTGGAACAGATGCAGAAGCTCTCTGACGCTGGCCTGATCACGTTTATGAATCTAGTGCCTGTGTGTGGGGGGTTGAGGCTAGGGCTGCAGTGAATGGCTCAGGAAGAGGGAGAGGAGGGAAGAAATTGCTCTTCTGTTTATCCACTCCGCTCTCTCACCCTCCACCTCCAAAATAGAAAACCCCACTCAGCTTGGTCAATTTCCAGCCGGGTGGTATGAAATGGATCTTTTAACTCATCTTCTGAAGACTGTGCCAAACACTTTTAAAATCCCTCTGGTTTAAAAAGGTCTCTTGAAGCTCCCACCTACCCCCCCCCCCCCCCCAGCAGCATTTCGCAAGACAGGAAACTCTCCTCAAACTGTGCACACAGATATAGCCTGAAATCTGACAGAAAAAAAACAAAACCACACGGTCCTTTCCCATTCACTTGCAGCTCCCCACTATGATCCAGTTTCATTTATGGAGGTAGGCATCCAACCAGAGATCTCCAGATTTCTTTAGGGACCTATGAAAAGAGAAGAAAGGCATTAGTGAAGCAGGACTCACAGAGATTCTGCAAGGAGTTGCCCACTTCTGAATCCAACCATCATTCCTCAGGAGGTCAATATTCCTTCCTGAATGTTGGGTCTATAAAGCAAGATGAGGTGCCTATCTCACTCCATACACAACTTGACTTAAAACACAATGGGCACAATCCTCAGGTAGTGTCCATCAGATTAACTCCACAGACTTCATGGGCATTACACTGATTTATATCCACTGAGGAGTTGACCCAAAAGACAACAAATGGTAACTCCACACACTGAAACTAACCCTGCCTAACCATGCAGAACAAGCTGCACACATACAAGAATTCCCCACTTCTTCCTCTGCACCACCCCTCATACAGAATTTCCTTCCACTGCAATTCACTGAAGACAATCAGAAAATGCAACACATTTGGGCTATTATGGATCAAATATTCCTCTCAATGAGACAAGGTGGCTGGAGATTGCATACATGGTCTGGAAGTGAGGCTGTGTGAATGTGGGGGACTTCCACAGAGGATTGTTGGTTCTTACTCTCCCAAACAAGGGCCACACACGCTTCCTCACTGTACATAGGAGGTTGCTGGTGCCGCATTTGGCTGGGCTGACACTATGGGCCAGATTGTGATACTCTTACCAATATTGAATCGCAGGCCCTTACTCCACAGGTGGGCTCATTGACTTCAGTGGGGAGTGAAGCTACCTGAATCTGTCTGTCTCTGAGCGTGCAGAGGTTTCCACAGAGTGTTATGTACCCTGCCCTTTGTAGTAGGAGGACTTTATACAAAGTGCCAGAAAGTAGGTCAATATGTTCTGCAGCAGGAACTCCTTCTAGTTACAATTCAGGCAACACCCATGTTTCATCGTTTCAGAGAATTTGTATGTTATAGCCATGTGGCCACTGTCCTGAGAAACATCTGGCAGAATTCCCCTGTGCATCAGAGCAGTACTTGATGCATCTGAGGGCAAGGGGGGAAGAGCAAAGGTGGTTTGTTGTCACTTTTCCATCCTTTTAAGGATTGCACTAACTTGTGCCAGCTTAGATTGGTTTCTTAGGGGCTGTTACTGCAGCCTGTTGTTTCCACATCTCCTCCGACCCCCAACAGGCCCCCTTTGGAGTAGGTGGTACAGAACCAGTTATGCTAACTCTTTGCCAGCTGAGGATTCTGCAATGGTGGAGTAATCCACAACTGCTTCTTTAGCACATAAATCCTGAGCATATGTGTGCTGTAAAGTGCCCTCTCCACTGCTGGAGGGGCACAAACAGGACTCAGTGTGGCTCAAGATCTGGGCCTTTTGTCTTAAAGTGACTTAAAGTCTACCTATTTCCCCTATCCTGAAGATGTGCCACTTCTTCGGGAATGTCAGTTGAGCAATAGGAAGGTGCTGTCTGCAATAGTCAGGTGCAAAATGGCTACTTTAGGCCTGTAGCTCCTTGATTTAAAGGAACAGCCACCTGAATAGCATGGTATGAAATGTGCTAGAAAGGGGTGAACATCTCTTGGGGAATTCAGTGGCGACTTGGTAATCACAGAGCAAGTCACTCCCGATTTCTCCTTGTTTGAGGGCCAGGGTGGACGGAGTCATAGAATCATAGAATATCAGGGTTGGAAGGGACCTCAGGAGGTCATCTAGTCCAACCCTCTGCTCAAAGCAGGACCAATCCCCAACCAAATCATCCCAGCCAGGGCTTTGTCAAGCCTGACCTTAAAAACTTCTAAGGAAGGAGATTCCACCACCTCCCTAGGTAATGCATTCCAGTGCTTCACCACCCTCCTACTTGAAAAAGTTTTTCCTAATATCCAACTTAAACCTCCCCCACTGCAACTTAAGACCATTACTCTTCGTTCTGTCATCTGCTACCACTGAGAATAGTCTAGATCCATCCTCTTTGGAACCCCCTTTCAGGTAGGTGAAAGCAGCTATCAAATCCCCCCTCATTCTTCTCTTCCGCAGACTAAACAATCCCAGTTACCTCAGCCTCTCCTTATAAGTCATGTGTTCCAGTCCCCTAATCATTTTTGTTGCTGTCTGCTGGACTCTTTCCAATTTTTCCACATCCTTCTTGGAGTGTGAGGCCCAAAACTGGACACAGTACGCCAGATGAGGCCTCAGCAATGTCGAATAGAGGGGAATGATCACGTCCCTCGATCTGCTGGCAATGCCCCTACTTATACATCCCAAAATGCCATTGGCCTTCTTGGCAACAACAGCACACTGTTGACGCATATCCAGCTTCTCGTCCACTGTAACCCCTAGGTCCTTTTCTGCAGAACTGCTGCCGAGCCATTTGGTCCCTAGTCTGTAGTGGTGCATGGGATTCTTCCGTCCTAAGTGCAGGAGTCTGTGGGTTAGAGAGCTGGAACCTGCTGTTTTTGAGATAGCGTTGTCCTTTTCTTCTCTATGACATTATGTCAACTGGGGATCCGGCCCAGAAATTGTTGTTACTCCACTGAAGTCAATGGAGCTATGTCATTTCTACAGTAAAAATCCAAATGCTTTTTAGTTTGATGCAAAAAGATTATCACTCCTACATCAAACAAACATTTTACAGCTCTGATGCCACTGCTCTAGGCACAGGTACCAATGAAGCAGAGCTTTTTTTCTATTAAAATAGACAATAGATTACTGGAAGGCGGGCACTGGCATTACAGGCTGCATACACCCATGAGTAGTACTGAAGGCCCCTTACCCAACAATGTCTATGAATGCCTTGCCGAGAGATTTCTCTTCATAGTGGACTCCGTACTTGGTGCACAATGACTTCACCAGTGGGGCAATCTTGCAGTAATTGTGTCGTGGCATCAGGGGAAACAGGCTTGAATAAAGAAGTAGAGAGAGCCTGAGAAAAACCTAGCGACAGACGCCTGGAAACAGACACTTCTTTCTGCTTCCTCTTAGGACTAATTACTGCCTCCTTCTCTCCAAGCAAAACAGGCGGACAGAACAGAGCGAGAGGGAGAAATCCAAGCTTTAAAGAAATGCTCTTGAAAATTGAATGTATTGATTCCCATTCCTGCTGTCATGCCCCAAAACAAAAACGTACTTAGAAAGAATGAAAGATCAGATTAGAAAACAGGGAGTGTTAGAAAAATGAAGAGTGAAGAACCCTTAGTTGATCTGCTGAGATTGCTGTCATAGAATCATAGAACATTAGGGTTGGAAGGGACCTCAGGAGGTCATCTAGTCCAATCCCCTGCTCAAAGAAGGACCAACCCCAACTAAATCATCCCAGCCAACGCTTTGTCAAGCCAGGCCTTAAAAACCACTAGGGATGGTGATTCCACCACCTCCCTAGGTAACCCATTCCAGGGTTTCACCTCCCTCCTAGTGAAAAAGTTTTTCCTAATATCCAACCTAAACCTCCCCCACTGCAACTTGAGTTGCATTCCCTTTGGACAACAACTAATTGTCTGTTGACAAGCTAAATTATCTGGAAGCTCATAGACCAGACAAACAGATAAAGAATCTGTGGTCTTGGTATCCTCTGCTGCTCTTTTGGGTTCTCTTTCATTCCCTAAGTCAACTTCCGGGTCCTTCAGTCTTACTCCATATGACCTCTCCTCTAGTTTTTGTATTGTCATGAACAGCATTTTGCATAATTGATCTAATCTTTTGACATCTTTGCTGAACTAAGGTACCTAGAACTGCAGATAGTCCTATGCAGTTGCACTAAAGCTACATAAATCAGAGGCTGGGAAGAGGCAGAGGGAATTACTGAAGTGAGTAGAAATACTCCAAACCAAATGAGCCCAGGACCCGATTTAATGGCCATTTTAATCAATGAGTCCTGAATCAGACTGTAAATTAAGATTGTGAGGGTGAAAGGGGAATTTGCTGGTGGCAACAGGTGAAAGATATTTGTGTTTAGTGGTGAAATGAGAGGATGACTGCAGTTGTTTCTTCTGATTTCATGCATGATGTTCCTGAGGTCTCTTTTCCTTTCCTGCTCACTGCCGCCCCATAATGCTTGCACCCCTCCCTAAGCCCTGCCCTGATTGGCCAGATGGTGACCTGGTTGTGTCCATAAGATTCCTTCCCATCCCCCTGGGCACATACTCACTGGTGCTCGATTTGGAAGTTCAGGTGCCCTGTGAACCAGTCATTGAAAAAGGACGGCTCGATATTACAGGTAGCTGCCAACTGCAAAGACAAGATGCCAACAGTGAATTTTAATGAAGCCTTGGCCTAAAAGCAATTGGTATAGGGCTCTTCTTCCTGCATGTTGCAAAAGGCAGAGGGGGTACTTCAAACCAAGCAGTCGTGTGCACCTTTACTGCACTACCAAGCTGTTGGATGAAATATTCTCTGATGCAGCTTCTCCTGCATTGGCTGTATTCCCTATGCTCCTCTAGACCAGTGGTTCCCAAACTTGTTCCGCCGCTTGTGCAGGGAAAGCCCCTGGCGGCCCGGGCCAGTTTGTTTACCTGCTGCGTCCGCAGGTTTGGCCAATTCCAGCAGCTCCCATTGGCCTGGAGCAGCGAACCATAGCCATTGGGATCCGCGATCGGCCGAACCTGCGGATGCGGCAGGTAAACAAACCAGCCCAGCCCACCAGGGGCTTTCCCTGCACAAGCGGTGGAACAAGTTTGGGAACCACTGCTCTAGACCAATCCCATCTGGCCACTCCTGACCTACTGTATATTCCCCTGATGCACCCTGGGGCTAGAGACCAGGAAGACCACCTCAGTAACTGGCAAAGAGGCTAATGGTGCCAGGCCAGTTAAACTACTAGGGTGTTCATAGTCTCAGCCTATCTTGGAAATGGCTCTTAGGTCCAAGGTGTGCAGAAAACCACATTGCAGGTTGTCCTGTGATCCTTCATGATAACAAGGCTGATATCAGGGTGTTTCCACTCATTCAGATCCCTATCTTTTAGTTATCATAATAGTCCCTCCCTATCTCCAATTGCAAGTTGCTCCTGAGACGTCCATCCCTTCTGAGCCAGAGGCAGATTGACAGAGATGGCTGGGGGCACTAAAAGAAGAGTGACCAACTCCCCTGGGAATAACCACATCCTCTTGCATGGCTCCTAGCCTAGGAAGGAGAGAAGGCTGCAAGGCATCAAACCCAGGTCTTTGTCACCAGAGAGGCTTGATCAGGGATTCTCTCAAGTTTTGGAAAGTGAACTGCACGTGTGAGGCAGCATAGGGGTTGCCATACTGCCTCAGGTTCATCTAATCAGTATCCTGCCTTCAGCACAGCCTATACCCAATGCTTCCGAGCCAGGCAAAACAAGAGGCCATTGTACATCCAGCCAGCTGTGTAATACTATGACTTTGTGGGAGGTGAGGGATGGAAGGTTCCCTTCCTAGCTGCACACAGATCATCAGCTGAACCCTGAAGCATGAGGTTTGAACAAGCTGGGAACATTTGCTTAGCTGGCATAGCTACCATTGTTATTCATGAGCATACAATTACATAGTCTTTTTTAAAATCTTCTTACATTCTTTTCCTTGCTAAGCTGTGGCAGTGAATTCTGCATGATGACTGCACGAGCAATAGGTGTTTCCAAAGAACTCAGCTTAAAACCACATCAGTGTCAGATTTGCTCTTTCTCCAAATCCCCCATCCAACAAAACAGGTAAGCACGTGCTTCACTTCATACACATGAGTAGCGGACTACAGTGGGACTATTTACATGCTTAAAGTTAAGCAAATGCTTAAGTGTTTACTGGATCAGGACCCAAGAGAGAGATGGTGACTGCCAGACTTTGAAAGCTACCCCTTGCGAGCCTCAGTAAATGCATCCGATGAAGTGAGCTGTAGCTCACGAAAGCTTATGCTCTAATAAATTTGTTAGTCTCTAAGGTGCCACAAGTACTCCTTTTCTTTTTGCGAATACAGACTAACACGGCTGCTACTCTGAAATCAGTAGATACTGTAACCTGATGTAGGAGATGGATTCTGCACTCAACTCAGTTATGCCCGCTTCCTACTGATGTTATTGGAACTATTTCTGATTTACACCAGTGTAATGGAGAGGAGACGCAGGCCACGTAAGAGCTGAATTAGTCTTAGAACACTAGGTAGGAGGCAGGTATGTATATATGTATGGGTGTATATGTTTGGTGAGTCTGTGGAAGGCATTTTGAGCCATTGCAGCTGCTATGACAGGTTTTCACATGATGTGTTCAGAATTCGTTATTCCTGAACAGTAAAAGTTAGAAAGACATTGGGCCAGGTCCTCAGCTGGTCTTGTATATCTCCACTGAAGTCAAAGAAACTAAATTGATTTACACCTAAGGATCTGGCCCATTGACTTACATGGAGTTACTTCTGATTTGCACACCTGTGTGCCAATGCACTTTATGAAGGATGGTTGTTGTGAAGCCCCTTGAGCCTTGCACTTCCCCAGACCTGAATAAGGAAAGCTTTAATTAGCCCCTCAAAATGTATCAATTCAGGGGACAGATTCAGCACACAGATTTGGATTTCCATCTCCTCATAGTCAGCCTTACTCCCTATAGGAGAGAGTGTGGGGGAGGGGGGAAGGGGGGAAAGGATCCTAGACAGATACCCCAGGCTATTATGTTGTAAAACTTCTAAACTGGGCTCAAACTAACTGTTGGGGACAGGTAGTCAATGATAATCCAGCGGTTCTCTGAGGGGCAAGTGAATTTCTAACCTATTATGGGACATTAATATCCCAGCCATTACCTGAGTGCTGAGCCAGTCTCTGTGCTTCTCACAGTCAATTTCCATTGGAATATGGTTCATCTGTGTGACCCACACAAACCAGTGACTCTCCAGAAACCTTCAAAAGGAAGCATAAACATTCACAGGGCAGATCAGGCTATAATCTGTGCAGTTTGCCATCCTCATATAGGGTAGTACAGGTAAGGCCAACAATGATAGCAAAGGGAGTGGGGAGAGGCAGTGTACAGGCAGCAGCCATGTTGTACACAGAGAAGGCATAGGATACTAGGGGAGTATTTCCCAAGATGAGGGAGCAGGCAGCTTTCTGATTCTGGTCAATGGAAGGAATCAGTTCTGCAGTAGGTTTTTCTTTCTCTGTTGGGGCTCCATTTTAGGTCTAGGCACTAACATGATTATTAGGATACCTAACTGTATTTCCCTTAGTGGCTATCTCCCTTGATCTCGCATTCTCACTTGGGGATTGCTCTTTCACACTACCCTGCCTTTACAAGCTTTGATTCACCCCTTATTTGAGATACATAGGAGATACCAGTATGGATAAAATAAAAACTGACCTGGAAACACTCACTCAGAATGAACCTTTTTGATCTGTTAAATTTCCTGGTGGACACATGTTCTCCTCACAACACCCTCCTCCCCCAATCATTGCTAGGTTTCTGGTGGTCAGTCTTAGCAAAGAGATCAAGAATGGAATAGACCAGTGGTCACCAACCATAGACTCATAGAAGATTAGAGTTGGAAGAGCCTCAGATCATCTAGTCCATCCCCTGCTCAAAGCAGGACCAACCCCAACTAAATCATCCCAGCCAAGGCTTTATCAAGCCAGGCCTTAAAAACATCTAAGGATGGAGATTCCAACACTTCCCTAGGCAACCCATTCCAGTGCTTCACCACCACCCTAATCAAATAGTGTTTCCTAATATCCAACCGAGACCTTCCCCACTGCAACTTGAGACCATTGCTTCTTGTTCTGTCATCTGCTACCACTGAGAACAGTCTAGCTCCATCCTCTTTGGAACCCCCCTTCAGGTAGTTGAAGGCTACTATCAAATGCCCCCTCATTCTTCTCTTCTGCAGACTAAACAAGCCCAGTTCCGTCAGCCTCTCCTCGTAAGTCATGTGCCCCAGCCCCCTGATCATTTTCGTTGCCCTCCTCTGGACTCTCTCCAATTTGTCCACATCCTTTCTGTAGGGGGGGTCCAAAACTGGACACCTTACTCCAGATGTAGCCTCACCAGAGCTGAGTAGAGGGGAATAATCACTTCCCTCGATCTGCTGGCAATGCTCCTACTAATACAGCCCAGTATGTCATTAGCCTTCTTGGCAACAAGGACACACTGCTGACTCATATCCAGCTTCTCATCCACTGTAATCCTCAGATCCTTTTCTGCAGAACTGCTGCTTAGCCAGTCAGTCCTCAGCCTGTAGAGGTGCATGGGATTCTTCCGTCCTAAGTCCTAAACCAGTAGATTGCAATTGACTGGTTGATCCTGGAGCTTCTGCCAGTCGATCATGATCTCCAGTTGCTAAAAGTCCGGCAGCACAGCAAAGCTAAGGCAGGCTCCTTGCCTGCCCTGGCCCTGAGCTGCTCCTGGAAGGGGCCAACAAACTCCTGGCCTGCAGCTCCTGGAGGTGGGGGTGGGCAGGAGTTTCCACACGCTGCTCCTGCCTGCAAGAACCGCCCCTACAGCTCCCATTGGCTGGGAACAGAGAACTGATGCCAATGGGAGCTGTGGGGGTGGTGCCTACAGGGAGGGGCAGCACATGGAGCCATGTGCCCCCCCCCAGGGCTGCCAGGGTGTGCTGGCTGCTTCCAGAAGCAGTATGGTGCCAGGGCAGGCAGGGAGCCTGCCTTAGCCCTGCTGCGCTGCCGCCCGGAGCCATCCGAGGTAAGTGCCGCCTGGTGGGAGTCCTCCCCCCCGCCCCCCTCCCGGAGTCAGCACCCCATACTCCCTCCTGCACCCCAAACCTTCTCTTACACCCCAACCCCATGCCCCAGCCCAGAGCCCCCTCCTGCATCCAAACTCCCTCCCAGAGCTCACACCCCACACCCACTCCCACACCCTAATCCCCTGCCCCAGCCCAGTGAAAATGAGTGAGAGTGGGGGAGAGAGAGCAATGGAGAGAGGGAGGATGGAGTGAGCGGGGCGGGGCCTCAGGGAAGGGGAGTGGTAGATCCTGGGTTGCACTTAAATTCAAAAACTGATCTTGTGTATAAAAAGGTTGGAGACTACTGAAATAGACCCAGGAAACAGAACTCTCTTTTTATGCCTATTCGCTAGGCCGGGGTTGAGAGGGACTTTCACAGGACTGTCCTTGTTCTGAACTTTGAACTTCTTCTTTGAAGAAACAGAGGACTTCAGTCTCCAGACTCGTCTAGCCTAGCCAGCATCTTTCACCAACAATAATTTCACTCACAAATTAAAGAAGAGGGCGGTGCATGTGAAGAAAGATCCAAGAATTTTTCTAAGGTTGTGATGTTGGCCTGGATGGGTTTTTATACACCATATTTGTTTAGCATAGTGTTTTAATCCAGCAACTGAAGGGTAATATGGGCCAAATATCTTAATCAGAACAATCTGAATTTACTGTCTTCCTCCTGCTGGCTAGAAGTGCCTGGCCTCACATCAAAAGTAAATGCTTTTATCTGAGCTTGCATCTGCAGCCTGAATAGAAGTGGTAACTCAGTATAAGAATTCTGGCTTCCCTGACCAATGAGAGAGCAGCTAGGGAGAGATTTCATAACAGATTAGAATGCTGGTTTGCTCTATAAAACTCCTTGGACTCTTTCCTTATTGTCTTAAATTTAAATAAGCAATTTTAAGGAATCTTTGTGATGATTCATTAACCATATTACTGGGAGGAAAGCTGGTCTTGTTGCATTTGTGATCCAACTGAAACAAAGTAGTACTGGAAATCTAACTACTTCTGTCACTGTGAGATTTTCAACTGGATTTGACACAAAAGAGGTTGGCTAAACCTTTAAACATATGGATGATTATCATGACTTAATGAAATCTTTTGGTGTTCATGCTTCTCTAAGGGCCTGATCCAAAGCCCATTGATATCAATGGGAATTTTTCCTAACTCATGATCAGAGCCATTAAAATAACATGGGAGGTGGAATTCCGATCCTACAATTTAAAGATTTTTACACAGTTTTGCAAAAATTCTTTTAAAACATTATTTTTCTAAGGACCCTAACAATGAAACTAAATTCAGGCCAGCCTTTGGGCATGAGCTAGCTATCACAGTCACTGCTTCCAGTGGAAGATGTCAATACAATCCTATGGTCTGGAACATCAGTCCAGTCAATCATAGTACTGTCTCAGTACTAGGGTGTAAAACAAATGATCTGTGAGTGCTTGGGCCAGGGGCCATCCAGCAAAGCATGCTACATGCAGGGGATCCAAGTGGGGGACAGCATTTGACTTCTCGCTCCCTGAGCTGGCAGGAGCTGGGTGTAATGTGGAGGCAACACATTCAGTCCCTAGGGGAGGGAGCTCCCTGCCTCTTTCCTGAGTTACTTTCCAGCTGAATTGGGAGGGGCTCTGAAAGGAACCACATCCAAAATTCCTCAGGTGACTTAGACCCAGTGTGGGAGCTTTACATGGCTGGGAATGAGTGAGGAAGGAAGGAGGGAATGGGAGATTCCCATCTCCACATGCCATCACCACCACTAAGCATTTCCTGATGATGAGAGAGACTAAACACCAGAATCAAATCTTCTGGAGGAGATTGAGGCAAGAGAAGCTAGTCAAGGCAGTGGGATATAGCACAGATTAGGGTAAATGAGTGGAGAGAATGTTGATTAATGAGGGAGAACGTCACGGCATAGATGAGTTAGCTTGACATCGCTCATCATGTGGGATGGGTGGGGTCCATGTCTGGAGGTAGGGGAGAGCAGTGTCTCCTACCTGACAAAGGTGAGGAGAAACAGGGATCCCAGAACTCCATAGAAAGGGATGTACATGATGAAATAGCGCATGTAATAACTTAAGGCCCAGGTCAAGTCCTAGGGAAAGAAAGAAGAGATTATGCATTACAAGCAACGTACCCTCTCCTTACCCCCAACAACACCCCTCCTTAAGCCAGGTCTCTTTACAGAGTGGACAGAAGCCTCGTCACTCCCTCCCCTGATAGGGTTCTCTCTACCATCCACGTGAGACAGGGTTTGACACTCAGAGCAGAGACAACCTTTCACTCACCGCCCAGAACCTGCGTCTGATCATGGTCATGATGATTTGCATTTGGAAGTACACGGGGATGAGGAGAGGTGGGAAAACTGAAAGGCAAACAAAAGATAGCAGATGAGGGAGACAGGTGTGTAGCATGAGGTGAACAGACATGCTGGGGACCTGAAAATACGAGATGAGGCAAGAGCTTCTGATGGGGAAATCAGAGCTCTGCTACTGTCTTTCAGCAAAGAGAGGAGGCATTTCCTCCATGTCCTGCTCACCTTCTGGTATGGAAGATTCTAGACTAACAATGAGCAAGCCCAGAATTTCTGCTGACATGTTTATCTAATGCAGGATGCCTCCTAGAATTAGTCACTTGCCTCACTTTATTTAGCCTCTTTGGTGGTGGTAAGGATCCATGGATCTCAATGATGATGTTACGGAGGAACTGAGGTGCCTGCTTCTATTGCAATTAAGATGTGAAAGGGATAGCGGGTCCTGGATAGGGAGGGATTAGTTAGGAAGTGAAGAATCGCTCTGCTGAGGCAAAAGGGAGCCACAAGGTAAAGATGCATCCCCTCGATCTCACCATATAGGGAAGCATAGGGGGCCCGGGCATACTCACCTAGGAAGAAGTACTCATGCTGGTGGTTGTAAGGTAGATATTTCAGCTTCTTCTTGCCATACTGGAGGGGGAGACAAATGACAGAGAACTGTCTCAGCTTATTACACCCATGGTTATGAGAAAACTCTCCACAGGAGGAGACTCTCAATGACACCTCTTTATATTTGGTTAACTCTCTTTAGTCAGAGCTGGGGATTTATGGCCTAAACCTACCCTACTGAAGGCAATGAGGGTTTTGTCATTGCTTTACATGGAGCAGGAGCAAGCCCTTAGAAAGCTGTCTTAGCATACAATACTTCCTTCTTCAAGGGTATGTCTAGAGTAGAGGAATAGGTCATGTTTTAAGATGTGTTAACTGATTGTTGTCAGGGTTGATCTTGCCCTGCTAATACATGTTTAATCGTGACTTCCCTGTCTACACTAGAGGCAAGTTCCCATTTAAAATCATCCAACTTGAGTACTTATTTAGCCTGTTACCGAAGTACCTGAGCACTTCTCAGTCTTTCATGTACCATGAGGTAGGGAAATGCTATTATCCTCCTGTTACAGAGGGGGAACTGAGGGAGAGATACTGAGGCCCAGAGTTTTAAAGGTGTTGCTCCACTCAGGGCTTGTCTACACTATAGCCAGGATCGATGATGCGGTGATCGATCCAGACCCGCTAAGTTGACCGCCAATCGCTTGGATGTCGACTCCGGTACTCCACCAGATCGAGAAGAGGAAGGGGAGTCGATGGGAGAGTGTCTCCCATTGATACAGCATAGTGTGGACCCCACGGTAAGTAGATCTAAGCTACGTCGATTTGAGTTATGCTATTCACGTAACTCAAATTGTGTAGCTTAGATCGACTTTCCCCTTTAGGCCTCAGTGTTGCAATGCCTAACTGACTTAGGGGCCTAAGTTTTGTTTTCAAAAGTGACACAGGCACTTAGGAGCCTGAGTCTCATTGAAATGCAAGTTGTCTAAAAATGGCTGGGTTTTGGCTTCCAGTTTTCATGAAAGAAATGGAAAATTGTGGCCACACTGCAAAGGTACTATGACATTTTTAGTCAAAAGCCATATTTCATTAAATAAAATATTTTGAGGAAAAAATATCAATCAGCTGTAATAAATGTGCATGAGCTCATAACCATCCTTCAGGCAAGAGGAAGGAAGGTCTAATGAGTAAGGCACTAGAGTGGGACTCAGGAGAGCTCAGGCTAATTCTCAGCTCTACACAGCTTTCCTGGGTGACCTCGATCCAGTCATTTAATTTCCTTGTGCTTCAGTTCCTCATGTGAAAAACAGGGATGATAATTCTTCTTTTCTTCTCCTCCTCCCCTTTGTCTGTCTTATCTATTTGGGTTGTATACACCTCAGGGTAGGGACAGGGCCTAGCACAATGCGGGGCTGATTTCAGTCTCTGCCTCTAGGCACTGCTCTCACATCAATGAGAGGCCAGGGTGTTGTAATTGCAACTAACGTATTTTATCGTCTGTCTACACAGCAAAATGATCCAGTGGCAGAGAGTCCCAGAGCTCAGTCAACTGACTTGAGCAGCCTGTGCTGTGGGGCTAAATATAGCAGTTTGTTTTGACTTGGGCTGAAGCCAAGACCCAGGTCTCGGAGCCTGGGCTCCAGCCCGAGCCCAAGGCTCTAGCCTGAGCCTGAACATCTACCCTACAATTTTTAGCCCCACAAGGCCGAATAGTTAACCGAAGCTCTGAGACTTGCTGTTGCAGGATTTTTCTTTTTTGTGTAGCAATGTACCCTAAGGTACAATTCAGTCCATTAAAACTGCACCTCTTTAAGTATATCGACATCAGGAAATTCATAATTAGTCTCCCCACAGCATCTGTAATTCAGACAAACTGTGCAGAAGTAACAGCTTTTAATACTGTGTGCAGTACTGGCTGATACGGCTTTTATTGCAGTTTTTTAATGTATCACACTACAGGTTTGCAGCAATCAGAGGAGAAAGTTCCTCAGTGACATCAGTACAGTTATGGCAGTCCAGATCAATGACAATAATAGCCATAAAAAGAGTAGGCAAGCACAAGGGAGTGAAGAATCAGATCAGTGGCTGTTTGGTAGTCTCCAGTATGTGAACTAAATCTAGGGTTTCCATCTAGTTTCCAGAGGACAGGTGTCCCCATCACAAAATACTGTCACCAATTGGTAGTGATGGTAGGTGGCAGTAGCAGCAGAGAGGCCAAAGATTGACTAGCCCTAAAAAGCCCTCTCCCCTCTGAGTGATCCTCCCATCTGGGTTAAGCCATAAGAATGGCCATACTGGGTCAGACCAATGGTTCATCTAGCCCAGTATCCTGCCTTCCGACAGTGGCCGATGCCATACTCTTCAGAGGGAATGAACAGAACAGAACTCAGGGAAATCACTGAGTGATCCATCCCCTGTCATCCACTCCCAGCATCTGGCAGTCAGAGAGTTAGGGATATCCACAGCATGGGACTGTGTCCCTGACCACCTTGGCTAATAGCCATTAATGGACCTAAACTGGGAGGAGTGGTAGATATGCTGGAGGGTAGGGATAGGATACAGAGGGACCTAGACAAATTAGAGGATTGGGCCAAAAGAAATCTGATGATGATCAACAAAGACAAGTGCAGATGCACTTAGGACAGAAGAATTCTATGCACTGCTATAGACTAGGGACCAAGTGGCTAGGCAGCAGTTCTGCAGAAAAGGACCTAGGGGTTACAATGGACGAGAAGCTGGATAGGAGTCAACAGTGTGTCCTTGTTGCCAAGAAGGCGAAAAGCATTTTGGGTTGTATAAGTAGGGGCATTGCCAGCAGATCGAGGGATGTGATCATTCCCTTCTATTAGGCATTGGTGAGGCCTCATCTGGAGTACTGTGTCCAGTTTTGGGCCCCACACTCCAAGAAGGATGTGGACAAATTGGAGAGAGTCCAGCGGAGGGCAACAAAAATGATTAGGGGGGTGGAGCACATGATTTATGAGGAGAGGCTGAGGGAACTGGGATTATTCAGTCCGCAGAAGAGAAGAATGAGGGGAGATTTGATAGCTGCTTTCAACTACCTGAAAGGGGGTTCCAAAGGGGATGGATCTAGACTGTTCTCAGTGGTAGCAGATGACAGAACAAGGAGTAACGGTCTCAAGTTGTAGTGGGGGAAGTTTAGGTCGGCTGTTAGGAAAAACTTTTTCACTAGGAGGCTGGTGAAGCACTGGAATGGGTTATCTAGAGAGGTGGTGGAATCTCCTTCCTTTGAGGTTTTTAAGGTCAGGCTTGACAAAGCCCTGGCTGGGATGATTTAGTTGGGTACTGGTCCTGCTTTGAGCAGGGGGTTGGACTAGATGACCTCCTGAGGTCCCTTCCAACCCTGATATTCTATGATTCTATGAACTATACTCCATGAACTTATCTAATTCTTTTTTGAACCCAGTTATAGTTTTGGCTTCACAACCTCCCCGGCAATGAGTTCCACAGGTTGACTGTGCGTTGTGTGAGGAAATGCTTCTTTACACAATGATGGGGCAGTGTTGGGAAGCTTGGACTGCTGCTGACTGTTCTGTGGGTAGGGGAGAGTTTCCTGTGCTATCAATCCAATACTCATTGTCAGTTGTCTGGGGTTCTCAGCTCAGTGTCCCCATCTGGGGTTCCCTTGCTTTAAACCTTTGATCTGCACGCTCATTCCTGTTTCCTTCTTTTGTAGTCAACTGATTACTTGGGACCTCTGGCCCCTTCTTCATTGAGGGGGTGTTCCTTTAGTTCTTCGTGGTCTCCACTCACCACCCCAGACTTGTAAATAGGCCAGTCCCTGTCACCAGTTGTCTGTGGTTCTCCAGACAGTGTTCCCACACTTGTGTTCTCCTCTTACTTGTTTATCTCACTATTTCTCCCCACTCCCTTGTTCATTTCCATCTTGATTGACCTCTGTTCCATTTTGTTCCCTTCCCTCTGATTGAGGGGCATCTTCCAGGGACCTGGTCCATGTCTTCATCCGAGTTCAAACAGGCTAACACCTTTCACCTGTAATACAGTCACATGGCTGACGAGGCACTGGTGATTTCAGGAATTGCAGATTTATGAGAAGGGAATTAAGTGCAGTCCAAGTTCTGCAAGGCTGCATCAGGGTAAGGTTTCAATATACAACAGTGCAAGCACATCCAAGCACTGTTATAGTGCTCAAACTTCAGACACTCATCTTGGAAGACAGAACCAATTCCTTCATTGCTATAAGCACCCCTATTCTGCTCAACTATTTGTGCAGTGATGGGACCATCATCCTCAAAACCTAGCTATCAGGGGCCAGCTCTTCAAATGGTGTAAGTCAGCAAACTCCATTGACGTCAATGGAGGAGCACCAATTTACACCAGTTGAAGATCTGACTCCAGATATTTAGTTACTATAGCGTAATGGTTGGTTAGTGGTGTGTTATGGTCCATTCGGGGTGATTCATTTCAATGACATATGTTTAGACCTTTCTGTCTTCATAGAACACAGTACCCATGCATGTAATTCACCTTTTAGGCTGCCTCTTCACCATGTATCTGGAATTAGCTTCTTTGTGGCATAGAAGTGGGTTGCGGTGGCATGAATGTGCCCCAGTATTTTCTTATGTCTCCCTATATTCTGTTTGTTGCAAATGCCTTTGCTGTGGTGTTTCAGATCCACACATTGGTTTTCTAAGCTTTTTTTTGCTGTATGTCCTTATGCTGATAAGTCATATACCACTATTGATCTTTATTATACCCTTCCCTTGGGTTTTTCTGCAATACAGACAGTAAATATTGTGACCCCAGAGAGTTGGATTTAATTGCATTACCTTAATAGATTCAGTTACTGTGTGCAGTGTGGCTGACTCATAGTTGCCTTGGGAACCATGGCTCTAAACCTGAGCTGTTGTAAATCAATATAGCCCCATTGACTTCATGGATTTACATAGTCAAGTATCTGGCCCCCTGTCTTTTGAATTTACAGATTTTTGCAAGATTAGGTTGTGTCCCAAGGACACCACCCACGACTGAATTGCCCCAAGAAGGAATTACATCTCAGGGAGCTGCAATTCCCTCCGTGTTCCCCGCTTGCTTCAGGGGTATAATTACCATTCACCCTGCTATGCTGGCTGAGCTCTGCTGGATGGTGGATTGGAAAATGCAGCCAAAGCTTCACGGATTCCCTGCCCCACCCCGACTTGCTCCAGTGGGGAAGTAAGTAAGCATGCAGCACCTTTTACCCCTGCATGACCAGACCCAAAGCCTGGACTGCACATAAAGGGCACACATGAGGGATTCCTCTCCCCTATGCCCCTATAAGGTCATGAAGTACAACCAAGCCTTTGGTGTTTAACACATCAGCACTACAATTGCATTAGTGTAGGTTTCAAAGTAGCAGCCGTGTTAGTCTGTATTCGCAAAAAAGAAAAGGAGTACTTGTGGCACCTTAGAGACTAACAAATTTATTTGAGCATAAGCTTTTGTGAGCTACAGCTCACTTCATTGGATGCAACTTAGTGTAGTTCTTTCCTTCCTCCTGCCCCCGATAGTTTCCTCAAGTTTTTCTCCAAGCAGAAGACACAAGAGGAAACCATTATTCTGATGTTACCATGCAATCTGCTCTAAAGAGAATTTGCCAAGGCTCCAATGAAGTGAGGACCCCTGTTTGTACACAAATATCGTAAGGCATTTCTTTCAATATTAGATAAACTTTTAAAATGAATTTGCTTTGACTGCTTACAAGAGGTGCCTGTCCTCACAGAAGTAATAAACCAATGAGAATTTGGAAATATCAGAAAGAAGCCTTGTTAGGGTTAAGTCAGCAAAGGAGTATTCTGCACCATTTTTTCCACACTTGGATATCTCAGAACAACGGGATTAAAATTGACCCTATTTCTGCATTCTCTTCACTCTCATTCCCTATCTCTCAAGCCACCTAAACATATGATCACCTTTGGGCTGAAAACAGGCATGAGAAATTATATCAGCCACTGAACTTTCTGGCCCTCATATCCTCTCAAATTTTGACCCAAACTCCTGTCAGAAAATATAGATGAAGGGAACTGGGGTGTTTCCCTTCAACATTTCCTCAAGACGAAGTCTTAACAGCCGAGGTCTGGTCCTCCAGACACTGATCAACCCCTGTCCTCACAGAAAAAGGTCTCTAAAGCCCACCAGCAGCCACCACTTCCTTGTCTTACCTCAATGGGCTGAGAATCTCCCAGCACAAAAATATGCAGCATGTTCACATCTGGGTCCTTCTTGAAGATGTTGGGCTTGGCATGATGCTGGAAGTGACGATGATTCCACCAGTTTGCTGAGGCACCCTGGAAAGAGGGAGGAAATGTTTAGTCCATTGGGAGGCATGGTTCCCGCTAATGGAGAGATGATCCCAGTAGCATAGCTAGGGGGGGAGTGGGGCAGCAGCTGCTCTCCCACCGAGCAGAAGTGGCATCTTTTTAATTCTTTGGTGCCTTTTTAATTTTTACTCACCCGGTGGTGCTCCAGGTCTTTGGCGGCAGGTCAGGCGGCGCTCCAGGTCTTCAGCAGCACTTCGGCGTCGGGTCCTTCACACTTGCTCCGGTCTTCGGTGGCATTGCGATGGCGGGGGCTGGGGGGGGGTGTCCTTCAGTGCCGCCGAAGACCAGAGCGAGTGAAGGACCCAACGCCAAAGTGCTGCTGAAGACCTGGAGCGCCGCCTGACCCGCCGCTGAAGAACCGGAGCGCCGCCTGACCCGCCGCTGAAGACCCGGAGTGCCGCCTGACCCGCCGCTGAAGACCCGGAGCGCCGCCTGACCCGCCACTGAAGACCCGGAGCGCCGTCTGACCCACCGCTGAAGACCTGGAGCGCCGCTGGGTGAATACTAGCAGGTGGCGCCTTTTTTAATCTCCGCTCCCCCTGTTTTCTCGACCTGGCTACACCACTGGATGATCCCCCTGCTGTGATATTCATTCACTTGTATAATCTAAACCGCCCATGGCGTATAGTTTATGTCCAAACTCTTAGCTACCTTTGAAATTGTTGTAAGTGTGAAGGGGCTAAATCCTCTGCTCTGACAGGCTGATTGGTACCAGCTGAGGATCTGGATCTGTCTGGATTATTATATCGTATTAAAAAAATGCCACTCATGTTGAGAAAAAAGAAGTTAGCCTTGCTTTCATGTAACTCCTAATATTTATATGCTGCAAAGACAGGCAGACAGACATCCCACCAGCAGGGGAAGCACAAGATAAACAGCATCCTTTACCCAGAGCTCTGTTGTCATTGGTGCCATCACCCATTTCATTGATGAAGTCCAGCATGACGTAAGGCAGGCAAAGCCATGTTGGCTTATGCAGTGCAAGAAAGAATGTGAAAAGAATCTCTCTTTGCCCAATGGAAAAAAGACAAAACTGGCCAGGAAAGAAATATTATTTTCCAGTGTCCAAAAAAGATTTTAATGGAGAGTATTAAAAAAAAAAGGACTGGACAGTGTCCCATAAGGGTCCTATATCCTCATTTTCCGCTGGCACTTGTGAAACACAGTGCCAAGTTATCCCTCTGCCAAGGATGCTCAGGCAGAAGGCCAGCAAAGCACTTGCCTTGTGACTGGTGATAAGCGTTGTGGGCAGCTGGCTGCTTCCAAGAATTCAGAGTGGACAGAGAGCCTCCATCTCACAAAGCTGCCTTCAGTTTAGTCATGTTAACGAGCATTCGGAGGTTACTTGCCCCTGCTTACACATGTTGGAAACTGGTTGTCCCAGGACTGGGCAATCTGAGAGCTCTGGTTGCTATGAATAAAGGGGCATTGTTGGGAAGTTGGCAGTGAGAGAATAACCAACCCCAACATGGGAGCCCTCGTTTTTAGATTGCTGCAATAAATTGATTTGTGGTTTTTTGGTGTTCCTTGTTCAGGACCTGCAAGTGATCATCTATAAAGTGAAGAAGGAGGAACACAGAGAATTGTGAGATGGGCAAAGGTCCAGGAATGCCCCTCCTCTCCCCCGGAAGGAAAGGAGATGTATCAGGTAGGCTATGCCAATCTAATCCTAAAAGATTATCCCCTGTTTAGTGCTCTAGAGGAAGGGAAATCCTGTCTCTTCATCCCAGATCCCTAATGATCTCTCTCTCTCTCTCTGAGCTATCATCTCTCTGCTCTGATATTTTGCCTGCCTCCTGCCTTGATTTCTTCTATACTGCCAAATATGCCCTGAAGAAGAAAATTCATCTAGAGCCCAAATTTGGCAATTTGCTTAACCTTGTTCATGCAAATGAGGCTCTCCATATTTAATCCCTTTGCATACACCAAGAAGAATGGGCTTCTTCTGCTAGGACTCCCTATTTCCTCTCCTTGCATTAAAGCAGGTTGGGTAGCAATTGAGCATTATTTGTTCTACTTGCAAATTGGGAAATGCCTGGTCAGTACCACCCAAGCTGGGCCTCAAGAAAGAGGGGTAGAGGGACACTGTCACAAGGTGAGAACAGACCTGTGGCCAAGGTTACCTGTTGCTGTGGCTTTCAATAGATGAAGCCCCACCTTGGGTCTGGACACAGTGTTGTCTCACTGCTGCCTTTTTATACTTTTTATTGCTAGTGAGGTCATTCCAGGCCTGTGGTTAAAATGGCCAAGGCCAAACTAAATGTGCATCTAATAACGCCTACCATTCCATCCCTTCCTACAAGACTCTCCATTGTAGGTGGATCCTTTTGCCAGCTGGATTGTATAGGACTCTTGTGTTGGACCCTGTCCTGGACTGAAGTTCTAAAATTGTCCTGAATGGGTGAGAGCTGCCAGGATGGTCATTTTAATCAATAAACATGTTACACGGGCTTTAGGTAGGGAAAGTGGGGGCGGGAAGGGGAGTAAAGGAGATTGTATAATGCTTCATTTTAACAATCTTATGGGCCAGATCCGCAGCTGGCATAAATCAGCATAGTTCCATTGGTGTTACTGGAGCTATGATGATTTACACCGCTGAGGATCTGGCTCCCCTATCTGAGCCTCACAAGAACTCCACCTGGAATCTGTCACTAATTCTTCCTCCATGCTGCTGCTCCCTCTGAAAGGGGGAGATCCGACTGGAGGGCTGGGGTTTATGGCTTTTACACCTTCAGTCTGTGAAATGGGATGGAGTGGATCCCCAGTCTCCTTCGCTGCAATCATTTCCTTTCTGCACAGTGTGTGCTGGCATCCAGCAAACGACCTTTACCTTCAGGTGCCCGATGACAAACTTGTGGACAATATGGTTCCATATAGATTTCTTAAAGACAGAGAGGTGTCCAAAGTCATGCTGTAGCCACCCAGCTTGGGCCTGCAGAGGAAAAAGGACCAGGGGTGACAGGGCTGCCTGAAATCAAAGGTAAGTAAAGGACACACAGAGTGGAAGGCAAGTATTGTCTGTCTGTATGAAATGTGCACAATCCTATGCAAAGAAAAAGCATGGAAGGGGGAGAGTTTTGTATTAATTTCATTGGTATTGGATCTATGGGAGGGGGACAAGAGACAGGCAGTGGGCTCAATGCATCTGAGTGTGAGGCAGTGAGTAGGCTCACTATGAGCAAGAGCAAGGCAGTGAGGGGATCTGGGAGTTGCACGAGGTTCATGAATGTTCTTCCAAAGTGAGTGTTGTGATAGTCCCGGCATGAAGTGCTCGGAACAACTGGATGCACTGACAGGTCACCTGTCATGGAAGCACATGCACCCCCATTACTCTGTGCTATATCTCACCTGGGAGGTTGCAAGGATGCAGGAAAGGATAAAGGTTGTGATCCAACCGGTGCCATAGTAGGAAACTAGTAACCAAGCCAAAGCTTCCATCATGATGATGTGACCCAGGTAAAGGGAGAAAAATAAGGGATCTGCTTTGAACAAGTTCATATCCTCTGCTGTCTTTCTCAGGGCCCGGAAATCATCCACCAGCTGGGGCTGCAAAATGGAAATGCAAGATTTAAGGTGCACCTTCTTTACATGTGTGAATGTGTCCATTCAAGCTTGGGCTTCCACACTACTAACCCCTGCCTGTTTTGAAGCCATCAGCTTCCCCAGAATGGGAGAAGAATTAGTCTCTGTACTCATGCAGTCTCCAGAATTTCTACACTGCCCCCCTCAGGAACCTGATCTGAGTCCTTACCCAGATGGGTCTTACCCCACCTTCTGAATTACAATTAAAATCCAGATCGTCAGCTGGTATAAGTCACCCGAGACACGCTGGAGTCAATAAAGCTATGGTGATTTACCAGCTGGTCCAGCACCTCTCCATTTATCCAGTCTCAGTGTTCCATAATTCATTCCATATAGGCTATGAAGGGACATCTCCCCTCTCCTTCGGGAAGAGAGAATTCAGTCTCTTCACTTATGCATAACCCTGAACCTCTGCTGATGAGAGAGTATAGTGCCAAGGCAGCTCCATTCTCTTTGGGATGTGTTCAGTTAGCATGCAGTCACTCATGAAAGCAGGTCAAAAGGTAATGCAGGTTAATATAGTCATTGCTATTGTGCATGAAACAGGCATGTCACAGACTCAGTCGGCTAAAGAACAATACAGAGGAGAAAGGGTTTCACTTTAGGAGTCAGTTGTGCAGTGCACAGGGTCTGAATAATGAATGAATGGAACATTTGGGACTTGCATAGAGCTGGACACATTGACATGGGGTGGATAAAGGGCCCTGTTGTGTTACATCTTCATAAGCATAGTGCTCAGAGAGAGCAGTTTGTTTCATCTCACCCATTGGTGTTATTGCCACTTCCTCCATAAATGTGGCCACTTTCACAGACTTCTCCATTGCTGAGAGCTAATCAGGATAAGCCCATATGAAGTTCAGAATAGTGTTTGCTTGGGCTGCATGGTCAATGGTATGGAGCAGAGGATGGAAGAGAGTTCAAATCCGCTTTAGATGACAAGCAGTCTCATTCTGGTGGCCTCATGGCCTTTTGTCTGTAGCACAAAACTGACATGCATTATGGAATGATGGGCAGACCCAGGTCATGAGAATTTGAGCAACAGGGTTGTTGACTAGAGATGAACTCCAGCCACGAACAATGGATTCAGATTTTGATCCATATTTATCCAAAGTTTGCAAGTGTTCAAATTGATGAGTTTGAACTGGCTCTTCTTTAGTTGTCACAGATCAGGCCTGAAGTGCACAGGCAGAGCTGTGAAAACCTGCAGGAGGGGAATAGCAGGGGGTACTGCAGGTCAAGAGAAGTTGACCTAAGTATTGCCTATCCCTGCACCAGTCAATATTGGGATATACACATGGACACACAGAGCTGTCTGACTGTGGGTGTCTTTCCCTGCAGTTTCCTGTACTTACTAGAGCTGTCTATTGTGAAGAAGGCTTGTGAATTATATGTAGTGGTTTTGCACACAGAACCTGGAGGGCAGCTTTATAGATAAATTGTGGAATGACCAGATTGTAGACTCTTCTCCAGAAACAGAGCCCACAGAGAGGGGTTTGCTGATACTCACATTTTTGCCTCGGTCCTGGCTAGGTTCCCCTGGGGCAAGCTCTCCAATCAGTAATGGCTTGAGAAACTTCTGCACAAAGCTGGGGTTGAGGTGAAAGGCCCGGAAAGCATCCTGGAGTGGAAACACAGGCAGACAGATGGGATTCAATAAAGCGATTGCTCACTGCACACTGGCCTTTTCCTGTTTGTCCCCAGCAATGTCTTCTCCTCAGAGTTTCCCCCACATTACCCCAACAGTTTCCCCAGTTCTAGTGTCAGTTCACTGTCAGTACCCACAATACGCAACTCTTTCAGTGTAGTGCTCCTGGTTCTAGCAGATGCTGCTAGAAGTAGATGAATGAATATGCAGTTTGTAGACAAAGGGCCAGATTTTTAAAGGTATTTAGGTGCCTAATGATGCAAATAGGTGCCTAGTGAGATTTTCAGAAGCTCCTAGGTGCCTAATTCCCATTGAATTCAATGGGAATTAGGCACCTAGGCAAAAAGAAGTCTAATATATCTTTCACCCCAATTAGAAGCTGTGAATTTGTCTGCCTTATTTATCAGAAAAACATCTCTCAATATGCAGATGATCTGTCTCATTCTTTCAATATAATGTCTCTAGTAAGCCCTAAAGTATATGAAAAGAAAGATATTAAATATAATCAAAGAATGTGTGGATGATGTCCATTACATTTAGAGGAATGATTAAAGATTTTTGGGGGGTTTTTTTCTAAGTGTTTGCACTCTATTATTATTATTATTATTTGCATTACCAACAATACAAAAAATAATAAAGTGGGACCCCATTGCACTAGGCACTGTACAAACACCAGAACAAAAGGACACCAGAAGGAAAAAGACTGTTGAAAGGTATCTGCCCCTGACCTGTGTATAGCTCTAAAATATTCAGTGAAAATGCAACTCCAGGCTTGAAAGCTTGAATACCCAAGCCTGAGCACCAGCCCAAGTTACAACATCAAAGCACTGTCTACACAGCAATTTTTAATGCACTAGTTTAAGTCCTGCTAACACAAGTGTGTGGATCTGGTCTGGGAGACTCGTTCCCAGTATAGACATACCCTAAAACATCCATAGTACTGAAACAGCAGTATGCCAAAGCACACTATGGAACTTTTAATGCACCGTAGCAGGTCCACCTATCCAGATAGTGCATGGCAAGCTAGCACGCTATAGATTTACACTCTGGCTTTTCACACACTAATTCTCTGTGTAGACAAGCCGTAAGCAGCCTGCTCTGAGAGATACTGTGCAAGGTAAAAGTTGACCTCAGAAAAACCTTGTGTTAAAATTAGTAAGCAAACACTCCCTGGACTCAATAAAAAGGAATTATCCAAATTAAATTCTGTTCAGATATTGGCTATAATATTTATTCAATTGGCAAATCTGATGGGTAGATTTTAGCTTTAAAATCTGACAAGAACCTCAGCAAATTCATAAAATTGACCCCCACTGATGCACCCAGAACATGCCAGCTCCCACACAGTGGAGGGGAGACAATAAATCCATTTCTCAGAGAGGTTTTCTTCAGAGTTTTCAAGGTGTTGGATAGTTCACTCCTTACAATGTGCAAGGTTCTGGCTCTGCAACCTTGAGACTCTGGATGGGATGCAGAGGCCAAGTTGCTGAGTCAACCAGAATTCTGCATGGGGCTTCCTCATCAGTGCACATTGCATGTGTGTAACAAATGCTCCTCTCTGTGCTTTGCCAGTTCCATTGATGGCAAAACCTTGACTTTTCCTCCATCCAACCCTTTCCTGCTCAGTTTTAGGTATCTAGCTCCCACAGGTGCTGGCAGAGAAAAGGGACTATATTTCTGATGGGATTCTGACTGGCACTTTAGTTTTACACACCCCTCCCTCTGCAGGATCTGGCCAGAATCTGGCCCAAATTGGCAGTGGGGTTGGGAGTTTCTCAAAGGCAAGGATCCCTCTTTCCAGCTGAGTCATTTCTGTTACTGCAAAATTCTGGGATTCAATCCAGAATCTTCACAGAACTTCCATCCAGTGATTTTCAACAGGTCCACATAGTACTGAGATCTACTGTCACAAGAGCCACCACCAGAAACCTGTTTATTTGTTTAAATTGCCAGATTTCTTATTTATGACATTTCCCTTTACTTGAGAGATCACAAGGGGGCTCAGGCTTTGTTTTCTTTTGCCCCAGACACTGGCCATTAGCGAGTGATCTAGCTCATTGCCAGCATGTGGATTTTCACTGTTCACACAATGAGACTGGCTAATGTGGTCTCTGTGTCACCCAAGGAAATAAGGCTAAGATTTTCAAAGGAGACAAGGTACTGGCCAGCGTCTCCGAGCCTGGAACAGAACCCAGGAGTGTTAAGTCCCATCTATTGAGAAGGGCCTAGCAAACAGAGTATAGAAAACTTGGAAGTCTGTAGGAGGGAGTTCAGGGGATTTTCATCCTTTCTTCTTTAAGGCGAGGGACTAGAAAGAAAAGACAATGATGGCTACGGAGGTGGCGCTAGAGGTGTCCTGAGGAGAAATGGAGACAAAGACTGGATGCAGAAGCTGTGGATTGTATAGTATCTTTGAATGGGTACCTGATGAAAACTATTTACATATGACATGCCACCTGATAGAGCTCATGGCAGAAAAGATCCAAGTGCTAGAGATCCATCTGGAGATGATGGTGGAGTTCGGTTTTGGATTTGAAGACATGAGAGAGGAAAGGAGAAAGGACTGTAAAGACACACAAAGTGATAACACAGTTTGGGTCAAAATCACTTTGGTGAAGGATTGTAAAAGAGGTTTTACTGGGGTAGTGTTAGGGGTTAGATATAGACCCCCCCAGGGTTGGATTTGGATATGAATAGAGAACACGTAAATATTATTAGAGAGTATCATTAAATAGTACTGGAAATTGTGTCATTTTGGGAGACTTTAACTTCCCAGATATAGATTGGAGAACAAATGCTACCAATAATGGTAAGGCCCAGTTACTCCTGGATGTGGTAGCTGACAGATTTCTTCACCAAACAGTCACTGAGGCCACAACAGTTGATGCTATTTTAGACTTGGTTTTGGTAAGCAGTGGGAACATTATAGAAGAATTGGTCATAGGAAAAATCCTTGGATCGAGTGATCACAAATTGATTCGGTTTAAATTCAATGGAAGGATAATCCAAACAGGTTGGCTGCTATGTTTTGTTTATTTCAAAAGGGCAGTCTCTGAGAAATTAAGGGAACTAATTAGTGAAATCAGGTGGACCAAAGAAGCTCAGGGACTTAAATGTGGAGAAGGCTTGGAATTTATTTAATTCAACAGTGCAAAAACTGTCTGGAATTTACATCCCAAGCAAGGGGGAAAATCTCGTAGGGAAGTGCTTCAGATTTAGCTGGATGAACAAGCACCTCATAAAGGAGATGAGGAGTAAACAGAGAGCCTATAAGGAATAGAAGAAGCGATTAATCAGCTAAAAAAACTGCATTGTGGAGGTCAGAAAGTGTGAGGAGAAGGTGAAAATTGCCAAATGTCAAGCTGAGTTGGACTTTGTCAAAGAAATTAAAACAAACAGTAAAAGGTTCATTAGCAGTATTATTAAAAAGAGAACAAGAAAAGAAGTGGAGCTGCTGTGCAGTGAGGATGGGATAGAAATTAAAGATAATCTAGATATATCCCCAATAAATTAATACTTTGCCTCAGTTCTCAATAAAGAAGACAAAATTGGGAGTCATTGTCAATGAAGAGGAGGATTGGAATGTCATACAGGAGACAATGGATGATCTTGAGGACTGGAGAAATAGAAATGGAATGAAATTTAATAGCATAAAAGTGTAAGGTCATGCACTTAAGGATCAATAAGAATTTCTGCTATAGATTGGGCCTGCATCAATTGGAAATGACAGAGAAGGAAAAAGACCTGGAAGTATTAGTTGATCACAAGATGGCTATGAGCCACCAATGTGATGTTGCTCTGAAAAAAAGCAAATACCATCCTAGGATGTATTAGGTAAAATATTTCTAGTAGGGACAGGGAAGCATTAATGCCATTGTACAAGGCACTGGTAAGAATGCTGTGTATAATTATGATTAGCTGTGTTCAAGAAAGATGAATTCAAATTGGAACAAGTGCAGAGAAGGGCTGGAAATTAGGTTTCTTATCACTAGAGTGAGGTTTGGGACCAGCCTTCCTATAGAAGTAGTGGAGGCCAACAACCTAACTAGTTTTAAGCTGGAGATGTTATGTTAATAAATGGAATTATATGATGGGGTTGCCTATGATAGCAGGGGACTGGGGTCTGTAATTTAGAGCTAGCCCCTTTCAGTCCTGTGTTCCTATTGCTCTATACACTAAGGGCCAGATTTTCAAGTGCTCACTATCCACAACTGACCTGTATGGGACATAAGCTCTTTTGAAAATCTGTCTTAAATTGTGGGTGCTGAGCCCTTCTGAAAATACTGGGGTAAGAGCCTGATCCAAAGCCTGTTGGAGCCAGAGTCTTTCAGCTTACTCCAACAGGCTTTGGATCAGGCCCTGAAACGGCTCTGTCCACCTCAGTTTTGCTGGAGGAAGTGAATGAGCAAGGGGGAAGAAGGGGGAATGTCAATCTGAGTCATTTAATTTGGGGCTAAAGAAACACAGAGAGGAGGATATTAGCATCACTGTGTGAGAAGTCAGCGCTGGAGCAGGAAGAAGGTGGGGGAGCCAGCCGCAGGAAGGAGAGAAAGAAAAAGAAAGTCCATGAGAATAATGTAGAGATTAGGAAAGCTGTAAAATGCCAGAGTCTCAGCAGAGGGGAAGAGGCAGAATATGCAGCTTAATAACTGTGTGGAGCAAGCCAAAAAAACCAAAAAATCTGACTTACCTAATGTACATTTTTCAGGGAGTCAGGACTTTCCCTTTAACTCTGGGAGCAATTTGATCCCTTTCCACCTCAACCAGGGAGAAAGAAATCTTTCTCTTATTGGGTTAGCGTGTATCAAAGTGTCTAAACAATCCCTCTTTGGAATCAAGTGAGGAGCAAAGTGAAAGCCTGTTACCATAAGGGATGATTTGCAGTCAGATAGGTTCAGTTGTGCCTTTACTACGTTGGGCGATTTGCCTTGATTTCAGTCACTGGCTGCACCAGTGCAAAACCCCCATGTGGACAAGGAAAGCCATGATTTGCAGAGGCACATTTCAAGCAGGGGTGAGACCCATTGGTTCCCATCATCATAGCTTGCCTTGTGGATACTAAGGGCTAGCACTGATACAGCTACATCAATGGCTGAAACTGGGATAAATCTCCAGCGTCAACAAGGCCTTCAGCATAAGCTTCCATTGGGTACAGTTTGAAACTCTTTCTGTTTGGTCCTCTGACCCAGTCCAAGCATCTTTGTCCTGAGTCATAGTTCTATCTATATACCCTATATACATATATAGCCTCCATTGCTGTAGTATCTGAGCACCTCACAATCTCTGCGGTATTTATGCTCACATCATCCCTGTGAAGTAGGAAAGTGCTATTATTTTACAGATGGGAGATTGAGATACAGGGAGCCAAGTGACCTGCCCAAAGTCACACAGGAAGTCTGTGGCAGAACAGGGACTTAAAACCAGCTCTTCCAAGCCCTGGGCTAGTGCCCTAACCACTGGCCCATCCTTCCTCTGATCTGACAACAAGCCTCCCTGGGTATTCCCTCAAAAAGTTAATGCAGGTCACTAGACTCTTTCCTCCTCACTCCCTTTGTGGGACTGATGTCACCTCCAGAACATGATCCAAAAGGGAAGTAAGGGAGGATGTTGGTAACCAGAATTAATGTTTTGGGGTGAATATCCAAGGACTCTTGCTGCCAGGTCATGGAGAATCAGCCACTCAGAGCAAAGGTTCTGAGAAAAAAGAAGGAGCGCTTGAATCACAAAGGCAATTATAGAGAATATCTGATTAGCATCATTTAGTTCATGGAAAAAATGAATCTTCTAGGGCAGTTGTTCCCAAACTGGGGTTCACGAAATGTTAAAGGGGCCCAGAGCCTTGAGGACTTCCGAGAGCTAATCAGATCAAAACAAGCATATCTATCACACTGAGGAGATGTAAACTTCAAGACTCCTTATACAAAATAGAAAGGGAGGTGGATATTTTTTTACTATGGGAGCATGTTGAAACATTCCTCTCTCTGCATAAGTCCGTGACATACTTAATGAATCTTAGTCATGCTCACATGGAGGGAATCTATGACCTCACCGCTTCTGGGATCTCCCTTGAGAATGGGAGTAAGGTGTGAGAGCAACAGGGGACTCACGGGCAGTCCTGGCATTTTTTGTGTGTGCAGGTTTCTGTCTTTTCCCATAGAGAAGTGAGACTATTAAGGCCCCTCAAAATAAATTGATTGAAGGAAAGATCCAGCGCAGACTCTCTCCCTAGAAGCATTATGAAATGCATGTCATGTATTTGGGGAACACATTCAAAGAAAGTGGAGGGGATATTTGTAGGGTAACTCCTGGAGGGGACACCTGAGTAGCAGACAGAAGATGCTTCTTTGAGCCACCCTCCAGTAACACCACATGAATCAGAGGCGCCAGTACTGGGGGCCGGGGGTGAGGGTCACCTGCTGCCCCTGTGTCGGCACAACACCCCCCCCCCCGCAGGTCCCTCCCCTTTTTTTCCGGAGGCCTCTGCTGGCCCCCCACTTTCCGGAGGCCTTTGGCTTTGCCCCCGCACCTCTTTTTTCTACTGGCGCCTCTGAAAGGAGCCTTGTCTTATAACAGGCTGAATCAAAACTGATACAAGCTACAAAAGTGAGATCTTGGAAGAGTGTTGCCATTTCATAATGTAATAAAAATACTGTAATGATAAATAATAATTAATAGTGTGTAATAAGCATGCCATAAAAACACATTTTATATTTTCAAGATCACTGCTTTTATAATTTATGATGAGGTAAGGGTGAAAATCCCTGGAAATATTCATTTTTAGAAGGGACTTTACGAGACTTGACATTTTAGTGAAAGGGGTTTGCAGGTTGTTAAAGTTTGGGAACCACTTTCTCCCTTACCTCAGCAAAGCCTGCGTGCTCTCACACCTTACTCCCATTCTCAAGGGAGATCCCAGGGGTGGTGAAGTCATAGATTCCCTCCATGTGAGCATGATTGAGATTCATTAACTATGTCACGGACTTATGCAAAGAGGGGAATGTTTCAACATACTCCCATAGCAGTCTAGAGAACACCAGCTCCTGAATATTTAATACTGAGTTCATCTCTCACCACCAGAAAAAAGAGAGTGACAATGACAGACGAGTTCTTGTGTCAGCAGATACACCTCTTGTATTGTATCTGCAATTTCTCCTAGGCTGGCAGGTCATGGGTTCAAGTCCCACATAGGGATTTGGGCTAACCCTCAGTGCTATAGTGGGGGATGGAATGGGCGATGTACTATGAAATAATTGGATATGTTACATTCAGATCTCTTCTGCCTGTCCACAGTTGGACATTGTCCAGATGAGTTGAAGATTTGTTGGTGTTGCTAACATGTCAGTGGCAGGGGTTGTCCTGGCTTCTCCCAGTAAAACAGTTTTTGACCTCCAGAGATGTGTGAGTTGTAGCTGTGCACCAAATTGGGTGCCCTATTTGCCATCCCAATCACAGCATTATAGTATCCAGGCTCTTGCTTTGTGAAGCCCTTGGGATTCTCAACAGTTTAAAACGCACCATGGAACACAGTGCAAATCTAGTCTGTCTTCTCAAGGTCTAAGGCAGTATGACAGCTGCCCATGAGATGAGGCATAAACAGAATGCCACCGGCACCAACTGTGAGAACACAGTGAGGTGTGGCCTCTGTAGGACAAACTCTGAGCACGGGCAGCCCATGACAGATAACCAGGCTGGCATGGGCACTCTTGGTACAAACATCTTTAGAGGTAGGCCCATACTGAATGAATGGGTTGTCATGGGAACCGTCAATGTCAGCAGTTTTAGGGACCTCCTGTGATGAGTGAACACATGCGATCATACACCATCAGCGTGGGTGTCCATAGGTGGCCCAGGAGAAAAGGCCAGTGTGGTAGCAATGATATGAGCTGCCTTAATGGGTGGTGTGAGTGACACGAACAGGAGCTTCTGGTGTCAATGCCCTTCCTTGGGAGTTGGCTCATGACAACTGAACATGCTGGTGTGGGTCCTTAGGTGTAACCCATGATGGAGGTATAGGCACTGTTGGTGTATGTTCCCATGGGGCAGCCTGGGATGGATGGTCAGGCGCTGATGGTGTGTTGCTATTGGGCAGTCTGGGATGGATACTCAGGTGCTGATGGTGTGAGCATCCTTAAGGCTGGGGACCTTATAAGACTCAAGAATGTGAATTACCTTGCAGAGTTGTGTTTTTGTCACTACTGCCTTCCCCTGAGCACTCAGGTCATAATTTCCTGAAGCCCTCAGTTAACTATGTCAGTTTAGTCTTAATATCCTTTTACAGCTGTATGGGAGGGGCATTTTGTGGCTGATAATTGTAGGTACATAGAAAAGTTGTAAGCCTGATGCAGGTGGAGTCCCCTTCACTGACAGGGTTTGGCGGAGGGTGCTTGAAATGGACCTACCTTGAGAACATTCTGCCTCCTACTGGACAGTGTTGCACTGAGGACTGTGGAGTGGGATGTAGTTGGGGAAGCTACACGACAGTGACAGAACCACAAACTCGTGGGACAATCCTGGCAAAGACAAGCTGAACCCCAGAGCAAGACCAAATGCCCACTGAGTGACAAACTGGAGACATCTGAGCCAAAGCGGTCTCTCATTTGTACTGCTGCTGCAACCCTTCTGGTTGCAGTGGGTTTCTGCTAATGCAACTGAAAGGCGAATATGGCCCATTTGCAAAGCCCATTCATTCAGAGGCTTTGCTTCAAGGGCACAGAGGCAGCAAAGGAAACCGTTGGACTTTAAGGAGGATGACTGGAAATAACCTCACAGCCAGTGACCGGCAGCAAACGCACACCTGGGGGAAGCCAGCTGCAGTGCACCGATGTCAGACCCACCTCTCCCGTCCGCTGAGGAGCCCCAGCCACCGTAGACGAGTCCCGCGGCTTGTTCTCTCCGGCCCCCTGACGTCGGTCTGGGGGGCGCACACAGCGTGGAAGCTACAAGGCAGCGAGCGGCGGGCTGAGGCGCCGACTCTGGAGCACAGACTCGGTGGCTGCGCCCCTGGGGCAGGGGGTTTGGGAGCCGGCCGCCAGCGAGCGAGCCACGGGCCGATCCTGCAGCTGCTCCGCTCCGCTCGCTTTGGGCGGGAAGCCACGGAACCGGGAGGCAGAGCTCAGTGCAGTAGCAGCCTGGGAGAAACCGATCCGGCTCTTTCCTTGCCGAGCGGTGGCAGAGCCCCCTGGAGACCTGCCTCCTGGGGGGGAGAGAGCGAAGCGGCTCCCTGCGCTGCCCCCTCAACCCAGCCCCCCGTCCTGCGAGAGCCGTTTCGGAGCCTGCGCTGCCCCCTCCCCGCCCCCGCTTGCCCCTGTCTTGGGGGGCTGGCTAGCGGGGCTCCCCAACCTGCCAGGCAGGGAGAGAACTGGGGATCGCTTGACCCCAGGACTCGAAGGGCCGAGGCCGCACCAGAGCAAAGGCAAACACCGGCGAGAGGGGGGGTTGAGAGGGCGCCTAGCGGTTCCCCACCCACCCACCCGCTCCTCGGCCGGTGCGCCCGGCTGGCTTCAGCGGCGCTCCCCCGCGGCCAGCCCGGCGCTCGCGGAGCCGCGGGCAGGTGTCCGAGCCCGGCCGGGGGCGGCTGTGCCTTACCGTGGCATCTTCGCCGGCGTAGTGGCTGATCACCCGGGGGCCGCCCGGGTGCCTGGCCGCCCACGTGGTGATGTTGTAAACCTTCCGCTCGATCACCAGCCACTTGTCCGTCCGCAGGTTGTGCCGCTGGACCTCCTCCCAGCTGTAGAGCCGGCTCGGCGCCTGGCGCTCCCCGGCCTCCTCGCCTTTCTCCCCGCCTTTCCCCATGGGCGCGCCTCGCTCCCCCCGGCCCCCACCGCCCGCTGCCCCGCGGCCTGCCTGCGCCTCCCGGAGGGTGGCTGGAAGGAAAGAGCCTTTCCCCCCTTGGGTGAATTCAGCTGATCCCCTGTTCTCCCCCCTGCCCGCCTCTCATGGTCGCCCTGGCTTCTCTTTGTCTTCCCTTCCCTCTCCGCTGCCAGCCGCTTTGCAGTCACCCCGCCCCGCTGCCTGCTCTGAAGTGCCCCTAGGCGGCTCTTCCCTGCACGGGTAGGCTTCCCCCTCTCCGATAATAACCCTGTTCTGTGGGAACCTCAGCCCGCTGCCCCCCTCTTCCCAGCAGCATCCCCCTCCATTCATCGGGGGGGGGGGGGGTTTCCACAGTGATCAGCAGAGCTCCTGCACCAATCCCAGCTCGCCCCCCAGCGGAGCCGGAGCCTGCCATTGGCTGGGGTTGATCTTGCGAAGGGTTGGCAGGCTGAATTCCAACAGAAACCCGAAGAAGCCTCGACATTGTATCCCAGTGGGATTGGGGCCGGCTCCCTCCAGAGAGGCAGCAAGAAGGGGGTACTCAGCAAAGGGATGGGGCGGGGAGGTGTAATTTCTAATGAGCCTCTAATTTTTGTTTGTTTGTATTTGCATTTTGTCTTGGATTTTAGAAGGCTGGTTCAGGGCGGACAACTCACTAGTACTGTAATTAGTGCCGGTTTTGGGAAGGAGACTTTTGGACTGTGACTGAAATTAGCATAATTCGGTCGCTTTAATCATGCTGAATTATGGCCAGGATCGCTATCATGCACTGCAGTTTCTCCCACGGCCGAGGCGGTTCATCTCTCTGCAGGACAGTTCTCTGCTTGGGGCAGTGCTTTTGGGTCAATTTCATTAGCGGGTAGGAGAATTCCCTTCTTCTTTAGCCCCTAGGGCACTTCATAATCAAATGATCCCCATTCTTAGTTGCCAGGGCTTTGCATCTCAAAGGCAAAAAGAATGACACAGCAGTTACACTACCTTCCTTCAGGTGTGGGAGGACATTTATGACAACTCTCCGGGGCAATCCAATCCTGACCCATGGCATCCCCTTCTTTTCCTGACCTGCAAGGCTCTGCCAATACACCTCATGCTTCACCTGCAACCGGCCTCTCATGGCACTCTTATAAATCCCCCCTAACCCCAGATTTGTCAATTCACCTTAAGCCTGATCTGCAACATTCAAGTTATTTTAAAACTGGGCCCCTCTCACACAGCGCCAAGTGCACCTGTTACACCTCAGCTATTCCATTCCCCCATAGCGCTAATATACATCTCAATCCTGAACTGCAGCAGCATGACCCAAGGATCTCAAGGTATTTAGCTTAACAAAGAGGAGGTCAAGGAGTGGCTTGTTTACAGTCTATAAGTACCTACATGGGGAACAAATATTTGGTAATAGGCTCTTCAGTTTAGCAGACAAAGGTATAACAAAATCCAATGACTGAAAGTTGAAGCTAGACACACTGAGACTAGAAATAAGGTGTAAATTTTTAACAGTGAGGGTAATTAACCATTGGAACAATTTACCAGGGTTGTGGTGGATTCTCTGTCATTGACATTTTTAAAATCAGGATTGGATTTTTTTAAAAGATATGCTCTAGTTAAAAAAAATACTTTGGGGGAAGTTCTATAGTATGTGTTACATAGGCGGTCGGTCAAACTAGATCAGTGGTCTCCATAGTGGGGTGTGCATCCCCCAGGGGGTGCCCAGAGGATCTCAGGGGATGCGCGGCAGGAGGAGCACCGCCGGACAGCACTCCGCCATTTTTTTCCTTTGGCAGCAGCTCTGCACGCCTGCAGCAGGTCTTCCCCTCCAGCGGCACACCTGAGGCAGGTCTTCCTGTCTTCTTTCTTCAGCGGCATGGCTGCGGTAAGTCTTCCGCTCTCCTTTCTTCGGCTGCACCGTGGGGATGCGTGATCCAAAAACTTTGGAGACCACTGGACTAGATGATCATAATCATCCCTTCTGTCCTTGGAATCTCTGAATCTTCTCCTATTCTGTTTCTGCCCCCCCCCCCCCATAACTATTTCAAAGTATCTCACCACTAGCTGCCAATGCAGCCCCTTCATATGCATCCCTGGGTGCCTGCACTGCTCTGCCAGCATAGCTCGAGCCTATCCTGCAGCCCCCATGTTTATTCCAATCCTGGGCCCCATACTCCCACAGCTGTGCCAATGAACATCAATTCTGTCCTGTAACACCTCTTGCTATTCCACCCATGCGTCCTCTGCACAGCTCTGTCAATACTCCCAATCTTCCCCTTTTGGGATAAACAGGATACTCTGAGAAAAGCTGATCAGTTTCCTGGCACAAGCAAGGCTTGCAAGACCTATACCTTGTGCTCTTTGTTTGTATTTCCCATGCTGCTTTGCCTAGTGTATGTTTGTGGTGGCATAACTGCCCCGAGTGCATGTGGAATAACTTTATGGATTGTGCCTCCCAGGGCCAGTGCTAGACTTTCTCACACTTTAGGCAGCCCCTCTTGCCCTGGAAAACTGTCCTGGCTGGAGAAAGGCTGCAGTTGGGCCAGAGCCCCATTAGTTTGGACCCAGTTGCTGATGTAGGGAGGGATGCCATTAAAAAAGCAGATGCTTTCCCCAAAAGTTGTCTAACCTGGTGGGTAATGGCCAGGCCAAAGCTACATCAGTGGGGTGAAGTGAGCTGTAGCTCATGAAAGCTTATGCTCTAATAAATTTGTTAGTCTCTAAGGTGCCACAAGTACTCCTTTTCTTTTTTCCCAAGCTTAGGGGCTGTGGGAACAGTTAGGCCAAAGTTACATTGGCAAAACAGCTCCCTTCCACTTCTGCTGAGTTTGGTTAGACACACTTAACGGGGCAGACCCACCCCCCTTTGAAAACTGTCCTGGCAGGAGTGGTGACTAGGCAGGAGCTGTGTGGCTGTGGTGGCTCCTAGCCTTGCTGCCGCTGCATTGCTGTGTAGGAGTGACAACCCATGAAAATTCAGTGCCATAGGTAGCTGCCTATATGATCTCTACCCCCTAACATCAGCCCTGATGCCATCCAAGAATGAGTATGGTTCCAATACTCTGCATTCTTTTAGTGTGTAACAATCCACTCAGACTTACTTGTGCCACTTTGTTCAGTTGCCTCTTAATACTGGTCATTTTCCATCTGCTTATAGGTATATTTCAGAATGACATGTACCTGCATGCCATTCCCTACAACTGCTACCAGCCGATGCAATTCTTGACTGAGCATCATGCTCTAGTATATCTCTTGGGGGGAGGGATAGCTCAGTGGTTTGAGCATTGGCTTGCTAAACCCAGGGTTGTGAGTTCAATCCTTGAAGGAGCCATTTAGGAATCTGGGGCAAAAATTGGGGATTGGTCCTGCTTTGAGCAGGGGGTTGGACTAGATGAACTCCTGAGGTCCCTTCCAACCCTGATATTCTATGATTCTTCCTGGGCACTAAAGAATGTGGATCTTGTATTTCTGCAAGTGGAAAATCAAGTTCTGTCATCTGAGTGGTGATGTGAAGAATGGCTTCTCAATAATTGAATCAAGTGGTTTATAGTCTCATTCAAGTGTAGCATAACAATACTGATAAAAGTGCCTGCAGCCAAATGCAATTGGCTTTAGTTCCTTTTCTGTCTGGGCATAATATTCCTTGCTTGGCATGGATAATTTTGATGTGTCTAACAGCAGTCAACATTACTGGAGGAAAACTGCAGCAGGTCCATTGTCAGATGCATCTGCTTTCTATGAGCTGTTGGACTGAGATACACTTACTAAGAAGATGGAGCTAACAAATCTTTATTAAGGCAAAACATTCAGGAAGTAATGATCAGTTCTTACAAGTGGGACGCTCATCAGGATCATCCTCACCACAATCACCTCCAGCACTGGACAATACAGCTTCAACTTTCCTTTGTCACACAAACTTATTTGTAATTTTTTGTTCTCTTTTCTATCTGTATGTACTAGTCTCTCATTTCCACTTTAACTCTCCCCCAGTCAGTGTAGGTTCAGTGTTGGTTCAAACTGATCTTTTTTCTTTTCTTTTCTTTACTTTTCTTTTCTTTTCTTTTCTTTTCTTTTCTTTTCTTTTCTTTTCTTCACAAACATGATTACTCTGCAGTTTCTTACATATGTGTGGTTCTACTTATGCTTACACTGTTAACTGTTATAAGAACGGACTTTTAAAATTCACAGCAGGCTTCTATCAGGCCCAAATATGTCTTTGGCTCCCAACACGAGGCCAATCCTGCTCTCACTGGAGTCGATGGCAAAAGTCCATGCAACTTCAACGGGAGCAAGGTTGGACACCACTTGAGTCAAAAAGGCAAACAATGGACTCTGTTTTTTGTGATAAGGAATTTCATGTTTTGGAAAGCAATGGCATGTGGCTTATCCTGAATTAATTCAATATCCCCCCTGAAGCAGCCACTACAATGCTGCATTGATTTTATACACATCCAGCTGATTCGTCTTGATGTAACTCCACTGACTTTCTGGAGGCACTTCTGATTTACACCAGCCTGTTCTATTTAGCTCAGTGTGAAAGAAAAGTATAATAGTATTCTCTGACAAAAACTCAATTAAGATGGAGTTAAATTTGAGCATATAGATCAATAACATAAGGATAAAAAATACTAGAGAGATATTGTACTTATCCCCAAACTAAGCATTACAAATCCAGGGAATTCAGAGTTAAGGTTACACTTAAAAGAAATCCAAATATGTTAAGGTAAGAAATCCACATTTACAGCACCTAAACGACCTTTACTCTGGTCTATATTGGTGTCATTCAGTAAACATTAACTCCTTCATTGATTTCACGTCAGTGCTTCTCAAGCTGTTGCGTTCTGTGGGTGTGTGCGTTCATAAGGGTGAAGGGGACTCTCCAGGTGGAATAAAGCTAGCATAGTCAACTGCACACCACCCAACTGGTCCAACCAAGGAGGGGACATAGGTAGAGTATATTGTGCTGTGGTGATCCTGGACTAGTGAAATGGCTCCTGGCTGCCTCCAGGATTGCACAATGCAGAAAGGTGGTAGAAACTTACTTATATTCCTCCCCACTACTCCAGTGCATCTGAGGATCTGACTTGCTGCTTCTAATGTAATTTGCATGATGTCTGTGAGCTGATGTGAACTACACCTGTCTTATGTTTTCCCAAGCAGTCCATAACAACATCCTGAAAGGACTTACATGCATGGTGTCCATCATTTTGCTGAAGTATTAGGGCCAGATCCTCAGCATCTGTAAACCAGTGTAGCTCCATTGGCACCATTCAATGTGCTGCCAGTTCATGCCAACTGAAGATTTGGCCTTTTGTGGCAGCACTGAGAGGGCCTGGCTACAAACGGATGCCAATTTATACAATCGGGAAGCAAAGACTACATCAGTGGTGGGAGCATTTTAAGAATTGAGACACGCCGAATATGTTCTATACTGTTGTCAGAAGCACTCCCTATTTTGGAGTCCAGAATGGATGGATCAAATCTGTTGTATCATCAGCATCAATAGGGGGCATTAGAGTCTCAGTGTATATTCCACATTGCCGCAACTTTTGCAGACAGAGAGGCTTTTTTTGGATGACCTCCTGCTTTAGGAATAGGATAAGCCAGTCCAGCAGGATGCTGAGCATAATAGCATGAAGCTTTCTGTGTCTCTGACAGGGCCTAATCCTTGCTGTCAGTCTGCCAGTGATGTTGGGGGCCACATAACCACGAGATAGATGCACATAGCATGTCTGTGCCTAGCATATTGTTAGGGGCTGAAACAGTAATGAATAAAGTATTAGTTAATCAGTTTCTGTGGGCTGGTGCTAACTGCTACTGATCCTACCATTCTGAGAAGCTGTTTGCTATAAGGCCCTGATCCAGGTTATAATGGGTTTTCTAAACCCACTGGTTTTCTAAAGCAGCAATATTCTGCAAGGCTGAAGAGAAGGGGCTGGTTGTGCATGACATAAACAGTGTGGATCTGTGCAACCTGTTAGTCAATAGCATGCATAGCTCTGTGGATGTCAGATCCCTGTCCCTTTGTAAAGTGAGTGCCATTTATTACATTTTCCATTGTGACAACATTTTTGCTGGGCAAATTTGTATTCTTGGGTGTTTTTCTGCACAGCACAAAAACCCTTTCTGTGGCTTTGGCTGCTGCTTTCCTGTGCCCACTTCTGTGTGCCCCACTGTTTTCTTTTCCCTGCTGGATACATATACATGTGATCAGTTTGCATGTTATCAACCACTATTACCAGCTGCTGTAGAGCTAGTGTATGGATCCTGGCTATATTGTCTTATTTCTCTAAAGAAAGCACAGCTCTCTGATTGAGCATGTTGTCTCTAATCTATGGAGTGTTTTTATGAAAAGCTACAGGCCTCATCCTCCTTTAACACAAGTCTGATGCTGGTGTCACTCCATTGACTTTAATGGAGTTATTCTTGGATACTATGCAGTATGAGGGCCTGATCCTATTGACTTCAGTGGGTTTAGAATATTAGGCCATAATCAAGAGGTGAAGAAGGTCCAGTGACGTTGCACCTCATAAGGCTTTATGGAAATATGCTTATGAATGTATATATGACATAACTAGAATATGTTTTATGCTACTGTCAGGGTTCCCTCCCCACTCTGAACTCTGGGGTACAGATGTGGGGACCTGCATGAAAGACCCCCTAAGCTTATTTCTATCAGCTTAGGTTAAAAACTTCCCCAAGGCACAAATCCTTCCTTGTCCTTGGATGGGTACTGCTGCCACCACCAAGTGAGTTAGACAAAGATTCAGGAAAAGGACCACTTGGAGTTCCTGTTTCCCCAAAATATCCCCGCAAGCCCCTTCAACCCCTTTGCTGGGGAGGCTTGAGAATAATCTACCAACCAAATTGGTAAACCAGGTGAGCACAGACCAGACGCTTGGATTTTTAGGACACTTAAAAACCAGAACTTTATTATAAAGAAAGAAAAGTAAAGAAACACTTCTGTAAAATCAGGATGGAAGGTAACTTTACAGGGTAATCTGATTCAAAACACAGAGGATTCCCCTCTAGGCAAAACTTTAAAGTTACAAAAACCAGGGATAAACCTCCCTCTTAGCACAGGGAAAATTCACAAGCTAAAACAAAAGATAACCTCACATGCCTGCCTTGTTTACTTACACTTTTTGTAATATCAGAAACTTGTTTCAGGATTGTTTGGAGGAGATGGATTTCCCTGACCTGATGCCTCTCTGCCTCTCGAGAGAACACAAAGAAACACAAAACAAAAACCTTCTCCCACAGATTTGAAAGTATCTTCTCCTCTTATTGGTCCTTTTGGTCAGGTGCCAACTAGGTTATCTGAGCTTCTTAACCCTTTACAGGTAAAGGAGGGATTTTATGCTACTCTTAGCTGTATGTTTATGACAGCAACATATGCCATGTAACATATCTCTGTAAAGGTTATGATCTACTGAATCTATTCCTCCTATTTGTATGCATGTATCATTTTTATACTTAAAGTTATGAATATTGGCTGTATACTTGTTTGATTTTAAGTAGGTTTTAGTAAGGCATTTGATCAGCTTCCTGAGAAAGGAATGTGCAAGGTAAGTGCCCAATCAAGAAACACTTAATGGATAATGAATCTTGGAAGGCTCCAATCCACATAAGAAGTCTACTTGAGGACGTTCAAGGTAGCATGTGAACCATGGCTGCTACCTGTAAGTTCTGAGTCATGCATGGACATGTGACTTGCCCATGTGATTCCAAAACTCCAACTTGTAGCTGGGATTCTACACAGCAGGAGGGAGGGTTGTCCACCCACACGAGAAAGTCTATTTAAACCCCTGGGAGACCCCTCCATTTTGTCTTCAGCTGGCTCAAGAGATAGCCTCTCCACCCCCAAGGATACCTGAAAGAAACTGGAACAAAGGACAGTGACCACAGGGAGTGTGAGTGATTGCTGGACCCAGACTAGAAGGAGACTAGTCTGTAAAAGGAAGCTTATTGGAACATCTCTGAGGGTGAGGTTTTATCTGTATTCAGTTTTCTTACTGTACGAGGCTTAGACTTGAGTGTTTTATTTTATTTTGCTTGGTAATTCACTTTGTTCTGTCCACTATTACTTGGGACCCCTTAAATCCTACTTTCTGTATTTAATAAAATCACTTTTTACTTATTAATTAACCCAGAATATGTATTAATACCTTGGGGGGGGGGGGAACAGCTGTGCATATCTCTCTAACAGTGTTATAGAAGGTAAACAATTTTTGAGTTTACCCTATATAAGCTTTATACAGGATAAAATGGATTTATTTGGGGTTTGCCCATTGGGAGTTGGGCAACTGAGTGTTAAAGACAGAAACACTTCTTAAGCTGCTTCCAATTAAGCCTACAGCTGTTGGGGGACGTGGTTCAGACCTGGTTCTGGGTTTGCAGCAGGCTAGCAGGTCTGGCTCAAACCAGGCAGGGCACTGAAGTCCCAAGCTGCCAGGGCAGGAAAGCAGGGGCAGAAGTAGTCTTGGCACATCAGCCAACCCTTCACAGGTCCTATATATCTCCAAGATGGCAGGTTGAAGAGCATGGCTGAGTATCTGCAGAGGAAGCCTCTTTGGTGGACTGGTGGAGCCACCTCATCACAGGCAACCAGGCATAAACTATAACAAGATATTCTGGCTTTGCCAGCTAAAACTTACATATCAATTCTATGCAAATAGAGATTCAAATACTAGGGAAATATATGTGCATTTGTATAGCCTCCTTGTCATGGGTAAATTTATTCAGATGCATCTTAATAGCTTACCTGTTGCAAAAAAAATTGCTCAGGTTGGATTTTTGAGTGTGTTGCAGTTGAGAAGCCTGGGGGGTCAGGGCAGTGTTGGGCCTCTAGAATATCCCAGGTTATCATAATGAATAACAATAAAAATGTTGGAAAGGATATTAAACTTTGTACTTCAGGGTTAAAACAATCTCTAGCTATTTGAGAGCAGGAAGAGACCTACGTGGAGGGCAGATTATCCCACATCTGCCTACTGTTGCATTCTCACACCATTCTCTGCAGCATCTGGTTCTAGCCATTGTTGGAGACAGGATGTTAGACTAGATGCACCTTGGTTCTGATCCAGTATGGCAATCCCTGTGTTCCGGTAGCTTACAGAGCTGAATCCATGATCTCTCTTCCTACCTTTCTGGTTTGCAGTATTTCAGTTTTTGTATTTCCTTTTCTCTGATGATGTTTTGGAGGACCTGTATGGACACTGTCAACTGCTCATTCAAGTGGTCTTATGAGGCTATTTAGAGCTGGATAACCCCTTCTGCTTCTGTTAGTGTTGAGAACCCAGATCTAGTGCCTCTCTCCCAAGGTGCATGGGAGTGAGGGAGCTATGCTCTGCACCACCTCCCCACAATGCCACAGAAGTCTCTCTGTTCTAAGATATGCAGCTCAAGTTCTCTCTTTCTCTCTGTAGGGACAGGCTAAGCAGGAGGGGATGGCCAATCTCACAACTTTGTCCCCCTCTAGTGGGTGATCTGCTTAAATAGTTTGAGTGTTATTTCTTCCAGCTAGTGAATTTGGTCTGGGGGGATCACTTTTCTAGTGGTGAAAGTCCATAGTTCAAACCTGCTGACAGCCCAAGCAGGACTGGTTACATATTTAAACTCTGAGCCTCAGGTCTCTTCTGCATGAGCAGATCCTCTCTTCAGATAAACACACTGATGAGAAAGCAGATGGGTTTGTAAAGCCATTGGCCATTTCCTGCAGTTATAGTAGCTGTAGAACCTGTGCACATACCTGCCCATTTGTCATGCTGGATGGTTTACAGTGTTTACCACTGTATTAGCTGTTTAATTTAATCAGAAATGATTGAAAGGTGTCTACTTGCTTGGCGGTAATTGCCAAAGGAACAGCATTATCACCATTATACAACTCAGCCCTCTGGTGCTGTCAGGAACTATTTGCATCCCTCTCCACCATCAAGGCTGGGACATGAGTTAGTTTGGTTCAACCAACATAAAGCGGTCAGTGGAGAGGTGGAAATGAACTATTTATTCTGACAACAGTTTCAGCAGCTAACTAGGTGAAAGGCTGCTCTCATTGTTGCTGAAGCTTGGGAGCTGGGCACAGAGTAGCTTTAATTACACAAAAGATCCTGTGTAATGGAGCGCAGGAGAAAAACATAGAGATGGGGGAGGAGGGAAGACATAAGCAGGAAGGAGAGAGAGAGAGAAAAAAGGAAGAAAGAGGGAGATAGGTGAAAGAGGCAGGGTAGAGTTGGAGAAAGAGACAGCTGAAGAGGCTATGAGATGGATAGGCAAAGCAGGGTGTGTGTGTGTGTGTGTGTGTGACAGAGAAAGAGATCCAGATGGAAAAGTCCTGTCAAATTGAATAGAAAACTATCACGTTCCTATAGGTTATTTTTTTATCCCTTCTATGGAATTTTATATTCCTGCTTTAGCATTTGCTAGGATTGTTTTAAAAAATATCAGAAAGGATTTCACTCTCTATTAAGATCTGTAGGGTAATTTCTGCAGAATCCTATTAAATGGCAATAAAACCCTATTGATGTTATTCCTATGAAATTTGATAAAACTTTTTCAGATGTGTGAAAATGAGCATGAGGAAGATTCAGAGATGATTCTATGGAGTTCAAGCTTACACCTTCTATAATTCCTCACTCAGCATGTCAGATTCTTAGATTCACTCAGGTTTCAGAGTAGCAGCCGTGTTAGTCTGTATTCGCAAAAAGAAAAGGAGTACTTGTGGCACCTTAGAGACTAACAAATTTATTAGAGCATAAGCTTTTGTGAGCTACAGCTCACTTCATCGGATGCATTTGGTGGAAAAAACAGAGGATTTATATACACACACACAGAGAACATGAAACAATGGGTTTATCATACACACTGTAAGGAGAAAGAAAAGGAGTACTTGTGGCACCTTAGAGACTAACAAATTTATTAGAGCATAAGCTTTCGTGAGCTACAGCTCACTTCATCGGATGCATGTTATAATTCTTATATTCTTATTCTTATAACATTCAAAAACCAGTTGGAGAACACTTCAATCTCTCTGGTCACTCGATCACAGACCTAAGAGTGGCTATACTTCAACAAAAAAGCTTCAAAAACAGACTCCAACGAGAGACTGCTGAATTGGAATTAATTTGCAAACTGGACACAATTAACTTAGGCTTGAATAGAGACTGGGAATGGATGAGTCATTACACAAAGTAAAACTATTTCCCCATGGTATTTCTCCCTCCCACCCCACCCCCCACTGTTCCTCTGATATTCTTGTTAACTGCTGGAATTAGCCTACCTGCTTGTCACCATGAAAGGTTTTCCTCCTTTCCCCCCCCTGCTGTTGGTGATGGCTTATCTTAAGTGATCACTCTCCTTACAGTGTGTATGATAAACCCATTGTTTCATGTTCTCTGTGTGTGTGTATATAAATCTCTCCTCTGTTTTTTCCACCAAATGCATCCGATGAAGTGAGCTGTAGCTCACGAAAGCTTATGCTCTAATAAATTTGTTAGTCTCTAAGGTGCCACAAGTACTCCTTTTCTTTTTAGATTCACTCGTACTCATTAGTAAGCAGGTGTCACTTATGCAACCTTACACATCACCTGTGAATATGGCTCAATGAGTCTAGAGAAGTCTAAATTGGTGTATTACACATGCCAAGAGGTCAGAAGAGTGTGGCAAAAACACAACTGACAGGAGGAAGTAAGCAGGTGTAAATTAAACTAGGGAATGTCAAGGAAGTGTATCAAACATAGTCCTAACGTCCTGGAGTGCAATATTCCTAATGCTCCCCCTGCTACCCTGGAGAATGTAAAGTGTGCTGTGCCCAAGCATCATGGCTAGGGGTCACCAGGTGTGTGGCATGAGCTATAATTGGACCAACTGGTGTTTCCTACAGTGCTGTGAAATAAACAGCACAGCTCCAGAAAAACTGGACTGGGGAGAAACCATGCACATAGCCTATGAGTGTATCCATGGTTACTGGCTTTGTTAAATCACATTCCTAACAGTCCATTACACCAAGGTGAAATCCCACACAATATGTGAGTAGCTGGTATGAGCGTGTGAGGACGTGAGATGTCCCCTCCCTCCAGCTGCTCAAACAGGTGGCAGCATGTTCTGGGTGATGCCCCGTTAGCTGAGGATGGGGCAGAAGGTTGGGGCCAGAAGATTCTGTGGCCGTTGGGCTTGGCAGCTGGAGGGGCGAACAGGCAGAGGGATGTGGGGGGAATAAGGAGCTGGGGAATGCGTGTGTGGGGGCCAAGGCCAGGGATGTGAGTGGGGAGAAAGATTGAGAGAACCAGAGGTGAAAGTAAGCCGGTCCAGTCCGGCATACTGGCAAGAGCTGGTACGCCATGCCGGACTGGACCGGCTTCCCCAGGCTGGTGATTTAAAGAGCCTGGGGCTCCCTGCAGTGGCTGAAGCCCTGGGCCCTTTAAAGCGCTGCCCAAGCCCCACTGCCAGAGCCTCGGGGTAGCGGCGGCAGGGCTCTGGCGGTGATTTAAAGGGCTAGGGGCTCCCACCCGCTGCTACTGCAGCGGAGCCCCAGGTCCTTTAAATCTTGGTTGGAGCCTTGGGGTAGCGGCGGCAGCTGGGAGCCGCAGGGACTCCATTGGCGATATAAAGGGCCCAGAGCTCCACTGCAGTAGCAGCGGCCGGAGCCCCAAGCCCTTTAAATCACCCCTGAGCCCCAAGGCTCCCAGCCACCTCTGCAGCTGGTAGCTCCAGGCGTGATTTAAATGGCCCAGGGCTCCCAGCTGTGGCACCCCAGGGACTTTAAATCTTGATTTAAAGGGCCCGGGTATTAAAGGCCCCGCCTCTTCTGGTTGAGGCCACTCCCCCTGCTCAGGACGCCAGCGTACCAGTAAGTCCTTTAAGTTACTTTCACCCCTGGAGAGAACCCACCAGTCCCAGGGAGAAAAACAGATTGAGAGCTAGATTTTTAAAGGTGTTTAGGAGCCTACAGATGCAGAGAGGCACCTAGAGGGACTTTGAAAAGTGCTGAGACACCTATTAGCATCTTCAGGTACCCAAACACCTTTAAAAATCTAGCCCTGAGAAACCTACCTGAGAAAGAAGTGATGTTGGATTATTGCCTCTCTCCCTGCAATTGGAGGGGAGGGGCTTTGAAGGGCTGATGGCCCTGGGACTAAGAGGGTCATCATTAAGTGTCATGATATTCCCTTCATCTCGGAGCAACTCCTGAGGGGAGCAGAATCTTCTATTGCTGAATAGGAGGGATGAATAGGACCATGTGCTCCATATGCGTCTCAGATTGTCTGGGAAGCTTACAGGCTCGAGTTGTTCATCCTTTCTCGGGCTAGGTGTGGTGGTGATTTTGATGTAGATGCCTGGATTTGTAAACATGTCCAGGCTTTGGAGAATCCAGGGTCCAAAGGAAGAAACTAAGAATTGACCTTCCGTGCCCTTTGGCAGTCTGAGGGTTTGATCTGAAAAATGGAAGGTGTCTTCCAGACTCCACCCTTCCAATCTTTCAGCTCATCAGCTACACTAATATTTTCTTGTACTGTTAAGGCAAGGGTGTTGCTCAAATCTTACCTAACTCAGGGCCACATTTGCAACCTGTCAGAGTCCAGAAGTGCATATTTAATTTGCATAAAATAGAGCAGATTCTAGTTGCTATTATCTTTGTTTCACTGAGGTTAAAGGAGTTCAGACTCTTCTGAGACTGCAAACAATAGGCCCAATTAATGACATCTGTGGTGGTTGTTTTTGTGATGCGTACATGAATTTCCATGGGGAGTTGGACTGAGATTCACAATTCATTTCACACATTCAACAACACAGCTGTCAGGTGGTAAGGATTTTTGGTCACTAACAAGTTTTCTAGCTGGAGGCCTCTCTCCATTGGGAAAGGTTTGGCTGGAACAGGAGTACTATGGGCTAGCTGCAAAATCTTTCTAGGAATCACAATGCCAAGAAACATTTAAGTGACAAACTGAAAAGACAGTTAAAGCATTGCTAAAAATTAGGGCTGTCAAGCGATTAAAAAATTAATCGTGAGATTAAAAAAATTAATCATGATTAATCGTGCTGTTAAATAATAATAGAATACCATTTATATAAATATTTTTGGATGTTTTCCACATTTTCAAATATATTGATTTCAATTACAACACAGAATACAAAGTGTACAGTGCTCACTTTATATTTATTTTTTATTATAAATATTTGCACTGTAAAAATAAAAGAAATAGTATTTTTCAATTCACTTAATACAAGTACTGTAGTGCAATCTCTTTATCATGAAAGTTGAACTTACAAATGTAGAATTATGTACAAAAAAACCCTGCATTCAAAAATAAAACCACGCAAAACTTTAGAGCCTACAAGTCAACTCAGTCCTACTTCTTGTTCAGCCAATTGTACAGACAAACAAGTTTGTTTACATTTGCAGGAGTTAATGCTGCCCACTTCTTGTTCACAATGTCACCTGAAAATGAGAACCGGCATTCGCTTGGCACTGTTGTAGCTTGCGTTGCAGATATTTACATGACAGATGCACTAAAGATTCATATGTCCCTTCATGCTTCAATCACCATTCCAGAGGACATGTGTCCATGTTGATGATGAGTTCTGCTCGCTAATGATCCAAAGTAGTGCAGACCAATGCATGTTCATTTTCATCATCTCAGTCAGATGCCACCAGTAGAAGGTTGATTTTATTTTTTGGTGGTTTGGGTTCTGTAGTTTCTGCATCAGAATGTTGCTCTTTTAAGACTTCTGAACGCATGCCCCACACCTTGTCCCAATCAGATTTCAGAAAGCACCACAGATTTTTAAATCTTGGGTCGAGTGTTGTAGTTCTCTTTAGAAATCTCACATTGGTATCTTCTTTGTGTTTTGTCAAATCTGCAGTGAAAGTGTCCTTAAAACGAACAACATGCTGGGTCATCATCTGAGACTGCTATAACATGAAATATATGGCAGAATGCAGGTAAAACACAGAGCAGGAGACATACAATTCTCCCACAAGGAGATCAATCACAAATATAATTAACACATTATTTTTTTAATGAGCATCATCAGCATGGAAACATGTTCTCTGGAATAGTGGCCAAAGCATGAAGGGGCATATGAATGTTTAGCAGATCTGGCATGTAAATACCTTGTAATGCTGGCTACAAAAGTGTCATGCGAACGGCTGTTCTCACTTTCAGGTGACATTGTAAATAAGAAGTGGGCAGCATTATCTCCTGTAAATGTAAACAAACTTGTTTCTCTTACTGATTGGCTGAACGAGAAGTAGGACTGAGTGGACTTGTAGGCTCTAAAGTTGTACATTGTTTTGTTTTTGAGTGCATAGAATCATAGAATCATAGAATATCAGGGTTGGAAGGGACCCCAGAAGGTCATCTAGTCCAACCCCCTGCTCAAAGCAGGACCAAGTCCCAGTTAAATCATCCTAGCCAGGGCTTTGTCAAGCCTGACCTTAAAAACCTCTAAGGAAGGAGATTCTACCACCTCCCTAGGTAACGCATTCGAGTGTTTCACCACCCTCTTAGTGAAAAAGTTTTTCCTAATATCCAATCTAAACCTCCCCCATTGCAACTTGAGACCATTACTCCTCGTTCTGTCATCTGCTACCATTGAGAACAGTCTAGAGCCATCCTCTTTGAAACCCCCTTTCAGGTAGTTGAAAGCAGCTATCAAATCCCCCCTCATTCTTCTCTTCTGCAGACTAAACAATCCCAGCTCCCTCAGCCTCTCCTCATAAGTCATGTGCTCTAGACCCCTAATCATTTTTGTTGCCCTTCGCTGTACTCTTTCCAATTTATCCACATCCTTCTTGTAGTGTGGGGCCCAAAACTGGACACAGTACTCCAGATGAGGCCTCACCAGTGTCGAATAGAGGGGAACGATCACGTCCCTCGATCTGCTCGCTATGCCCCTACTTATACATCCCAAAATGCCATTGGCCTTCTTGGCAACAAGGGCACACTGCTGACTCATATCCAGCTTCTCGTCCACTGTCACCCCTAGGTCCTTTTCCGCAGAACTGCTGCCGAGCCATTCGGTCCCTAGTCTGTAGCGGTGCATTGGATTCTTCCATCCTAAGTGCAGGACCCTGCACTTATCCTTATTGAACCTCATTAGATTTCTTTTGGCCCAGTCCTCCAATTTGTCTAGGTCCTTCTGTATCCTATCCCTCCCCTCCAGCGTATCTACCACTCCTCCCAGTTTAGTATCATCCGCAAATTTGCTGAGAGTGCAATCCACACCATCCTCCAGATCATTTATGAAGATATTGAACAAAACGGGCCCCAGGACCGACCCCTGGGGCACTCCACTTGACACCGGCTGCCAACTAGACATGGAGCCATTGATCACTACCCGTTGAGCCCGACAATCTAGCCAGCTTTCTACCCACCTTATAGTGCATTCATCCGGCCCATACTTCCTTAACTTGCTGACAAGAATGCTGTGGGAGACCGTGTCAAAAGCTTTGCTAAAGTCAAGAAACAATACATCCACTGCTTTCCCTTCATCCACAGAACCAGTAATCTCATCATAAAAGGCGATTAGATTAGTCAGGCATGACCTTCCCTTGGTGAATCCATGCTGACTGTTCCTGATCACTTTCCTCTCCTCTAAGTGCTTCAGGATTGATTCTTTGAGGACCTGCTCCATGATTTTTCCAGGGACTGAGGTGAGGCTGACTGGCCTGTAGTTCCCAGGATCCTCCTTCTTCCCTTTTTTAAAGATGGGCACTACATTAGCCTTTTTCCAGTCATCCGGGACTTCCCCCGTTCGCCACGAGTTTTCAAAGATAATGGCCAAGGGCTCTGCAATCACAGCCGCCAATTCCTTCAGCACTCTCGGATGCAATTCGTCCGGCCCCATGGACTTGTGCACGTCCAGCTTTTCTAAATAGTCCCTAACCACCTCTATCTCTACAGAGGGCTGGCCATCTCTTCCCCATTTTGTGATGCCCAGCACAGCAGTCTGGGAGCTGACCTTGTTAGTGAAAACAGAGGCAAAAAAAGCATTGAGTACATTAGCTTTTTCCACATCCTCTGTCACTAGCTTGCCTCCCTCATTCAGTAAGGGGCCCACACTTTCCTTGGCTTTCTTCTTGTTGCCAACATACCTGAAGAAACCCTTCTTGTTACTCTTGACATCTCTTGCTAGCTGCAGCTCCAGGTGCGATTTGGCCCTCCTGATATCTTTCCTACATGCCCGAGCAATATTTTTATACTCTTCCCTGGTCATATGTCCAACCTTCCACTTCTTGTAAGCTTCTTTTTTATGTTTAAGATCCGCTAGGATTTCACCATTAAGCCAAGCTGGTCGCCTGCCATATTTACTATTCTTTCGACTCATCGGGATGGTTTGTCCCTGTAACCTCAACAGGGATTCCTTGAAATACAGCCAGCTCTCCTGGACTCCCTTCCCTTTCATGTTAGTCCCCCAGGGGATCCTGGCCATCTGTTCCCTGAGGGAGTCAAAGTCTGCTTTCCTGAAGTCCAGGGTCCGTATCCTGCTGCTTACCTTTCTTCCCTGCGTCAGGATCCTGAACTCAACCAACTCATGGTCACTGCCTCCCAGATTCCCATCCACTTTTGCTTCCCCCACTAATTCTACCCGGTTTGTGAGCAGCAGGTCAAGAAAAGCGCTCCCCCTAGTTGGCTCCCCTAGCACTTGCACCAGGAAATTGTCCCCTACGCTTTCCAAAAACTTCCTGGATTGTCTATGCACCGCTGTATTGCTCTCCCAGCAGATATCAGGAAAATTAAAGTCACCCATGAGAATCAGGGCATGCGATCTAGTAGCTTCCGTGAGTTGCCGGAAGAAAGCCTCATCCACCTCATCCCCCTGGTCCGGTGGTCTATAGCAGACTCCCACCATGACATCACTCTTGTTGCACACACTTCTAAACTTAATCCAGAGACACTCAGGTTTTTCCACAGTTTCGTACCGGAGCTCTGAGCAGTCATACTGCTCCCTTACATATAGTGCTACTCCCCCACCTTTTCTGCCCTGCCTGTCCTTCCTGAACAGTTTATAACCATCCATGACTGTACTCCAGTCATGTGAGTTATCCCACCAAGTCTCTGTTATTCCAATCACGTCATAATTCCTTGACATCACCAGGACCTCCAGTTCTCCCTGCTTGTTTCCAAGGCTTTGTGCATTTGTATATAAGCACTTGAGATAACCTGTTGATCGCCCCTCATTCCCAGTATGAGGCAGGAGCCCTCCCCTCACAGACCTTCCTGCCTGTGCTTCCTCCCGGTATCCCGCTTTCCCACTTACCTCAGGGCTTTGGTCTCCTTCCCCCGGTGAACCTAGTTTAAAGCCCTCCTCACTAGGTTAGCCAGCCTGCTGGCAAAGATGTTCTTCCCTCTCTTCGTAAGATGGAGCCCGTCTCTGCCCAGCACTCCTCCTTCATGGAACACCATCCCATGGTCAAAGAATCCAAAGCCTTCTCTCCGACACCACCTGCGTAGCCATTCGTTGACCTCCACGATTCGACGGTCCCTACCCAGGCCTTTTCCTTCCACGGGGAGGATGGACGAGAACACCACTTGCGCCTCCAACTCCTTTATCCTTCTTCCCAGAGCCACGTAGTCCGCAGTGATCCGCTCAAGGTCATTCTTGGCAGTATCATTGGTGCCCACGTGGAGAAGCAGGAAGGGGTAGCGATCCGAGGGCTTGATGAGTCTCGGCAGTCTCTCCGTCACATCACGAATCTTAGCCCCTGGCAAGCAGCAGACTTCTCGGTTTTCCCGGTCAGGGCGGCAGATAGATGACTCAGTCCCCCGGAGGAGAGAGTCCCCGACCACCACCACCCGCCTTCTCCTCTTGGGAGTGGTGGTCGTGGAACCCCCAACCTCAGGACATCGCATCTCATGCCTCCCAACCAGCGGAGTCTCCTTCTGCTTTCTCCCCCCAGACATATCATCTGGTCCACTCTCCGCAATGGTACTTGTGGAGAGAACATGAAAGCGGTTAGTTACCTGTGTCTGTGTTACTGGAACCCGGACATTCCGCTTACCTCTTCTGGAGGTCACATGTTGCCAAGCTTCTTCACTGGCCTCTTGGCTCCTCTGTGCAACCTGCTCTATATCTTTAGAGCTTTGTGCCCCTAGAAGCCTATCCTGAGTTTGGTCCAGAAAATCCTCAGTCTCTCGTATACAATGCAGGGTCGTTACCTGTTGCTCCAGACCTTCAATCTTCTCTTCCAATATGGAGACCAGCTTGCACTTTGTACAGACAAAGTCGCTTCTGTCCTGTGGAAGAAAGACAAACATGGCACATCCAGTGCAGGTCACAACAGCTGAACCCCCCCCTTCCATATCACCTACCTACTATGAGCTTCCTCAGAGACGTTGGCAAGATGTAAGCCTCACTGGGCTCACTCCAGGCGAACTCCCAGGCAAACTCCTGCTGTGAGCTGCTCTGCTGTCCCCGCCACTCAGCTGGTTCGCGAGGCTCTGGCTATTTTTAAACAGCCAGGCTTCCCTGACGCAAACACACAGACACCCTAATGCCCGCCCCCTGCAGGCTAGCAGCCAATCAGACACTCACTCAGGCTCTCTCCCTGCCCTCCCAGCAAACACACGCTCGGATACTTCCTCAGCAAGCAAACACACACACTCGGATACTTACCAGTCCCAGGCAAACTCCTGCTGTGAGTTATATAACAAAAAAATTTACATTTGTAAGTTGCACATTCACAATAAAGAGATTGCACTATGGTACTTGTATGAGATGAACTGAAAAAATACTATTTCTTTTGTTTATCATTTTTACGGTGCAAATATTTGTAATAAAAATAATAATATAAAGTGAGCAGTGTACACTTAGTATTCTGTGTTATAATTGGAATTGATACATTTTAAAATGTATAAAACCATCCAAAATATTTAATTAATTTCAATTGGTATTCTATTGTTTAACAGTGCAATTTAAACTGCAATTAATCACAATTTATTTTTTTGAGTTAATCGCGTGAGTTAACTTCGATTAATTGACAGCCCTACTAAAAATATACACTCCAAATGGGGCATGTAGAAGTAATGTGGAAACACAGGAACCTCAACCCTTAGTTTATAAACTTATGTTAGGATTTCCTATGTCAGGTCAGTAACTCTGGGTACATGATTTGGACTGTTTGGACTTATCAGCATGTCACAGTGACATGACTTGAGTCTTGTATTCCCAGCATTACTTACATCAGGCCAGATGACTGTTTCGGCGTGCATCTATTTGTCTTTTGCTTTCTCCAAAAAACTTAGATCAGACAGAGAAGGAGAAAAAAGAGTGGAACTAAAAGAAAGATAAATACAGAAAAAGTGAGGAGAGAGCAAAAGAACTAAGGGAAAAGACTGACAGAGACCTGAAAGGAAAAGGCATTCAGTGAGAGAGAGATATCAAGATGCTATTTTCAATTTGTGAAGGGAAGCTTCTTCCATCACGGGTGAAACCACACATTCATAAGTTTGGCAGAGATGACTTGTCTATGGGAGGTAAATCACAGAGATTCATGTTGCTGAGATGAAATGTACTTGGTGTGTCATATGTTACGGGGAGTTTGAAATATATGAGTGAGAAATTAAAGACATTGAAGGTATAGATTAGTCCATATTAGTCCTGATTCTCATGGGTGACTTTAATTTTCCTGATATCTGCTGGGAGAGCAATACAGCGGTGCATAGACAATCCAGGAAGTTTTTGGAAAGCGTAGGGGACAATTTCCTGGTGCAAGTGCTAGGGGAGCCAACTAGGGGGAGCGCTTTTCTTGACCTGCTGCTCACAAACCGGGTAGAATTAGTGGGGGAAGCAAAAGTGGATGGGAATCTGGGAGGCAGTGACCATGAGTTGGTTGAGTTCAGGATCCTGACGCAGGGAAGAAAGGTAAGCAGCAGGATACGGACCCTGGACTTCAGGAAAGCAGACTTTGACTCCCTCAGGGAACAGATGGCCAGGATCCCCTGGGGGACTAACATGAAAGGGAAGGGAGTCCAGGAGAGCTGGCTGTATTTCAAGGAATCCCTGTTGAGGTTACAGGGACAAACCATCCCGATGAGTCGAAAGAATAGTAAATATGGCAGGCGACCAGCTTGGCTTAATGGTGAAATCCTAGCGGATCTTAAACATAAAAAAGAAGCTTACAAGAAGTGGAAGGTTGGACATATGACCAGGGAAGAGTATAAAAATATTGCTCGGGCATGTAGGAAAGATATCAGGAGGGCCAAATCGCACCTGGAGCTGCAGCTAGCAAGAGATGTCAAGAGTAACAAGAAGGGTTTCTTCAGGTATGTTGGCAACAAGAAGAAAGCCAAGGAAAGTGTGGGCCCCTTACTGAATGAGGGAGGCAAGCTAGTGACAGAGGATGTGGAAAAAGCTAATGTACTCAATGCTTTTTTTGCCTCTGTTTTCACTAACAAGGTCAGCTCCCAGACTGCTGTGCTGGGCATCACAAAATGGGGAAGAGATGGCCAGCCCTCTGTAGAGATAGAGGTGGTTAGGGACTATTTAGAAAAGCTGGACGTGCACAAGTCCATGGGGCCGGACGAATTGCATCCGAGAGTGCTGAAGGAATTGGCGGCTGTGATTGCAGAGCCCTTGGCCATTATCTTTGAAAACTCGTGGCGAACGGGGGAAGTCCCGGATGACTGGAAAAAGGCTAATGTAGTGCCCATCTTTAAAAAAGGGAAGAAGGAGGATCCTGGGAACTACAGGCCAGTCAGCCTCACCTCAGTCCCTGGAAAAATCATGGAGCAGGTCCTCAAAGAATCAATCCTGAAGCACTTAGAGGAGAGGAAAGTGATCAGGAACAGTCAGCATGGATTCACCAAGGGAAGGTCATGCCTGACTAATCTAATCGCCTTTTATGATGAGATTACTGGTTCTGTGGATGAAGGGAAAGCAGTGGATGTATTGTTTCTTGACTTTAGCAAAGCTTTTGACACGGTCTCCCACAGCATTCTTGTCAGCAAGTTAAGGAAGTATGGGCCGGATGAATGCACTATAAGGTGGGTAGAAAGCTGGCTAGATTGTCGGGCTCAACGGGTAGTGATCAATGGCTCCATGTCTAGTTGGCAGCCGGTGTCAAGTGGAGTGCCCCAGGGGTCGGTCCTGGGGCCCGTTTTGTTCAATATCTTCATAAATGATCTGGAGGATGGTGTGGATTGCACTCTCAGCAAATTTGCGGATGATACTAAACTGGGAGGAGTGGTAGATACGCTGGAGGGGAGGGATAGGATACAGAAGGACCTAGACAAATTGGAGGACTGGGCCAAAAGAAATCTAATGAGGTTCAATAAGGATAAGTGCAGGGTCCTGCACTTAGGATGGAAGAATCCAATGCACCGCTACAGACTAGGGACCGAATGGCTCGGCAGCAGTTCTGCGGAAAAGGACCTAGGGGTGACAGTGGACGAGAAGCTGGATATGAGTCAGCAGTGTGCCCTTGTTGCCAAGAAGGCCAATGGCATTTTGGGATGTATAAGTAGGGGCATAGCGAGCAGATCGAGGGACGTGATCGTTCCCCTCTATTCGACACTGGTGAGGCCTCATCTGGAGTACTGTGTCCAGTTTTGGGCCCCACACTACAAGAAGGATGTGGATAAATTGGAAAGAGTACAGCGAAGGGCAACAAAAATGATTAGGGGTCTAGAGCACATGACTTATGAGGAGAGGCTGAGGGAGCTGGGATTGTTTAGTCTGCAGAAGAGAAGAATGAGGGGGGATTTGATAGCTGCTTTCAACTACCTGAAAGGGGGTTTCAAAGAGGATGGCTCTAGACTGTTCTCAATGGTAGCAGATGACAGAACGAGGAGTAATGGTCTCAAGTTGCAATGGGGGAGGTTTAGATTGGATATTAGGAAAAACTTTTTCACTAAGAGGGTGGTGAAACACTCGAATGCGTTACCTAGGGAGGTGGTAGAATCTCCTTCCTTAGAGGTTTTTAAGGTCAGGCTTGACAAAGCCCTGGCTAGGATGATTTAACTGGGACTTGGTCCTGCTTTGAGCAGGGGGTTGGACTAGATGACCTTCTGGGGTCCCTTCCAACCCTGATATTCTATGATTCTATGATTCTATGATTTGGAGGGAAAGGATTGAAGCATGTAGATATCTTTGGAGTCAGTAGGTAAATAGACTGAACTTTTAAAAAGGATTGGTTCTAAAAACCAAGAGATTGTGCGACTGAGAGCAAGAGATTGTGGGACTGAGCCCTAGACAAGAGCAAATGGACATGGAAGGGAGAACGGAGATTAAGAGCTATTTTTTCACTTAATTGTGTGTTCTGCTTAACTCAGTCAAGGAATGCCATAGAATCATAGAATATCAGGGTAGGAAGGGACCTCAGGAGGTCATCTAGTCCAACCCCCTGCTCAAAGCATGACCAATCCCCAACTAAATCATCCCAGCCAGGGCTTTGTCAAGCCTGACCTTAAAAACCTCTAAGGAAGGAGATTCTATTACCTCCCTTGGTAACCCATTCCAGTGCTTCACCCTCCAAGTGAAAAAGTTTTTCCTTATATCCAACCTAAACCTCCCCCACTGCAACTTGAGACCATTACTCCTTGTTCTGTCATCTGCTACCATTGAGAACAGTCTAGATCCATCCTCTTTGGAACTCCCTTTCAGGTAGTTGAAATCAAATCCCCCCCTCATTCTTCTCTTCTGCAGACTAAATAATCCCAGTTCCCTCAGCCTCACCTCATTAGCCAGGTGCTCCAGGCACCTAATAATTTTTGTTGCCCTCCGCTTGACTCTTTCCAGTTTTTCCACATCCTTCTTGTAGTGTGGGGCCCAAAACCGGATACAGTACTCCAGATGAGGCCTCACCAATGCTGAATACAGGGGAATGATCATGTCCCTTGAGTGCTGACAATGCTCCTATTTATTCAGCCCAAAATGCTGATTAGCCTTCTTGGCAATAAGGGCACCCTGTTGACTCATATTCAGCTTCTCGGCCACCATAACCCCTAGGTCCTTTTCTGCAGAACTGCTGCCTAGCCACTCGGTCCCTAGTCTGTAGCAGTGCATGGGATTCTTCCTTCCGAAGTGCAGGACTCTGCATTTGTCCTTGTTGAACCTCATCAGATTTCTTTTGGCCCAGTCCTCTAATTTGTCTAGGTCCTTCTGTATCCTATCCCTACTCTCCAGCATATCTACCACTCCTCCCAGTGTAGTATCATCTGCAAACTTGCTGAAGGTGCAGTCCACGCCATCCTCCAGATCATTAATGAAGATATTGAACAAAACTGGCCCCAGGACTGACTCTTGGGGCACTCCTCTTGATACTGGCTGCCAACTAGACATGGAGCCATTGATCACTACCCATTGAGCCCGATGATCTAACCAGCTTTCTATCCACCTTTTTGTCCATTTCGGTGAAAAGCAGCAGAAGTATCTTATTTAAACATACCAATTTGTAACAAGGCCTTACATGTCACAGGAGAAAATGCCTCAGTTGCCCTCCATCTCCTTATTCCAATATATCATTACAGTCTCTCTTTCCAGTGCCCAGGAACTGAGTCTACTCTGGATACTTATCACACACTCTGAATAGTATCTCTGGCATGACAGGGCAACTTCTATCAGATCAGACCAACGGTCCATCCAGTCCAGTACCCTGTCTCTGACAGTTGCAAGTTTCAGATTCTTCATAAGAAACTTTAATCCCTTCATACTAGGCAATTATGTAATAACATTTCGAGGAAGATTCTTCCTAGCCACAGGGATTTAATGGATGGGATTTAATGGCTAGACACATGGAGGTTTTCTATCGAATATTCACCCCAGCTAGAGGCTCAGACTGGGTAGTGGTAGTGCTTGTAAATGATACTGACTGATCACATTCACAGCCTTTACCCTGGATACCGGCTCTGACTGGATACCTAGCGCTTACCCAGGTACCAGGTCTGGCTCATTATTGGTCTCTGGGCTGAAGTATTTTTATATTTTTTGTTGCTTGATCTGAGGACAAAACTAAATCCAATTTACGTCTGATGCCACTTAGTGACATGTTCCAGCCCTTTGAAGAAATTTATAGCTGTTGAGTTGGCACTGCTTTCCGCAGCCATAGGACATTGGGCTGGAATTGACTAGCTATACAAGCCCAACAAACAGAAGACAGAAACTCCCATTGTGTTTCCACTGCTGGACTGAGTTTTACATTCCAGAGTGGGCACTGGATGAGCCATGTGGATTACAGGGTCAAAGTGCAGGCTGGCTTGAATGCCAACAGACTACAGTTTAGTCCCCTATTCTCCACACATCTATTTTATGTTTCTTTGTGAAGTATCCTTCCCTTCTTTGACCCTTAGATGAGATGCTGAGAATGGGTTAATTTTGGTTTGTTTTCTGTTCATGGATCCTTAATTGAATATCTAGAAGATGGGAACTAAAGGATGCATCAAAAAATATTTCACTGTAGAACTGTTACTGAAAATGAGAGAAAATGTTTGTCTTACAAACCCAAAACACAGATATTTTATCAAGCTGGGACATCATGTAACCCAGTTTAGTCTTGTGTAGGCGAGACCAACCTTTGTTATAACCTTGGTACTGAAACATTATAAATCCCTATAAAGACCAGAGACCTTTGATTGGAAATAGTCAACACAGCAACAGCTCAGGAATCTTAAAAGGTGGATGGGATAAGAACATCTATAAAATCCCCTCATGTACGGGTCTTTAATGTGAATTCCTTCTCCCTGATTTGTCTCAGATGAATGCTAAATACTGAAGACTGCTGGGAAATTTTTGCATGATATAAGACAGGTGCTACAAAATGGTAAAACTCTGATATTAATTTTTCAGAGGCCAGGGAAGTAATTCTTACTATTTGAAGAACCATGGACACTGGTGCAGTCACTAAAGGAGGACATTGTCCCCCGAACACTTTACTATCCTGGGGACTTCTCCCTCAGTTTCGTTGCATGACTAATACATTCTCACTCCTGGTCTCTCCAACGTTTTCTATGTGGTTGTATCACTAGTCAGAGGAATTTCCACTCTCTGTGAGGCCTGGAGAATGTACTCTTCCTGTTAAAAAAATTCTGACATTAAGACTACTTGGATTATTTTCCTTAACTATGGAATTATGGACTATGTCATGATGATTTCTGTGAAGAAAGGCCCCAGTTACTGGCAAATGCATCAGGTAAAGGTCAATACTGATGTAAATATTAACTAACTTATTAATGAGAACTTCATCTTCCTTATGTTCTGTGAGCATCAACAGCTGGAACAGGTTCTCCTCCCACCCTTCAAACTTTGCTTTGATATCTGAAAAATTTAGCAAATCGACTCCTGGCTGCTCATCTTGGCAAAGTGTTAATGCTGCACTTCAAGTTAACCCTTAGAACCCAGAGGACATGAACCACAGTGAAGTATGATACCCATCCTCAGAACTCCGTCTCCCCCCAGACATGTAATGTGGCTGCCTCCTGGCGGATGATCCACTCCTCTTCTTCTCCTCAGAAGACCTGACTCCCTCCAAACTCATTAACTTTCTCACAATACCCCACTCTCTAAGTGATTCCTTCTCTCTCCCTTTCAGCTGTCCACCTGATGTCAACTCAGATGGTTGCTTTACAAAGCCTTGCTGACACGTTCGTGAATGAGTCAGGAACTGCCATGAGACAGGTAGATTGTGTCAAGCTGCCCTACAGGGGCTCATAGGCATGAGTACCAGCTTCCGGGCTGACTGTCAAGAACCAGGGTACAAGCCCCAGATTGGTTGTGAGTTCTATGCTTAGCTGTTCACCAACCAATTATCAAGTGTAAACTCTCAGGCACTATTACAGCCTTACTGTGAGTCACATACAATCCCTTGGGTAGGCCAATCTGTCTTGCCATCCAAGTAAGGCTACCTTTGTGTCAGATGGTCCCTTACACCAAGGATCACAGCAATATTCAGGTTACTTCCAATCCCACAGGTCAAATGCACTTTAGATCTCATACCAAAGACAATCCTTCTAGTCAATCGTACAATAAACTATCTAAAGATATAGAAGAAAAGGAAACAAGAAAGTTATTTACAAGATTAAAACAGGTAAATACATATACACACAAATGAGTTTCAATTTTAAGTTTCAAAAAGTAATAGAAGCTTCTATAATAAGCAAATTCTATGTGTCCTTTAGGACTAACCCAGGCTAAGCACTGAGGATCTTTTGCTTATGCCTAGTAATCCTTCCCCCCAATGTCCAAGCAGCATAAAGTTACAGTTCCTTCTTGTTCAATAATTAACAATGATCTAGACATCCGGGGCTCAATTCGCCCATCTCTGTACAGGAGTGTCTCCCCCTCCCTGAAATTACTACCACAGGAGAATAAGACACCCATACCTTTAAAAAACACTGTCATCATCTGGAAAAAAGATAGGAAAAAGCATAACAAGCCAGTGTAGGTGGTTATCCATTCCTGCACTGAAGACTCACACTGGCAGATATCAGGTCCAAAGCACACATTGATGACTGTGTCATTCATGTGATATTGAGCTTCAGAAATCCACAGTTTGGCAGATCAAGTGGCTTTCCAACTCCTTTGCACTGCCAGAGTGATGAAAAAAGGCTGGACCATGGGAAATGATATGGCACTTTTGGTTTGGTCCTGCTTTCAGTAAAGTCAACAGCAAAACTGCCACTGATTTCAATGGGAGCAGGATTATACCTTTAACATACTGGATGAAATCTGTGGTCTTTGAGGACTACACACATGCCACTTGCTGCACACCATGACCATTTAGAACTTAATTGAGATAGTGGGAGTAAAACTGCAATTCTTCTGCTCCAAAATCGTAAGACCCTAATGCTCGAGTTGAAGGAGGCTCTCCATTAGATAGCTATTAGCAGTACAGGCCCTGTGAAACTCTTGAGCCATTCTGATTCCATCCTAGAACAGAAACTAGCAGTATATAGTGTACTACAGTGAAGGGAGGGACCCATTTGGAGGTACATTATTAACTTTACTTTAGCCATGGAGGAAACAGAGTTATTTTTGTATTGATTTGCATGTTGGGGGTGGAAAATACAACTTAAACAGGAATTTCAATAAAAAGTGTAAGGGAGTCATACTGAAATGATTTAATTATCTAGTGATTTTGCTAAAAGGCTTTCAGGAAACAATTAATACCATCCTGATAACATATATAGTATGGGCTAGCACAATTTTTTGATGCATGAGGGTATGATCAGACCTCGACAGCTTCTCACCAAACATAGAGCCTGGAATCACAATGTGCAACTAGGAACTGAGGGGTACAAAGCCTATTGGAAGCCCAAGAAGGCGGGACTTGGTAACCAGTATAACTGAAGAAAAATGGAATCTGAGAGACATTTTCACATCTACAGCCCAAAATATAAAGACAGACCTAGAAATTTCTCAGCCTCCCAGGAACAATAAACAACTTCCCACTAAAGGGGAGGAAGGGAAACTGTTCAATTTTGGGACAAAGGAAAGAGACGGCAGCAACTGCTTTACAGTATGTGAACTCCTGCCACTAAATCAGGAAAAAAAAACGGTAATGCCAAATGGATATTGTGTATAATATCTGTCATCTAGTTCTCACTAGGAAAACTTGCCTATGAACACATACTAATGCTGGCTACATTTTATATATTTTGTTAGGCCAAGAAAGTTATAAAAATGGAAATTTGAGCGAACTGGGGGAAGGACAACTGGACAGAGACAGAGAGAGTTCAAAATGTTGCTGGAAAAGTAGAGACTATTGAGTGACCTGCTCTCCTATCATATTTCCCTGTTAACTGCCTTTCACCGGAGATGAACTCTCTGCTAATGCAGATGGTCACAGCTGCATGTAGGATGCTAGTGAGTGTGTAACGGCACTGGCAACTGTTTTTTCTCATGCAGCCTCCATCACAAAGGTCTCATTCTTGCCTGTGTGAGGCCCTTTGAGACCCTGCGTATGGCAAGTGCAGGAAGATCTACCGCTATTGATATACAGTAGTTTGTTATGAAGTCTGCAATCTGTAGCTGGCCACCAAACCTTTCCCTGCTCAGAGCTGGATGAATTGTGTAGTCTCCATGAAATGCCTCTCTTTTTGAGCTGCTCTTGTAATCCAAAGTAGCCGTAGATGACAAGCATTTTATACTTTGTGAAAGGGGTTTTTAACAACATAGAAACCTATACAACGCTCCCTCCAGTCCTTGGGCGGGAGGGCATTGGGAGTGTCCGTATTTCACTGGGCCTCAGCCTTCACAGACCCACATGTGGGACCACAGAAAAGTGGAGAGATTCATATCCAGTGGGGTTCATTTCTTGAGCATCCATAAATTCCCATGATTCAGCTTTTCAAAGGTTTAGTCTACTAAAGAGAAGAGTTAGAGGGGTTTTTGTTGAAACATGGATTTAAGACCATGAAAACTGGTCATTCCCCCATAATATTTAGCCCATAATGTGATAGGGCCACTCCATGAAATGTAATGTCACCTAAATTTATAATAAATGCTCTTTCACACTGTGGGTGATCAGCCTATGGAATTTCACTGTTGCAGGAGGTCACCAGTTTAAATACTGGTTTCAGAGTAGCAGCCGTGTTAGTCTGTATTCGCAAAAAGAAAAGGAGTACTTGTGGCACCTTAGAGACTAACAAATTTATTAGAGCATAAGCTTTCGTGAGCTACAGCATCCGAGCTTCATGCATCCGATGAAGTGAGCTGTAGCTCACGAAAGCTTATGCTCTAATAAATTTGTTAGTCTCTAAGGTGCCACAAGTACTCCTTTTCTTTTTAGTTTAAATACTGAGGCTGGATTTAGAAAGGAGCTGGTAAATTTTATTAACAACTATTTGTTAACAGAGGTGATCAAATCAAAAGCTATGAGGCAACATTTGATTGGCACAGAGGTCAGGAAAGAAGCTTTTCCTTCATGCATGGCACTGCATGTACATTTTGATGGAGTTGTCTTGGTCTGAATAATTAGATATGGTCACTGCCAGAGGCAGAATACAGAAGCCCAAAGGGTGTAGAATTCCAGGCTAGATGGATCTGAGTCAGGGCCGGATTAACTCTCCTGTGGACCCAAGGCTTTTAGATTTTGTGGGGCCACTGTATACAAGTCTTTTTCCTGGGAGGGAGTTTGTGATAGGAAGGGGCTGGGGCAGGGGATTGGGGTGCAGTATGGGGTGCAGGGTCTGGGAGGGAGTTTGGTGCAGGAGGGGGATCTGACCTGGAGCAGGGGATTGGCATGCAGGAGGGGGTGCGGGGTGCAGGCTCCGGTTGGGAGGCGCTTACCATAGGTGACTCCCAGCCGGTGGCGCAGCAGGGCTCAGGCAGGCCGTCTGCCTGCCATAGACCCATGCCGCTCCCGGAAGCAGCTGGCAGCTGGCATCTCTGCGCAGCCCTGGGGGGAGGGGGACAGCATGTCTCTGTGCGCTGCCCATGCCCATCAGCACTGCCCCCGCAATTGCAGGGACAGTGCTGGGAGCGGGGGTAGCGTGCAGCACCGCCTTCCACCCCACACACACCAGGGGTTGCAGAGATGTGCCAGCAGCCAGCTGCATCTGGGAGCTGCATGGGGCCAGGGAAGGCAGCCTGAGCACCATGGAGATCACTGCCTGTTATTTATTTTTGCGGGCCCCCCTTGAGCCGGGGCTCCAGGTTGCAGCCCCTAAAGCCCCTGCCTTAATCCGTCTCTGACCTCAGTTGGTAGGAGTCTCAGATACAGTACTAAAAGGACCAAAGGATCTACTCCAGTGACCCCAGCTTCCTATGGTTAATTAAACACTAAGGCCCAGATCCTCACATATATTTAGAAGCCTAATTCCAATTGATTTCAGTGGGAGTTAGGTATCTAAATATCTCTGAGGAGAGAATATGGGCCCATATTCTGAGCAGAGCTCAGAGCTGAAAGTATGAATGAAGAGGAAGGGGAATTTGGAAATCAGTAATGAGGGTTCATACAGAGGACTAGTCTCTGCTGGTGCTGAAGAAGTTAACATCCCTCACAACTAGGGTGACCAGACAGCAAGTGTGACAAATCGGGATGGGGGTGGGGGGGGGGTAATAGGTGCCTATATCAGACAAAGCCCCAAATATTGGTACTGTCCCTATAAAATCGGGACATCTGGTCACCCTACTCACAATTGCCACAGTCCCCTTCCAAAGCAGAAGAGAGACGTGTGTTTGCTATTTAAGTACATCATTAATTTAGATAAGAGGCAGTGGCAACAGCTCAGGTGGTCTTAGTTACTTTGCAGTCTCATGAATAGAAAAAGAGAAGCCAGCAACAGAAAACTGAGAGAGAGAGAGAGAGAGAGGATGTGGGGGGGGGGGCGGGGGGCAGCTGAGGAGGGTGTTACCTGCATAGCCACCTCAAATTTGAGTGGTGTTGCGACCTGGTGCATGGGGTTGCAAAACCACTCAAATTTGGCCCAGCCACCCCTCTGTCATTCTAGCAGGGAAGAACTCCACAGTTATGACAGCTCTGGTCAAGTGCCAAAGTGGGTCAGGGTCTTCCTCCCTTGTTAGTCCCCTGTTGGCAGCCTGGCTCCCCAGCTCTCCTTCCTCCTCCCCTACTTATCCTGGGTGTTTTCAGTTTCCCAGGCTGCTGCCTCATCTGATGGCGTGGCCCTTCACTTCTTCTCCCTTTCCCAGTTGGTTGACCAGTGATCTAGGGTCATCTTCCTCAGTGCCTCTCTCCACCTCATCATGCCACGCACTGTTCATCTCTGATCGCTGGTAGCTGATGTCCCATCTCTGTTCACCATTTTATCTCCTTTAACGTTGTTCACCATCCCCTGCTGTCCTCCTCCCCATACCCTGTGCTCACAACCTGGGTATCATGTTCACTCACTTGCTCTCCTCTGCTTTCCCCACACTGCCTGACTGTTACCAAACCCAGCTGGATCTTCCTTCACATCTCTGTAAACCCTGCAGAAGTAGCTATGTGCTTTTGTCCTGAAATGCAGCATGGGAAGCAACTGGCTGAATGGAGCCAGAAGAATGATTTAGTCAAGGAGCAGGGGAGTTGGGGAATGATCCATTTCTTCTGCCATTTGGCGGCCTTTAGAGGCAAGCAGAAATGACACTCCAGTTCTCATTCTCAGACCCCCAGGGGGGAGGGGGAGGGTGACAGGGTGGCACCTGGGTGAGAGCTGTCCCCTTTCTCCGGCTCCGATGCTCAAACAGGCACAGAATACTGGATTGATGCCCATCCAAAGTACTCGGCTGGTCAGGATGTTGGGTGTCAGAAGCTTCTGTGGCAGTGGGAGCTGGGCAGTGGGCGAGGGAAGGTCAGTTGTACCCTGACTCTAGTAAGCTCGAAATCCAAACCTTACCATGGGACCAATGCCGGGCTGATGTTCTTAAATCCCCTGGTTTTTAAGAGGGGGTGGGAAGGAGGAGTGGGAAGGATTAAAAAGAGGAATCCAGAGCTATTGGGGCTGGATTGCTTAAGAACTGGATCCCATGAGCTTGGGTGAAGAATCATAGAATATCAGGGCTGGAAGGGACCCAGGAGGTCATCTAGTCCAACCCCCTGCTCAAAGCAGGACCAATCCCCAATTTTTGTCCCAGATCCCAAATGGCCCCCTCAAGGGCTGAGCTCACAACCCTGGGTTTAGCAGGCCAATGCTCAAACCACCGAGCTCTCCCTGCGGCAGGACGCTCCCCGTCTCTTCTCTCCCCCCGCCCCGCTAGTAGCCCCAGGGGAAAAGCAGCATTAAAACCCAGAGACCTCCCTTCATAGCGGAGACGAGGGAAGCATGGCGGTGGGTGTCTGGCATGATTGACAAGAAAATAAGCCAATAAAATGGCAAAGATCCGCCACGTGTGCGCCGGAGTGATTCAACAACCAATGACATTGGGATGGGCTCCAATGTGCCGGAATGAAGCCAATGAGCTCTCGGCGGGGCGGCTGTGGGGGCGGGGTTAGGGAACATATGACCCAATGCGCTCTCTAATGGGCGGGGCTGGAGGAGAGAGCTAGCCATTGAGCTCTGAGGGGGCGTGTCCCGGGGGCCGGGCTGCGCCGCTCGCGCTCCGGCGGACAGAGGCGGTGCTGAACTGGCAGAGCCGGGCTAAGCGCGGCGGCAGCAGCAAGCGGGGATGGAGGAGCCGGAGCCGGAGCCGGGCGCGGGCTCCTCCCCGCGGCGCTTCACCTGGGAGGAGATCGGGCTCCGCACGGGCCGGGGGCACCCGCAGCAGGAGCGGTGGCTGGTGATCGACAGGAAGGTCTATGACATCAGCCGGTTCTACCGGCGGCACCCGGGGGGCGCCCGAGTCATCAGTCACTACGCCGGGCAAGATGCCACGGTGAGGGCCGGGGCTGGCGGGTCCCCTTTACTCCCCGTGCAGGGCTGAGCCCCGCCCTGAGGCTGGGGCAGGCGGTGAGCGGGTCATCGTGGACGCTGATTTGGGGTCGCGCTGTGACTGTGCCCTGCTTTGTGGTGTCTGCAGGCCCCGGGGAGATGTGTGTGGAAAGGGCTGGGGAGAGCAGCAGAGGCAGTGGGGATGGGAGGGGGCAGAGCCTAGGGGATGAGCGAACGGGAGGGGTGGTACTAGGCACAAGCTAAATGTTGTGTGACGGGGAGAGGGCAAGAAAGGATTCAACTGCAGGGATTTTATCAAAAACCAGTCAGAGAACACTTCAGTCTCTCCGGTCACTCGATTACCTGACGGTGGCTATCCTTCAACAAAAAAATAATTTGCAAACTGGATACAATTAACTTAGGCTTGAATAGAGACTGGGAGTGGATGAGTCATTACACAAAGTAAAACTTTCCCCATGTTATTTCTCCCCCCCACCCCACCCCCCCACTGTTCCTCAGACGTTCTTGTTAACTGCTGGAAATGATGGCCCACCTTGATTATCACCATGAAAGGCTTTCCTCCTCCTCCCCCCCCCCCGCTGGTGATGGCTCATCTTAAGTGATCACTCTCCTTACAGTGTGTATGATAAAACCCATTGTTTCATGTTCTCCGTGTGTGTATATATAAATCTCCCCACTGTATTTTCCACTGAATGCATCCTATGTAGTGAGCTGTAGATCACGAAAGCTTATGCTCAAATAAATTTGTTAGTCTGTAAGGTGCCACAAGTACTCCTTTTCTTATTCCCTGTAGTGGGGGTGGAGGACTGTATGTTGGAGAAATCAAAGGGCTGTATCCAGAGGCAGTGCCAGGAAATGAGAGGAATGGAGGGAGCAAATCAGGGGAGGAAGGCGCAGCATGGCATGTGTATGGGGCACAGATGGCGGAACACTTGAGTTAGGCCAGTTCCAAAGGGCCACCTGCTCTTTGAAGCCCTGTGCATGTGATGATGATACCTCCACAGTTCTCTGAGCAGCACTAATCCCCACACAGAGATCCTGGTAAAGACCAGCAGGATGACTGTGTGGTTCAAGTTCTCCTATGTACCTGACTGAGAGTCTGGGGAAGGGGCTCTCTGGAGCAGCTGTATGGCGATGGGGATTCTGAAAGTCTGTAGTAAGAGGAAGAAGAAAGGCCAGAGTCTGTAGAACATGTGCCCCCTGGTGGCAAAGGGATGCACTAATGGGGAGAGGGAGATAAGTAGTGGGATCTGCTTACCTCTGTTGAAGTGGTAGCTTGACTTATTGTGTAATTCTGATTATGAATCAGAGATTTTGAAGCTGCTGTCTGAGGTAAAAAGCAGATCACAGTATGTTTAGCACTGGACTTGTAAATTTACCATATATCTTCTAGCTGGAGGTTGATATGAAAGGTGAAGGGAAGGCCCCACCAGAAAAGTTGTGGTCAAGAGTCGTGCTAGCATGTTGCTGAACATGTAGATTCAGCGGGGAAGAAATACTTTGGAGAGATGGGGTTTTCTTGATTACCCCTTACAAGGGTATTGTTGTCAGTATTATCCTCAGCTCCCTCACTTAGGCCCCAATCTAGTAAAGCACTTAAGCATATGCTTATCTTTAAGCATGAAGTCAACAGGTTTGCTGACACACATAAAATTTAAGCACCTGCTTAACTGCTTTGGTGTACTGGGTCTCTAAAGTGCATCTGCTTTCCCGGATTTTAGTTCTGATTTATTTTTTATATAACAGTGTAGATGTACTTGGTATTTAGGTAACTGATGCTAGACAGAGACCAAAATCCCTACCCTGCTGAGCTTTCAGTTTAAACGTGCACAAGCTGACTTATGCCGATTATGCTTCATGAGATCACTTGTCTGTCCACTCCACATATGTTTTTTGAGATTTACTAGCCAGCACATAAATGGCTACTTTGTTAAAGCATGGTACGTATTTTTGCATGTACGTCTGTGTGCACCCCAACTGTCAGCTGTCCCAAGGCATCTCAATGGGGGGAGCTGACAGCAGAGGGTAGGGACTTGGGCTGGGTGAAAGTGGTAAAAATATTTTCACGCGTAAGATTTTTCACTAGTTCACTTTGTGTGGTTTTTGCAGACCCACAAACTGTGAAGTTTGTAAAGATTTCAGAAGACCAGTTTTTGCTGAGAGATGTGAGAAAACTCAAAAAGCAATTTTAATTGCCTGTTCCATTCCTGATCCAGTAGACTACAACATGCCCAGCCCAAATAATGCAATTTAACTCTCTGGGTCTGAGAAGTGGCAATGAGAACTTCTACCAGAGAGAACAACCCAAAAAAATTCTGAATTTAAAATCTGCACAGCCACATGTGGATATTACGTTTTACATATTTGGAAACTTGGGCTTAGAAAGGTTAAGGCCAACATTTTTGACTGAGGGTGCCATACAAAATTAGTGAACACTTTTGAAAATGATGACTCTGAACCTGTAAACACTTCTGTACATTTAATTTTATTCAACTGAGTAGTCCCATTGAGGTAAGTGCTTGCATGGTCAGGGACTTGGGTCTTAACCTCTCTAAGGGCCTTGGGTCCAGTCCTTGGGTCTTAACCTTTCTCAGCTGCAGTTTCCTCATCTATAAAAGGGAGATAATGAAAAATACCTAGTACTTCATAACTACAGACATAGTGTAAGAGCACATCACTTGTCAATTGTTTTAGATAAGATCAGTGTTTGCAGTGTTATTAGGTACAGTAGAACCTCAGAGTTATGAACACCAGAGTTACGAACTGACCAGTCGACCACACACCTTATTTGGAACCAGAAGTACACAATAAGGCAGCACCAGAGACAAAAAACAAACAAACAAACAGCAAATACAGTACAGTACTGTGTTAAATGTAAACTACTAAAAAACAAGGGGAAAGTAGCATTTTTCTTCTGCATAGTAAAGTTTCAAAGCTGTGTTAAGTCAATGTTCAGTTGTAAACTTTTGGAAGAACAACCATAACATTTTATTGAGAGTTATGAACATTTCAGAGTTACGAACAACCTCCATTGCTGAGCTGTTCGTAACTCTGAGGTTCTACTATATTGTCTGTACTAAGCACAAGATACTGTGGTGGGTATAAACAGCTGTTCATAGGAGCTAAAACTATCTAAGGCAACACTGGAAGATTTTCAAATGCAATCTCCATAATGTGCCCGATTTTCAAGGTTAGGTGCGCACTCTTGCACACGTGCATTCAGACACGGACAGTCAGGCCACATCTGCATACAAATACTTGACTTGTGCATATAAGGTATACATCAAGTATTTGCCTGAGTAAATTAAACATGTGCAAATGTTTATATATTATTACATTATATATGTTTATATAAAATTGTATTCCTCTACCTTTGAAAATCTAGCCCAGTGTTTGCAAAGAGCTATATAATTGCAGAGTATTATTAAAGGATACTGTCAACTTAAAAATCACCCTGCTGTCTGAAAATGTTTTCTCTGCTACTTTTACTAGAAACAATAACTAAGATTACTAGGACTGGGAAAATGTACGTATTTGGTAGCACCTACGTGGGTAGTCAGATCACGTTTACTCTTTCCCTGTGTAGTCAGTTTTTCTCTGTTGGCTGCCTGAGTCTTTTACACATGGGGAGAGGAAAACTTTTTAAAAAATTAGGATGATGTGGTTGTAAATCACAAAGTTTGGCACATGGCCTCAGGGGCAGACATAGTACCTGAAACTACTCTTAACTTATTGTGATTGACGACATTTCAATTTCATTACGTCCCCTTTTAATCCCAGACACTGACCGGGGTAGGAATACAATTTGGGACCCAATGTCTTCTAGGGCTGCACAATATGGGCATAGCCAGCAGCCTAAGGCAGTGTGCAGTCCTTCATAACCTCCACAAGATCATGACAATTCCATCCATTTTAAGCCTTGTTCCAGTGAAGGAGAGTCTGAGAAATGGGTCAGTCATAAGGGTCATAGGCACCTAGTGTTGGATTTATGTGCTATCAGGTATTAACAGACCCGGGGAGCAAACTGTGACAGATATAATAAACACAATTCAATAAAATAAGATTTAACTCAGTTCAATAAGGTTTGTGAAGGCTATTGCAGGATATTAATATCTTTGGAGTCCATTGTATTAAATGAGTGGTATATATAGCCTTGTGGGCCAGGTATTATATGTATTTTCCCAGGAAGAGTAAATACAGCTCCTCCAGGAACTGAGAAAAGCAGGGAGGGGTGATTAGTCAAAGGTGTTCAGGTTATAACATCTCCAGAGAAGCACCCCTCTCTGATGAGGTTCGCATAAACTGGATTCTCCAGAGCTCAACAAACAAAGAAAGGACTTATGGTTAAATAGTCTGAGTTAAAAGTGACTTGGACCTTCTTTCTGATCCAGCAAACGGCCAGGCCTCTTATCCAAGGGGGTCCCCAATCCTTAGGAGAGGGTTTGGAGGTCTTTGGTCCACTGAGGCCCTAAAACTTGGGTTCTTGTTCTGAGCAAAGGATGTTATAAACCTGAAACCATTGGCCAACTGCTGGGAGGGGTCTGAAGGACTGTTAACCTCCCAGAGCCCATGCTGGAATTGGGGTGATCTCTGGTAAGCATATTATCATGCTTGTAGATTCTTTTATTGTTTTAAAATATGTTCTCTCTGTAATGCTTTGCCCTTAAGAATTAAAGTGCTTGCTTAGAAAGAGCTGTGTGGTAACTCATAACTCATTGTGTGTGGTAACTCATTGTTGGCAATTACCCTGTTATTAGTCTCTGAAGAGAAAACAAAGCACAGACCCTGCCCTCTTGAGGCAATCCACCTTGCTGGGGAATAATACAGTGTAGGTAGGGAACTGTTCAGCCTGGAAATACCTGTTCAGAAGGGAGAGAGAAGCGGGTTTCCACTCAAGAGAGGCAAGGCTGGGGGGCCAGAAGCCTAGAGTGGGATGCCCTTGCTGAACCATATGGAGGGAATATGGGAGCAGTTGCCCTGAACTGTGACACACAAGAAGCGTTATGCTTTCTCATCTTCAGAGAGTAACTACAACGGGGTGAAATGGAACTGCTCACCTCTGAAGTAGCTGAGCTGGAGTTTCAGAGTAGCAGCCATGTTAGTCTGTATCCGCAAAAAGAACAGGAGTATTTGTGGCACCTTAGAGACTAACAAATTTATTAGAGCATAAGCTTTCGTGGGTTATAGCCCACTTCATCGGATGCTTAGAATGGAATATATAGTAAGATAGATAGATATACATACAGATAAGTTGGAAGTTACCATACAAACTGTGAGAGGCTAATTAGTTAAGATGAGCTATTATCAGCAGGAGAAAAAAACTTTTGTAGTGATAATCAAGATGGCCCATTTAGACAGTTGACAAGAAGGTGTGAGGATACATCACTTAAGGAAATAGATTCAATATGTGTAATGATTCAGCCACTCCCAGTCTCTATTCAAATCCAAGTTAATGATATCTAGTTTGCATATTAATTCAAGCTCAGCAGTTTCTCCTTGGAGTCTGTTTTTGAAGCTTTTCTGTTGCAAAATTGCCACCTTCAACCTCTCCGGCCACTGAGTAAAAGATTTAAAGTGTTCTCCTACTGGTTTTGAATGTTATGATTCCTGATGTCAGATTTGTGTCCATTTATTCTTTTGCATAGAGACTGTCCGGTTTGGCCAATGTACATGGCAGAGGGGCATTGCTGGCATATGGTGGCATATATCACATTGGTAGATGTGCAGGTGAACGAGCCCCTAATGGCGTGGCTAATGTGATTAGGTCCTATGATGATGTCACTTGAATAAATATGTGGACAGAGTTCACACCGGGCTTTGTTGCAAGGATAGGTTCCTGAGTTAGTGTTTTTGTTGTGTGGTGTGTGGTTGCTCGTGAGTATTTGCCTCAGGTTGGGGGGTGGTCTGTAAGCCAGGACTGGTCTGTCTCCCAAGATCTGTGAGAGTGAGGGATTATTTTTCAGGATAGGTTGTAAATCTTTGATGATGCGCTGGAGAGGTTTTAGCTGGGGGCTGAAGGTGACAGCTAGTGGCGTTCTGTTATTTTGTTTGTTGGGCCTGTCCTGTAGTAGGTGACTTCTGTTTTTTCACTTCAGCAGGTGGGTATTGTAGTTTTAAGAATGCTTGATAGAGATCTTGTAGGTGTTTGTCTGAGGGATTGGAGCAAATGCGGTTGTATCTTAGAGCTTGGCTGTAGAAAATGGATTGTGTGGTGCGTCCTGGATGGAAGCTGGAGGCATGTAGGTAAGCATAGTGGTCAGTAGGTTTCCGGTATAGGGTGGTGTTTATGTGACCATCGCTTGTTAGCACAGTAGTGTCCAGGAAATGGACCGCTTGTGTGGATTGGTCTGGGCTGACATTGATGGTGGTCTGGGCTGAGGTTGATGGTGGGATGGAAATTGTTGAAATCATGGTGGAATTCCTCAAGGGCTTCTTTTCCATGGGTCCAGATGATGAAGATGTCATCAATGTAGCGCAAGTAGAGTAGGGGTGTTAGGGAATGAGAGCTAAGGAAGCGTTGTTCTAAGTCAGCCATAAAAATGTTAGCATACTGTGGGGCCATGTAGGTACCAATAGCAGTGCCGCTGACTTGAAGGTATATATTGTCCCCAAATGTGAAATAGTTGTGGGTGAGGACAAAGTCACAAAGTTCAGCCACCAGGTTAGCCGTGACATTATCGGGGATACTGTTCCTGACGGCTTGTAGTCCATCTTTGTGTGGAATGTCGGTGTAGAGGGCTTCTACATCCATAGTGGCCAGGAGGGTGTTTTCTGGAAGATCACCGATGGATTGTAGTTTCCTTAGGAAGTCAGTGGTGTCTCGAAGATAGCTGGGAGTGCTGGTAGCCTAGGGCCTGAGGAGAGAGACAACATAGCCAGACAATCCTGCTGTCAGGGTGCCAATGCCTGCGATGATGGGGCATCCAGGATTCCCAGGTTTATGGATCTTGGGAAGCAGGTAGAATACCCCTGCTCGGGGCTCCAGGGGTGTATCTGTGCGGATCTGTTCCTGTGCTTTTTCAGGGAGTTTCTTGTCAACTGTCTAAATGGGCCATCTTGGTTATCACTACAAGTTTTTTTTCTCCTGCTGATAATAGCTCATCTTAACTAATTAGCCTCTCACAGTTTGTATGGTAACTTCCAACTTATCTGTAAGTATATCTATCTATCTATCATAGAATCATAGAATCATAGAATCATAGAATATCAGGGTTGGAAGGGACCCCAGAAGGTCATCTAGTCCAAGCCCCTGCTCAAAGCAGGACCAAGTCCCAGTTAAATCATCCCAGCCAGGGCTTTGTCAAGCCTGACCTTAAAAACCTCTAAGGAAGGAGATTCTACCACCTCCCTAGGTAACGCATTCCAGTGTTTCACCACCCTCTTAGTGAAAAAGTTTTTCCTAATATCCAATCTAAACCTCCCCCATTGCAACTTGAGACCATTACTCCTCGTTCTGTCATCTGCTACCATTGAGAACAGTCTAGAGCCATCCTCTTTGAAACCCCCTTTCAGGTAGTTGAAAGCAGCTATCAAATCCCCCCTCATTCTTCTCTTCTGCAGACTAAACAATCCCAGCTCCCTCAGCCTCTCCTCATAAGTCATGTGCTCTAGACCCCTAATCATTTTCGTTGCCCTTCGTTGTACTCTTTCCAATTTATCCACATCCTTCCTGTAGTGTGGGGCCCAAAACTGGACACAGTACTCCAGATGAGGCCTCACCAGTGTCGAATAGAGGGGAACGATCACGTCCCTCGATCTTACTATATGTTCCATTCTATGCAACCGATGAAGTGGGCTGTAGCCCACGAAAGCTTATGCTCTAATAAATTTGTTAGGCTCTAAGGTGCCATAAGTCCTCCTGTTCTTTTTGCTGAGCTGGAGTGAATCCCAGCTTTTTTGGATATTTCTATATTTGGAAATCCAAAATCAGATTCCTAGAAAAAACAAAAGCAAAGGAAAAGCACGTCCCCTTTAAATGTGTGTCTTGCTGCCTCAGTACCATGATTCTCAGAAGGTGCATTAAAGCCCCATCACAATCCCCTACCCCCTCTCCCTTGAGACTTTACTGCCAGGTTGTACAACCACCATTGTAGTGATTGGTCTAAACTTGTGGTACCACTGGCTCCTGGTCTGCCCATGTACCACCTCCTTATTCTCCCTCTTCCAATAGGAGAATAGAGATGGAAATACCCCTCTCTCTCTCTCCCCTGTTTAGGTAAGCCTGAGCTGAGCGGATGCCCTCTCCCCTTCCTGATTAAATACAACAAGGCTGAGCTGGAAATGGCTGCATCAGCCACATTTGAAAACTGTTTTTTCCTGGCTAGGTGCCATTTAAAGGGCTAGCACTTTGCAAAAGAACACAAAGCCATGTGGGCACGTGCAGTGCTGAGCAATGTACTGGAAACAAAGAAAACCAGGAGTGGGGGCAGGGATTCCCTTGAAAAGAGAAAGCAAACTTAGTCCTGGGAAGACTGTAACCTCACTGCTAGGACAGACACGGGGAGAGGAAATGTAACATGAGACAAAGTGGGAGACTTTTAATGGGGGTGAGGCACCAAACTAACATGTGCGCCCCCTCCAGTGTGTTTGGAATCTAAAGCAAGTTGGACTGTGAATATAGTGATACAGGTATATAAACCCTGACTTGCTTGGTTGGGGCCACACTTTCCCAGAGAGGGCACAGGGAACATAAAGCTGCTAAGTGATTGATGATTTTCCCAAGTGACAAGAAGTCACTGATTTCCTTGCAGGGCTTGCAGCAGCAGTGCACAGGTGTTGGGGGAGTCAGGAGCTTATTACACAGACTGCTCAGTAATGTTGGGGGAGGCATTTGAGGAAACCAAAGGCAGCTGGAGTGGGAGCAGTAGTAAACAGGGAAGCTGTGAGATGTTCCCATGGGAGATTGTCAGTGGGGACAAGCCTGGAAGAGCCTGGGGGTTTTGTTTGCAGTGAGTGGCAGAACCTGGGGTAAAATTGGGGGAACCTCCCCAACCCTCCTCCTTCACCTGATTAACCTTTTCAATTCAGCCAGCCCAGTCCTATCCCTACCCTCCAGTTGCCCCAATCCTCAGCCTGTTTCTCCACTAGCTCTTGTGCACCCATTCTGCAGGTCACTGAGGCAGCACTCTGCCTCCAGCCCTTTGCGGTGGATGAACCACGCTGGTTAGTCCAGTAGGGAGAGTGCAGAGCATCGAAAATAGCAATGCCCGTTGGAGATGTCACAGCAGTTCCTGTGATCAGGAGGAGCGACTGCAGCGTAAGCTTTGCTGCCTGCCCTTAGCCCAGCTGGAAGTGTGGGAAATGGAGGGAATGGGAGTAAACCATTGCTTGGAATGGTTAGAGGCAAAGGAAAGAGGGAAATGGGGTGTTAGAGAACCAGGTGGAGTACAGAAGAGGGCACATAAGTTTATATTTTGAAAGTGGAGGGGTTGGAGCCAGGAGAGGGAATGGCTGGTGTTGCACAAAAGTAGGGAAATGAGAGGAAACAGGAGGCAGAAGAGGATGGGGTCAAGGAGGCATGTTATGGGTTGGACAGGAAAGGAAAGACTTCTGATTCAGAGGTAGGTAGGAAGAGGGCCCAGATACCATGGTGACATGCATTAGAAATATCTAGCTAGAAAGTGGCAGAGAGCTCCTACTGGAAGCTGTCTGTTTTGGTTTTGAAGAGATTGCTGTTGGGCAGGGAAAGAAGAAGGGTCCAGTAGCTCCACCACTAGATTACTTTCTGCTAGACTGGGGATGTTCATGTAGCATCTTGTCTGCTCCCCTGCCCCAGTGTGTGATTTATCTCACCCCATTCTCTTGTCTGTATTTCAGGATCCCTTCACGGCGTTCCACCTTGACAAGGCTCTGGTGAGAAAGTACATGAACTCACTGTTGATTGGGGAACTGGCACCGGATCAACCCAGCTTTGAGCCCAGCAAAAACGTGAGTGTCGTAAAACATCGATTTTGGGATGTATTGCGGCAGCAGTGGGGATGTACTGATATCGCTCATTTACTGGCAACCAGAACTTCCAGTAAATGGTAAATCACATTGCATCTTGGAATCATGTGTGCTTGAGGCTTCCCCTTGGTGTCTGGCAATACCAGCCTAGAAAAACAGGGCCTGTTGGTCACAGGTTTCTTCCTGTGTTACTGCAACACTCATCAGGCGGGGAGCAGAACATGTTAGCTGCAGGCTTCCCTCAGTGATACAGGGACGCAGACGGGAGAGGGCGGCTCCTACTGACCAGGGGATCCCTTTGGTATCCTAGCGACCCTCACCTGAGGGTGGGAGTAAGAAGGGAAGATCCGGTCAGCCATAGGCTCTCCCCGTGTCACAGAGACCCTTCACCTGCCCAAGGGTCATAGCATGTCAGCTGCATACTTTCCCTGATGTCACAGCTACTGCCTCTGAGGGAACCCCAGCTTTCCACTCCGGCTGCAATGACCCCTCTGGAGTTCCCAGGGCTCCTGAGGCTGCTGTCCTGCACCACCCTGAATGTTGGGAGAGTGCTGAATGTTGGGTCTCCCTGCAGAAATTGCTGGTAGAGGACTTCCGGGAGCTGCGCACCACCGTCGAGAGGATGGGACTCCTCAATCCCAACCACCTCTTCTTCTTCCTGCTTCTCCTGCATGTTCTGCTGCTGGATGCTGCCGCCTGGCTCACCATCTGGTACTTTGGGTCATCCTTGCTGCCTTTCCTCTTCTCTGCATTGCTGCTAGGCACCGTCCAGGTAAACTGTTTAGGTTTCATCCTGTACTTCCACAAACTCAGGACCAATGACATATCACCGGGTGCTTCTGTCAGTACCTCTGATGCTCTTTTACTTGGTGAGCCAAGGAAAGATAAACTTGAAAATGCTTCAGGAATGCTGGGAGTGGGGAGCTGAATCCGTCTCCATTTCTGGTCTCTCCCAGCAAGAGGCACTGTGAAGAGTTCCAGACGTAGAGAGCTCACAGCTTCTCCATTCCTTGCCTGTCTTAACAGGAGGAGCTGGAAGGGAGGAGCAGTGGTTGTGGGAAGCTCCCAGCTATTTTAGACTCAGCCTCTCTTAGGAGGAGGAGCTGTTGGAAATACAGCAGAAGCTCTGGATGTGGCAGGCTCACGAGAATTCCAGCCCCCTCCTTCCCAGGGTCTGGTGGGCACAGCTGCCGGGGGGGGGGGGAGAACGCAGCCCCTTGACACGTGCTTTTTGAGTGAGCGGAGTTAGAACTGGTATCCTACGTATCTTCTCCCCATAGTCTGCTACAGCGCGCCATTTGTCCTGGACTTCTTGCTATAGTGGAAACAAGGCTGTACTCTGCTCTGTTTTGTATGAACTTTGAGCGACACTAGGCAGTAGCCATGCCCTCCTTGTGCTCCCATGGGAACATGTAGTGCCCTGGAGCTGAGGACATAGCAGCTCTGAAAGCCCCAGCTGTTCCTCCTCTGCCCAGGTGGTCCCTCTGGAATTGCAAACAGTCAGAGGAGGCAGGCTTCTCATCAAAGGCTACTTTGTTATGGCACTCCGACCAGTTTGAAGAGAATAAATGCCCTGATTCTTAGTTCCATAGCCTTTTCTTCCTGGCCCCTTCTTCTCCACATAAACAACTCTCCAGCGCTCTGTAACCTCACCCGGTCTGGACTGGAGTCTAGTGGCAGTACAGTGAGGGAGCGACATTTGGGATTGTGTGTAGAGAATGGAAATATCTCCTTGTGACCAGTACAGGGGGCTCTCCCCTGCTTGAGATCAACAGTCAGGAGAGCAGGAGTGTTGTTCCTATGACTGTATGTGTGGAGAATGAACACTGTTGCAGAAGCTCACTAAGCTCTGGCTGTTTTCTCAGTGATTCCTTTTGTTTTCCAGGCCCAGGCTGGGTGGCTCCAGCATGATTTCGGGCACCTCTCGGTGTTCAGCAAATCCAAATGGAACCACTTGGTTCACAAGTTTGTGATTGGCCATCTGAAAGTAAGTGTTCAGTGCTGAGAGCAATTGCCGGAGTTTCAACAGGACTTAGAGCAAGGGAGCCCCACAGGTTCAAGAAGGATCTTGTTCCCTAAACGTGACAGGGAGGGGAATGTGGTGCAGCTCTGGGGAATGGGTGAATAAATGGTGGAGGAGTTGACTTTATTTTTGGCAGCATTGACGTTTGAATCCTCTGGTCTCATTTGTTCTTGCAGGGTGCACCAGCCAGCTGGTGGAATCATTTGCACTTCCAGCACCATGCCAAACCCAACTGCTTCCACAAGGACCCTGATGTTAACATGCACCCCTTATTTTTTGCTTTGGGAAAGACGCTGTCTGTGGAGGTGAGTCTGAGGGATGTCTGGGGGCAGGTTGGATCACTGGAAGGATGCGGCGTTAAAAAGATCCAAAGTCAGGAAGCAGCATAAAGTTGGTGAGAACACTGACTATCATGCAGAGCTGCAGAACAGCTGGGCTGCCTCTGTATTTCAGGCATTCTGGGAAGGAGTTGGGAGGGACGGACCTCTTGCTTAAAATCCAGTTTCCTGAGAGAGAGAGGATGAGGAAGTGAGAGATCATGGAGTGACAGTAACCTCCCTATAGCTGTGGTTGCAACCAGTTTCCATTATTTTTTTGTCCTGGTATAACTTTGACTTGGAAAATTGGTTTAGCCTGAAAATGTCCAACTCAGGAGGCAAAAGAGAAAGTTAATTAAACTGCTTTTGAATCAGTATAAAAATTACCCAGATTTCAAATGTTGTCTTATATTTAACATTACTTTGTCTTCCCCAGCTCCAAACAGCTTGTTACAACTTCTTTAAACTTTCCATACAGTTAAACTTCACTAAAAGTTGCTTTTTTGTCGATGTTTTAGAATGTATTAAAGATTGATTCGTGATTATAAAGCAGTATTCATTTCCTCAGGTCGAGGAGGGCTGTGACGAGATATGGATGTGGATACAAGTTGCTTGTTTTGTTAATTTTTAGATTAGCTTGGCTAATTTTAATGCTCCAGGAAGTGAAACACCATCTTGCATACAAGAGTGAATCAAGATTCCTATGCATTTCAGCCAAAACACTAGCTAATTCAGTGCTGGACTCATTTGCCCACTGAAATCAATGGGAATCTCTCAGTGAATTTCAGTGAGATTTGGAATTAGTCCCAGCTGGAGTGCAAATACATTCCTGGTGTAACACTTCCAGAAATGGTTTTGGCATTTGCCGTTTTTTAAAACATAAACCCAAATGAATATAGTAACTGGCTCAGACTTTCTGATGTTTTCCCTGGAACTGAGGAATTGTTGGCCTAGTCAGTGCAGGGAAACAGTACATTTGATATATCTGGATTTTAGTAATACTTTTAACACAGTCCCACCATGATATTCTCATACAAAAACTAGGGAATTATGGTCTTGATGAAGTTACTATAAGATGGGCACAGAACTGGTTAAAAGGCCGTTCTCAAAAAGTAGCAGTGGCTCATTGTCAAACTGGTAGGGCATATTCAGTGGGGGGTTGCAGGGGTCTGTATTGGTACTATTCAGTATTTTCATTAATGGCTGGGATAATGGCATGAAGAGTATGCTTATAAAATTTGCAGATGACACCAAGCTGGGAGAGGTTGCAAGCTCTTTGGCGAACAGGATTAGAATTCAAAATGATCTTGATAAATTGGAGAATTGGTCTGAAATCAGTAAGATGAAAGTCAGTAAGGACAAACGCAAAGTACCACACTTAGGAAGGAAGAATTAAATGCACAAATACAAAATGGGAAATAAGTGGCTAGGCAGCAGTACTGGAGAAAAGATTCTGGAGGTTATAATGGATCTCAGATTGAATATGAGTCAACAGTGTGATGCTGTTGGGGAAAAAGGCAAATATCATTTTGGGATGTATTACCAGGAGTGTCATATGGAAGACTTGTGAAGAAAGTCTTTCACTCAGCTCGGCACTGGTGAGGCCTCAAGTGGAGTATTGTGTCCTGATCTAGGCACCACACTTTGAGAAAGATGTAGACAAATTGGAGAGAGTCCAGAGGAGAGCAACAAAAATTTATATGAGGTTTAGAAAAATCTGATGAAAGGTTAAAAAAAACCTGGGGCATGTGGAGTCTAAAGAAGAGAAGGCTAAGGGGGAACATAAGTCTTCAAATGTGTTAAGGGCTGTTATAAAGAGGACAGCGATTAATTGTTCTCCATGTCCTCCAAGGGTAGGACAAGAAGTAATCAGCTTAGCTTGTAGCAAGGGAGATTTAAGGGAAAAACTTTATAGTTAAGCACTGGAACAGATTACCCAAGAAGGTTGTGGAATCCCCATCATTGGAGGTTTTTAAGAACAGGTTAGGCAAACACCTGTCGGGGATGGTCTAGGTACACTTGGTCCTGCATTAGCGTGATGGGCTGGACTAGATGACGTGTCTAAGTTACTTCCAGCCTTACGTTTCTATGATTCTGTGATTCTGCTTATGACAGGGGTGGGCAAACTACGGCCCGAGGGCCGCATCCAGCCCTGCAGATGTTTTAATCTGGCCCTCGAGCTCCCGCCGGGGAGCAGGGTTGGGGTTTGCCCCACTCCACCTGGTTCCTGGAAACAGCGGCATGTCCTCCCTCTAGCTCCTATGCATAGGGGCAGCCAGGGGGATCTGCACACTGCCCCCATCCCAAGTGTGGTCCCCGAAGCTCCCATTGCCCGGGAACCACGGCCAATGGGAGCTGCAGAGGTGGCGCCTGCGGACGGGGCAGCGTGCAGAGCTGCCTGGCCTCGCCTCCGCATAGGAGCCGGAGTGGGGACATGCCGCCGCTTCTGGGAGCTGCTTGAGGTAAACGCCTCCTGGAACATGCAGCCCTGACCCCCTCCCACAACCCAACCTCCTGTCCAAGCCCTAATTCCCCTCCCGCCCTCCGAACCCCTTGTCCCAGCCCGGAGCACCCTCCTGCATCCTCAGCCCCACCCCAGAGCCTGTACCCCCAGCTGGAGCCCTCATCTCCTCCTGCACCCCAACCCCCAATTTTGTGAGCATTCATGGCTTGCCATACAATTTCCATACCCAGTTGTGGCCCTCGGGCCAAAAAGTTTGCCCACCCCGGCTTATGGGGAGCTAGTGGAGTTGTTTGAGATAGCAGTGATATGGTCTCACTTATCTATACATAGGGCACTGAAAATCAAGTGTCTCCAAGATAGGAAAATTTATTCACCCTTGTTTCCATGGAGATGAGCTACAGTCTAGGTGGTTATCTGTCTCTGCTTTGGAGGCTAACCTGATATGGGTGTGTGTTCTAAACACTGCCACATATATTAATAGCATCATGTTTTATTTTGGTTTCTCTATTTTTGCATAGCGTGTGAATGATGCTTTGTACCACATGCATTTTTCCAGTTCTAGGAACTGTATTAAGCAGCTGTACTAGAAGGCAGCCTGCCTAGATATTGCCAGCTTCTGCAACCAATAGCAAGTTACAGTGGGGAGTAAGGCCCCAGTCAGGCATGTGCTTAATTTTATGCACATGAGTAGTCCCACTGGCCTCAACAGGACTACTCAAGTGAGTATTATTGGAGGTGAAGATGAATCCATCCCAGATCCAGGACCCTGCTGCTCTCTTGTTTATTCCAGACCATTACTGAGGGCAAAATTCAGCTACTGTTCAGTCTGTGGCTTATCTGTATTATCCAGGTGATAAGCACTCTCTCTCGTGACCATGTGCTGGGACCTTTTGTGCATGCCAGAGTGAAGGGAGCTTTCTGGATTAGTATCATCCACATGGAGCCATTTTGGTGATTTTCATTCTTTCAGTGGAGGCAGGGTAGAGCAGAGTAGGACCGTCCATCCCTTCTCTACAAAGGTGACAGCTCTAATCATGGCCTGCTACAGATCTGTCTTACTAACTGAGAGAGACAAGGTGGGTGAGGTAATATCTTTTAGTGGACCAACTTCTGTTGTTGAAAGAGAGAAGCTTTTGAGCTACACCAGAGCTCTTCTTCAGGTCCCTTTGTAGCTCAAAAGTGTATCTCTTTCACCAACAGAAGCTGGTCCACTAAAAGATATTATCTCACCCAACTTGTCTATCTAATATCCTGGGACCCGCATAGCTGCAACAACACTGCACATATTAACAACTTAGCGTACCCATCAGAGCATTCCTGTTTTCTGAGCCCCACTGTCTCTGAGTTGAAGGATATGGATTGGGTGATGGTCAGGATCTTGGAGAGGTTTGGGTGTGTGTTGTCTCCCAACTTTGCTATCTTCTCCTCTTGGTTAACAGGCTGGTGTGAGTTAACCCTGAGAGCACAGAGAAACCTGAGCATATAGCCTGATTTTGGGTGTATTATTCAGTAGAGTACCACTATTTGTCTGTGTGGCTCTTTTCAGCTCAATGGTCTCTTGGAGGACTTGTGATAAGACAAAACCTTGGTAGTGGTCATAGTAATAAATGGAATCACGTTTGTGAAGTGGTTCCAGCTCCCCCTACTGGGGAAGAGCTTGTTGTGCAGGTCAGAATTCACATTTCAAGTGCCTAGACTAGACAGTTGTGCATCAGAGGCAGTGGGGAGGATTCCCTTTAGAAGATATAAAATAGGGTGAAGTAGTGCTGTGAGGGACCCAGGTATGAAGAGACAGCTGGCGGGTGCCTGTTACCTCCTGTCTCTGAGAGGTATTTATGCAGACATTTCTCCTGATGGAGTTGGTAGAGGATTTGTGAGCCTCCCTCTCAGGGAAGGTGATCGAAGTGCTTGTATAAGTGTCTCTGTAGCCCAGGTAACCTGCCGAGATCCCTTTTCCTTTCACAGCTCGGGATGAAGAAGAAGAAGTTCATGCCTTACAACCATCAGCACAAGTACTTCTTCATAAGTGAGTATCTCCATTCCCATGCAGTACCAGCAATCATTAGTAGGATCATTGCCAGCAGATCAAGGAAAGTGATTATTCCCCTCTATTCGGCACTGGTGAGGCCACATCTGGAGTATTGCGTCCAGTTTTGGGACCCCCCACTACAGAAAGGATGTGGACAAATTGGAGAGAGTCCAGCGGAGGGGAATGAAAATGATTAGGAGGCTGGGGCACATGACTTACGAGGAGAGGCTGAGGGAACTGGGCTTATTTAGTCTGCAGAAGAGAAGAGTGAGGGGGGATTTGATAGCAGCCTTCAACTACCTGAAGGGGGATCCAAAGAGGACGGAGCTCGACTGTTCTCAGTGGTAGAAGATGACAGAACAAGGAGCAATTGTCTCAAGTTGCAGTGGGGGAGGTCTAGGTTGGATATTAGGAAAAAAAATTTCACTAGGAGAGTGGTGAAGCACTGAAATGGGTTACTTAGGGAGGTGGTGGAATCTCCATCCTTAGAGGTTATTAAGGCCCAGCTTGACAAAGCCTTGGCTGGGATGATTTAGTTGGTGTTGGTCCTGCTTTGAGCAGGGGGTTGGACTAGATGACCTCCTGAGGTCCCTTCCAACCCTAATATTCTATGATTCTGTGAATTACCAGAACCCTCTGAATTAATTCCTTTGGAATATGATTACCTGCTTCTTGTCTCTGCATTCTTCTTTTCTCTCCTCTAGTTGGACCCCCAGCCCTGGTGCCCCTCTTCTTCCAGTGGTACATATTCTACTTTGCAGTGCAGCGCAGACAGTGGGTGGTGAGTATGTCCAATTTTGTCAGATCTGCGGTGCCTCCCCCTAGTTTTCTGAATAAGGTTCAGTGTGAGGAGTTGGGACTGAAATGTCGGAGGGAGGAGTCCTGAGTGTGGAGTGACTGGTCACCATGTCTTACTGTGACACAGTGGATGGGTGTATGACTGGTGCCTAATCCTTTGACAGAAGAGGAGAGTAGGTGTCTTCCCCCTAATGCATGTGCTTCTCAGTCTGTGAAAACTGTGGTAACAAAGGGAGCTATCTGGGTTCTGCTGCTGTGCAGCGATGGTGGTCAGTCAGCAAGGGTTTCTGGTGCCTTCCCCTCATGTTGTGGGGTTGGTGCAGCTCTATGAAGCCTGACCACCAAATGTCACATCAAACCAGTGGCTGGTTTGGGGCAGGAAGGGAGACAGTTCTTACCTTTCTGTGGCTGCCTGAAGGGGAAAACCATTGAAAGCTGAGGGGAGCGGGAAGGAAAGCAATAGAAATGAGAGGGGCTGAGAATGAAATTCAATGCTTCATCTGCCTGGGACAACTACATTTAAAAAAAATAGATTTTTCTCTTTGGGGGGAAGGCCCCTTTCTCCTAATTCCCCCACCCAGTTTCAGTGGTGGGGCCTCCAGGCTCCTGCTCTACAGCCCAGCATGAGAGAGCACCCAGAGCAGCGCCAGGCTCCTGTAGCAAAGATCCGGCCTCATCTGCCACTACTTCCTGCCTCCAGAAGCTCTCTTTTTATCCCGCCTTTATACTGTTTGGGCTTCCCAATGGCCTAGAACCCAGTCCTCCAGCAGCACAGAGTGGACCAGGCAAAGGAGAATATGGGTGGGTGTCTGTTTCAGGAGCATGTTAGGGGGGTATGCTGGGACAAGGAGGGATAATGGGGGTTCGGAGACAAATGCAGAAAAGGAAGAGCTCTCACCTGAGATTTAGGCGCAAGGGGGTCTTGACTGGGGAGAGAAGCAACTGAGAGAGGATTATTGCAGGAAAGAGAGAAAGTGCCAGAGAAAAGCCCGCAGGAAAGTGAAGAGGAACAAGGAATGGTGGGAGGGAAATGAGGCAGAACAAAGCTGCCTATAGCTGCTGCTGCTTTTCCCCTTCCACTTCCCAAGTCTCTCCTTTCTGCCCTCACTGCCCATCCTAGCATCAGAGGTGAACAAGATATGGCCATTCAGTGTGCGCCTTCTTTTGGCCCATGGTCCAGGTCAGGCTGATTACGTGCCAGGGAGTGAAGTGGAGCTAAAGCATATGGGTAGTAAGGAGGGGTGGATGTCTTCAGGGCTGCATTTCAGATGGCGCATGCTAGGGGAGGGGAGGGAGATAAAGACTGTGAATTATAGTGGTGGTTTCTGGGGCTGCTACTGCAGGGCAGTGGGCAAGAGCTGTAATCTACACCCTCAATGCAGGTTTCTCTCTGTCTCCTCTCTGGCAGGACCTGGCCTGGATGCTGACCTTCTACATCCGATTCTTCATTACCTACTTGCCATTACTGGGGGTGAAAGGGCTCCTGGGGCTCTTTCTTCTGGTCAGGTATCACTCACCCTACTACTCCCTATGGCTGCTTCAGCTCATAACTGTTTCTTATCAATCCCTCTGCTCTGCCCTTCCCTAGTCCTCTAGCCAACCTGCCCATCTCTCCTTTTCCTAACTGCCCCCTAATCTTCTGCCCGTTGTGACTTTCTGTGACCTGACAGGGGAGATTATTTTCCCTGTGGTGTCATCACCTGTGTGGGCCTTTTGCTGTCCGGTTGGTTGGAATCCATGGGAGAAGTTTCATCAAGCAGTAACTTCATCAAGCCTGCTTTGGCCCAGGAAGAGTGCTTGTTCCTGGGCTCTCACAGGCTTAGGTGGGCATGTGGTGAGTGATTGCTTTGTATGTGTTTGTCTGCACAGGCTCATAGAGAGTAACTGGTTTGTCTGGGTGACGCAAATGAACCACATCCCCATGCACATCGATTATGATAAGAATGTGGACTGGTTCTCTACTCAGGTATGACCATCTCCGTCCCCGGGAGCTGTGGGCCTGTGGGTGTAAATTCCAGACCAGATGGCACTTTGCTATAGATGCTAGGGTTCAGCAGGGAGCCCGTAGAGTGTTACAGGGTTCAGTAGGGCATTCTGTGAATGCTGTGAATCCCTTGTGAGCATTCTGAAATTCGTGGTAATGGAGTAGGAATCTGCACTCACTGGGGGTGACATGGTGACTGCAGGGTGATCTGGGGTTTTGCATGGAGCTCTCCCAGTGCAAGACACTCCTATGTCCTTCCTTCTTCTTGTATCTTGACCCTGTGCCCATTTCTGTAAGGGTGAGGAGGCCTCCACAGAGAAGAGTCAGGGCAGATTTGGCCTAATCGTTCTGGTGAGACTAGCTCCATATTGGTTAGTACTATGGTCCCATATCCCAGAATGTCCAGGCCTGGTCTCAATGTCCTCAGGAGTGAGAGCTGTCATCCCCATCCTCAGATTAATCTGTTCAGTCTAGAGGAGAGTGAGGATGAGAAGGTGGCACCAGGTTATCCTGCTGTCCAGGCAAATGAGAGATGAGCATTCATGGAATAACACTCACTGCTCCCCTTCCTCCCCCAGCTCCAGGCAACGTGTAATGTTCACCAGTCTCTGTTCAATGACTGGTTTAGCGGGCACCTGAACTTCCAGATTGAACACCAGTAAGTATTGGTGCAGGGATGAGAGAAGGAATCCTAAGGAACACCAGTCACTATGGGCACCAGGGGAGGGCAAGGAACCCTGTACGGCATCAGTGAAAACAGGCACAAAGGAAAAGGCAGGAAATCTATGGGGCACAAGACACGGAGGAGGAGTGGGAACTGTATTGGGCACCAGATGGAAAGGCAGGAACTCTCTGGGGCATCAGTGACTACACCCATTGAGGGAGATGGAATGGGAACTGCATGGGGTATCAGTGAGTACAGCCACTGAATATAGTGAGAAGGGAACACTATAGGGCACTAATTGATTCCAGATTCAAAGTGAGAATAAGCCACCTGTGAGGTTGGCTCCTTGAGGGGAGGCAGGAAGCCTGTGAAGTACTAAGTGAGAGACCAGCTCTCTGGCAGGTTTCAACTAGTATAAATGGTGGATTCTCTGTAATCTGAAGTCTTTAAATTATGATTTGAAGACTTCAGTAACTCAGCCAGAGGTTATGGGTCTATTACAGGAGTGGGGTGGGGTGAGGTTCTGTGGCCTGCATTGCGCAGGAGGTCAGACTAGATGATCCTGATGGTCCCTTCAGGCCTTAAAGTCTATGAGATCTCACAGAATCAGCCCCCTTCTCTCTCCACAGCCTTTTCCCCACAATGCCTCGACATAACTACTGGAAGGTGGCCCCCCTGGTGAAGTCCCTGTGTGCCAAGCATGGCATCGAGTACCAGAGCAAGCCCCTGCTCACTGCCTTTGCAGACATTGTGCAGTAGGTGTCAGTCAATATAAAAATGTTGTGCAATAGCCATTGACAAGATGGGAACACTGGGCCTTGTGGGAAGACAGTGCCCGTTGTGGGAGGGCAGGTCCACTAAGGACATGGGGTGGGAGGGCCGCAGCTGGGACAGAAGAGATGCAATAGAAATAGGATTGGATGGTTCAGGGGACTGAGAATGGGATATGGACCCTTTTAGATCTAGCCACTGGTTTCAATCAGTTGCAGATAGCTAGTGTGGACATTCTGATGGAAAACACTCTGCCAGCAGCCTCTTCTCCCATCTCATGTGCCTCCATTATTGTCACTGTAGAATTACGCCAGGGTGGGGTCTCCTAGACAGGTCTGTCCCAAGCCTCATTCATTGCTTCTTTGTCTTTTTTATAGTCTTGAAACCTTACCTGACCATGTCTTCTCCTTTGTTTGCCTCCTTCCTTTTTGTCTCCTTTTGGGTTGTTTGTTTTAACCCTTGGAACATACAACAGTCCCTTGTGACTCCATAGGGACTTGTCCTGTGCCTTTCCCAGGATCTGTAGCCTGAATCGCTGTGTCTTTGAGCATCTCCCTGATGTGTTCCATACAAGGGATTTGAATATTACACTAGATTTCATCGCCCCCCCTTCTCAAATTTGCTTTATTGATCTTTACTCTCACTATGCTGCCACATTTCATCATTTGTTTCTAAACTAATCAGCCTCCCTCTCTCTATCCCTGCAGCTCTCTGAAGGATTCGGGGGAGCTCTGGCTCGATGCCTATCTACATAAATAAGCAGCAGCAGCTCCAAACAGAGGTATTCCCCACCCTCACTGCCTCCCACGATGGTCACCATGAAGACACAGGACAGGGAGCTGGCTGAGCCAGGGGTGTGGAGCTGGGCAAGCTTAATTCCAGTAATGAGTGTGGGGTTTTTCTAAGATGTTTGTTCTTAGTCCTTCTCATGCTTCTCCTACTCCTCCTTTTTTGATACTGAATAATAGAGAGGATCAGAATGGAGGAGACCACCTGCCAGGAAGGAGGAGCAGCCTGTAGGTCTGGGAATTAACACTCTTCTGTCTGGTGACATTTCACTTGCTGTGTCTGTAGGAGAGAAATCTTTTATCTAACACAGATATTTCTGAAATGCCTGGCAGCTTGGTGTCTAACCCCCTACTCCGCTCCTTCCCCATGTGAAAGAATCAAGGAAGCTGGGACAGGCTGAGATCACGGAAGATAGAAGTTGGGGTGGTGGGAAGAGGAAGAAATGTAAGTGTGGGAAAGAGAAGAACCTCTGTAGGGGCTATGTTAAACATCATTGTGCTTTTAAAAATGGTAAACCAAGTGCCCAAACCTTGGGGCCGTGGAGTAGAGAAGAAAGGCCAAACCACCGGGCAAGGGCTTAGACTACTTTGTAGGGATGAGTGTGAGAAGAGAGAGATCAAACCACAGAGTAGGCACAGGTGGGATGCAAGAGCTGTTCCCAAATGTGGGGGGCTTGGCATGCTGTGTCCAATGGGAGTGCTGCTACATATATGCCTTGAGTGTTTTTTTTTTAGAGGTAGGATGGTGAGCCCCTGGATCTCTGGGTTAATTATCATATTGCACCTTCTACTGGAGATGGCCTGAGTAGCTTCCACAGTGCCATATTCTAAAAGTGAAAGTTGATGGACCAGTTACTGATTCGCTAAGAAGATAGACATTAATGCAAGTGGAACCTCTAGTCCCCCCAGATTAGCTGCCACAGTGCCCCCAGCAGTTTAGATTAGGAAGAAGACTGTATAACCAATCCGTGGCTCCTTGGGAGTGTACACTTATTATATTGCACCCTTTGGCTACTGAGGACTTTGTAAATAGGGAGAGAACTCAGGATTTTTTGCATCTAAAGCACAGGATGCTCCCATGTGAGCTACAGGTAAATCTTCTTCCACTGTTGAGGCATTAGGGTTCAGGACTCCACTTGAACATGTCTAACATTCCAGCCAGCAGAGGGCAGTGGGGGACATGCATTGTGCGCACACAAATACAGGCCAGCATGTTGTGCCTCTGGTTCTCTATGGGTCTGTATGTCTACACTGCAATAAAAAACCCACAGCACTGAGTCAGCTGACTTGGGTGTGGGGGGGACTAGGGCTGTGAGGCTAAAAATAGCAGTATAGATGTTCGGGCTCAGACGAGAGCCCAGGCTCCAAGACCCTCCCTGCAAGACCCATGCCATGGGTCTCTGATTGCAGTGTAGACATACCCTATTAGGTAATGTGCCTCCAAGACATGCTCTGAAGGGGTATGCCCTTCACTGTAACACTGCCAAAGTATTAATTAGCCTTATGGCATTTGCCAATGCTACCTACAAGGCCAAACAGCCCAACTGCCAAAGTAGATGTAGCACCTCACGTGACTTTTCTAAAGGCTGCCGTTTGATCACTCGCACCCTTCCTACCCCCCATCATTTCTTTGTGTTTGAGCCTCCCCTCTCCAAGTTTTGGATCCAGCCTCTTTCCTTCTCTCTCTGGGGTTCTTAAATGGACAAGTGTGACACAAGGATTCTCCCCATCTTCCCTGCCCTCCCCTCACTCCCGTGGTAGCTCCTGCAGCCAGACAACATCATGACAACTTTTCCCAACTACGGTAATAGGTGTTTCAGGCCATGACTACAGCACAGACTTCTGCTGGCACAGCTGTGTCAGGGGCGAGAAGAGGGGTGATCTCTGACCAGCACAACTGTGCCAGCAAAGCCCCTAGTGCAGACACAGCTATACCAGCAAAACTGTGCTTTTCCTTAGATAGCTGATTTTGCCTGCGGGAGGAGGGTGGGACTGGAATAAGCTATGCCATTACAAAGTGCAGTTTTGTTGGTATAGCTGTATCCACACATGGCAAGCTTTGCCAGGAGAGTATACCGCTGTGTGTCATTATGCCAGCAAAGCGCTCCTAGTGTAGACATGGCCATAGTATCTAAAGGAGACTGGGAAAGAAATGTAACTTCCCCTCTCTGGCCACCATCCAAAAGATTGGAGGGCCTGTGAAGTGAGCAGTGTCACCTCACCCTCGACAACGGCTGGGATGAGAATTCATTTTTGTTTAATGGAAATAATTGCCATTAAATCAAAGGTCCAGAGTTTTGAATAAAGAGTGTAAATTAAATGAAATCCTCTGGGCTTCTGTCGTTGTTTTCTCCTGTTTTGTCCCTTTTTTTTCCCATCATTTTCTTCCATGTGAGGGATTAGTAAGGAAACCCCCTGCCTTCCCCAATCCCTTCCATCATAAGAGTAAATCTCATCTATGCAGGAAACATGGCTTTCTGAGGGCTGGTCTGCAACTGTGGAATAACCTCCTGCAGGAGCTAAGGACCATCACAAACCTTGCTACCTTCTGCTCCAAGTTCAAGGCACACTTCTTCAACCTGGCCATCACTAGCATAAACACAGAGCAGCAGGTACATTTTACACAAACCAACAAACCCTACCAGAACAAAACTCTACACACCATTCTCCCCCTGGGGTGAGGATGAGAGGGAAAACAGATCACACCTGACAGAATTTAGTCACATTGCTGAATGCATGCCTGGTAGGTGCTGAGATAATCTGGAGGTGAGGGCAGGATACGAACCTATAAAGACTAAAATAGAATCCATCAAGTCAAAGGAATCTTTAGGGGAACAACTATTTGTCCATGCTGCAGCAGCAGTGGCTGTGGCTGCTCTCCCCTGATCATCTATTCCCTGTCCAGGTTCTCAGGATCTGGAAGAATCCTCACACATCTGTGAAGGGAGTTCTCTCGTCCACTGGGCGATTTACCCAGGGGAGGCTCTCTTCCCACCTTAAATCACTTCAGGACAGAATTATATTTCACCTTGTGATGGGTTGCTCCCCTTTAAGATGCCACCTGATGTGCTGAGATACCACTGAGCCTGCCTGTTCTGCCAGAATGGGCCTCCTATAACCTGTCTTGCTCTTAAGCCTTCTCTAGCACACACACAGGCAGGGTCACACCCAGCTGCAGAAAGACACAGACACTGAGATCAGTTCTGGGAAGACTCCGTTTAAGGGACTTGTCCCAGCACTCAGTTGCCCACCTCCCTTGGAGTACAGACCAAAGGTATATTGTCTTGTGCTGTATAGAAGAATCTGCACAGCGCAAGCTCATAAGAATTCGCCCTCTTCCTCAATGTGAAGAAAAAAAAGGAGTACTTGTGGCACCTTAGAGACTAACAAATTTATTTGAGCATAAGCTTTCGTGAGCTACAGCTCACTACATCGGATGCATTCGGTGGAAAATACAGTGGGGAGATTTATATACACACACACAGAGAACATGAAACAATGTGTTTTATCATACACACTGTAAGGAGAGTGATCACTTAAGATGAGCCATCACCAGCGGGGGGGGGAGGGGGAGGAAAACCTTTCATGGTGAAAAGGTTTTCCTCCTTCCCCGCCCCGCTCCTGCTGGTGATGGCTCATTTTAAGTGATCACTCTCCTTACAGTGTGTATGATAAAACCCATTGTTTCATGTTCTGTGTGTGTGTATATAAATCTCCCCACTGTATTTTCCACCGAATGCATCCGATGAAGTGAGCTGTAGCTCACAAAAGCTTATGCTCAAATAAATTTGTTAGTCTCTAAGGTGCCACAAGTACTCCTTTTCTTTTTGCGAATACAGACTAACACGGCTGCTACTCTGAAATGTGAAGAAAGATATGCACAGCTTCTCTCCCCGCTGCCCCCCAAATATGAATTGCACAAACTGGGTAATGTTACAAACAAAACAAATTTATTAATCTAAAAGGTAGATTTCAAGTGGTTAAAGGGATAGCCAACAGAACAAAGCAGATTACTAGGCAAATAAAACAAAACACGCAAACTAAGCTTGATTCACTAAAGAAACAGGTTACAGAATGTAATTTCTCACCCTAAATGTTGAGGTAGGCAGGACGGAGAGTTTCTGTAGCTCAGAGTTCTAGTTATTTCTTCTTACAGACTGGACCCCTGTCTCAGTCTGGACTGTCCCCTGCCTTTCCCTCAGGTTGTTTCCTTTGTCCCTTCAGGTACTTTCAGCAGTCCTTCTTCTTGGGTAGGCCATGGAGGAGAGTCCCGTTTGCCTTTCTCCCCACCCTTAAATAAGATTTACCTAAGGCAGGAATCCTTTGTTTGATTCCCATCTCCCTACAGAGGAAAAGTGCCAGCAGTGTCCAAGGAGGTACTTTGTATCAGGTGACAGGACCACCTGACCTGGTAGTGTCAGAGCTATGTCCCAGGACACATCCCAGGAAGGAGAGAGATTAGTATCTTCACAGTCTTGTTGTTTTTTCCTAATGGCTCGTCAAATCTGATAGCTTGTTGTCTGGTGGGTATCTTCCCAATACACACCCAATTGTAATTGTTACCTAGTCCATATTCCTAACTTTAGATACAGAAATGATACATGCATACAAATTGGACAGTCACATTCAGTAAATCACAATCTTTCCAATGATAAGTTACGTGAGCCATCTTGCATAAAGTATATCTTAATTATGCCATATTCATATCATAAGCATATTTCCATAAAGAATATGCAGTGTAATATCACACACCTGTGAACATCTTCCAGGCTGGGTGCTGTCTAGAACTTTTCTCAGAACTCTGCATTTTCTCCCTCTGTCACACTGAAAAAGAAATACCCACAGTGCAGTGACCCCGTCTTCCAGCTCACCTGGAAATACAGTATGTTCTGAAATAGCAAACAGAGGTGAAACTGAGGGGAAGCCTTAAAGTGCAAAACCAAAGGGGAGACTGAGTCAAGGCCAGAAATGCTGCATGTGCTGGCTCTGCTCCGAGTCACCCAGCTATAGGATGATCTTAGAGCTGAAATAAATTCTAATAATCTTACCTTTCTATAGCAGCTTTCATCATTCGGGGCTATTCAGATTCCACAAAAGTAGGTAATGTTGAGACTTTCAGTATCACTGTTCAGACAGAGCCTCAGTTTCTAAAGAGCTCATCTAAAACTTAAAATGTGAACAATATTTTTCCTCTGTGAAAATCCACTGGCTCTTTCATGTTCTTTAAAGATGCCCAGAGATGTGTTATCCTGGAGTGCCACACATTCCAGAAGAGTCCTGGAGATTTCTGGTATCACAGACATCCCAGAATTATTGCAGTGTTATTGTAGCTGTGTTGGTCCCAGGATATAAGATACAAGGTGGATGAGGTAATATCTTTTACTGGGCCAACTTAGACAAACTTTTAAGACACACAGCTCTTTTTCAGGTCAGCTCAGCCTTAAGCATATCTCTGTGTAGCTTGAAAGCGTTCTCTCTTTCACCAGCAGAAGTTGGTCCAATAAAAGATATTACCTCACCTTGTCTGTCCCAGAATAATGCATCCTGGAACTTTTCTAGTGACTGAAAGTTCAGAATGGGTTTGAATAGAGATTGAGAGTGGCTGGGTCATTACACATATTGAATCTATTTCCTTAAGTATCTTCACACCTTCTTGTCAACTGTCTAAATGGGCCATATTAATTATCACTACAAACATTTTTTTCTCCTGCTGATAATAGCTCATCTTAACTAATTAGCCTCTCACAGTTTGTATGGTAACTTCCAACTTATCTGTATGTATATAAATCTATCTTACTATATGTTCCATTCTATGCATCTGATGAAGTGGACTGTAGCCCACAAAAGCTTATGCTCTAATAAATTTGTTAGTCTCTAAGGTGCCACAACTACTCCTGTTCTTTTTTTGAAAGTTCAGTGGCTCTTCTGGAGAGGCTGAAATTTCTACACACACTGAACTGCCAAAAGGTTTCTTTTATACATACTGTAGAAGGTTCAAAAGGTGAGTTAAAATGTATTCAATTGATTGCCCCGATAGTGTAATTTAAATAAACATTTAGTACTCATTTTTCTTTCATCTGTGTAGGTCAACTTTAACATAATTAATGTAGCCTTAAATGAATGACATGAAATGACCACACAGTGGTAACAGAAAGGAGAGGAATTTGGAAAGCTGACAAGCGTTACAGGATATTTAAGAAACACTGATGAATGTTTAAAAGGTCAGAACTTTGTTCAAAAAAGCAGCAATCCACAGTTCAAAACATGTTTTTGCTAATGTGGGAGAAGACTTCCTAAAACATGCTGACCATTATTAAGTGGGAGATATCAGAACATGTATGAATGTATTAAAACAACCCTTTACTGGAAGAGTGAATAGCTTAGGGGCCTTTCACATTTACATTACCATGGCCAATTCAGTTCAGATCAACAGTGAATGAAAGTTGTTACAAAGGATGTATTTTGTACCCAATATGTATTTGATGTGCATACAAAGCCATTCATTCTAAAGGTATCTAAGTCCTGGACTACACTGCAAATGTATGTCGGTATAACTTCATCATTTGGGGGTAGAAAATCCATACCCCATGATGCAGTTTATCAACCTAACTCCTGGTGTAGACAGCACTATGTTGAAAAGAGGGCTTCTCCTGTTGACATAGTGACTTCCTCTCAGGGAGGTGGGGGACCTACACTAAGGGAGAAGCTCTCCTGTCGGCATAGGTAGTGTCTTCACTAAGCGCTACAGGCACTGCAGCAATTTAAGTGTAGATAATCCCCAAGATTGCTCCATTAGTGACAAGAGATTAAATAATGTTCCCCTGTCATATCAACTGAGTGCACTCATTGGATTGGTCAATCAGGCAGCCAGTGAGAACATCACTCAGAATCTACAAAAAGAAAAGGAGTACTTGTGGCACCTTAGAGACTAACAAATTTATTAGAGCATAAGCTTTCGTGAGCTACAGCTCACTTCATCGGATGCTCCGAGGCCATGGTAATGACAATGCTGTAATCCAGAGTATGCATGGAACAAAGTGAGAAATTTGTATCTGATTGGGCAACACTCTCCTTTAACTTTTGCCCATGTGCATTTTTATAAAATTAAAAATTAAAAATATTTGCTTCATTTCTCAGTCTGTTACCCTCACGTTGCCAAAGCGGAACACCTGGCAAATCTGAAATCTCTTGTGGCTGCCCAAAATCTGGAGATTCCATCTCAGCCTTGAGAGAGCACATTGAAGTCAGGCACCCAGGTGCTTATATAATTATCCTCAAAAGCTGTAATAAGAAGCACTGTGTATGCTGGATTTGTAGCAAATCTCAGACAACACCCTAGAGGAGTGTTAAGCTCAGGCATGGTCATAGATGGTAGCTATGAAGGGCTGGTTAAAACCATATTACCCCCAGAAGCAATGCTGATGGTTGATAACTATCAACCCCATTTGGGATTGCAAAGGTTTTGGTATTTGTCTGATTGATGCAGTTGTTTGTAACCTCCACATCAGATGCCCTTCAGCAGATTTTTTTTTGCCCAAAGTATGATCCCTGGTGTATATTACTTATGTGAGCAAGTTTGCCTTCCGTTAATGATGATGCAAATGGCTATTCGTTTGTTGTCCAGAGCAACACAATGCAGGGTTCAGTGGCAGTAATGTGTAAACTGGACATTTTGAACACATCCTGAGTCTTTGCATTCATGATGTTTAACATAACCTCTGCATCCTGCCTCATCGCTGTCAATTGGAAGCTGGTTGGCCATTTTAAGTCTTCTTCCTCCATCATCTATCCACTCAGTTTGTGACTGGACCTTGCTAAGATCTAGCTCTTTGGGGGTATCATAGTCAAGAAATCTGGTCAAAAAAGAGAAAAAAATTGTGGGAAGTTTTAAAATTTCCATTCTATACTTTTTCAAAATAAATTGATAACTCTCTTTTTGAAAATTTCCATGGAGTTATTTTATCAAAAAAGATTTTTTGTTTCAAAACCGATGCTACTTTAACATGAACATTCATTTTCTAAAAGAAAGACCCATCACATGATTCATCAAAATTGGGAACCCAGAAAACAAACACTGACACCTGTAAGTCAATGTTGACAAACAAACAGCTGTCCCTACAGGGATTTGGTAAATGCCCCAGTCTTCACTGACTTGTTTCCATGGTCAGACTCCACCCACTGATTGGGGCTGCTGGCTAGAGCCCTGTAAGTGGGACTGTGCTGAAACGATCGGAGGAGAGAGATTTTTGCTTGCAAACACTATTGCTCTGAATTGTTTCATGTTCATCTTCACACTTTAACAGGGTTTTTGGGGCACTGTCGATCTATATCTGAAAAAGCTCCTCCATTCGTGTATCCTCCACTGGAATTGCTAGGCTGCATTGCAGCTGTGATGCACCCAGATGCTTTAGCAGATGGCCACATGGGTTTTTCTTTTATTATTATTTCATTTTATACTTTGAACCCTGGGAAGGAGGGACATTGCAGAGGGAAAGAAGGAGCAATGGGATGAGGACAGAAGGCCTAGAGGAGGGAGGGAAGACTGGAGAGGATCATGGAACATAGAGTGCACAAGGGGGGGTGGGAGATACTGCAAAGGTGGATGTGAAGCAAATGGTTTTTTATTCACTTTCTCCTTTCAGAAGGTTTCAGAGTAGCAGCCGTGTTAGTCTGTATTCGCAAAAAGAAAAGGACTACTTGTGGCACCTTAGAGACTAATAAATTTATTAGAGCATAAGCTTTCGTGAGCTACAGCTCACTTCATCGGATGAGCTGTAGCTCACGAAAGCTTATGCTCTAATAAATTTGTTAGTCTCTAAGGTGCCACAAGTACTCCTTTTCTCCTTTCAGAAGATTAATGAAGATGCCTCCTCCCCCTCTCCCAGTCTTTAAATTAACACTGAATTTCATGCTAAGTGCTATAGCAGCAGCTGCTATGGAGTGGTAGACAGTGCCTAGAGGAATTCAAAAACACCTGCAGTTTCACTGGTGTTCCTGCCAACATTTTTATGGCTGACTTAGAACAACGCTTCCTCAGCTCTCATCCCCTAATGCCCCTACTCTACTTGCGCTACATTGATGACATCTTCGTCATCTGGACCCATGGAAAAGAAGCCCTTGAGGAATTCCACCATGATTTCAACAATTTCCATCCCACCATCAACCTCAGCCTGGACCAGTCCACACAAGAGATCCACTTCCTGGACACTACGGTGCTAATAAGCGATGGTCACATAAACACCACCCTATATCGGAAACCTACTGACCGCTATTCCTACCTACATGCCTCTAGCTTTCATCCAGATCATACCACTCAATCCATTGTCTACAGCCAAGTTCTATGATATAACCGCATTTGCTCCAACCCCTCAGACAGAGACAAACACCTACAAGATCTCTATCATGCATTCCTACAACTACAATACCCACCTGCTGAAGTGAAGAAACAGATTGACAGAGCCAGAAGAATACCCAGAAGTCACCTACTCCAGGACAGGCCCAATAAAGAAAATAACAGAACGCCACTAGCCATCACCTTCAGACCCCAACTAAAACCTCTCCAACGCATCATCAAGGATCCAGCTTTCTACCCACCTTATAGTTGCCTGTAAGCTGTAACCACAGCATCCAGCAATGATGGGAGTCTGCTATAGACCACCGGACCAGGGGGATGAGGTGGATGAGGCTTTCTTCCGGCAACTCACGGAAGCTACTAGATCGCATGCCCTGATTCTCATGGGTGACTTTAATTTTCCTGATATCTGCTGGGAGAGCAATACAGCGGTGCATAGACAATCCAGGAAGTTTTTGGAAAGCGTAGGGGACAATTTCCTGGTGCAAGTGCTAGGGGAGCCAACTAGGGGGAGCGCTTTTCTTGACCTGCTGCTCACAAACCGGGTAGAATTAGTGGGGGAAGCAAAAGTGGATGGGAATCTGGGAGGCAGTGACCATGAGTTGGTTGAGTTCAGGATCCTGACGCAGGGAAGAAAGGTAAGCAGCAGGATACGGACCCTGGACTTCAGGAAAGCAGACTTTGACTCCCTCAGGGAACAGATGGCCAGGATCCCCTGGGGGACTAACATGAAAGGGAAGGGAGTCCAGGAGAGCTGGCTGTATTTCAAGGAATCCCTGTTGAGGTTACAGGGACAAACCATCCCGATGAGTCGAAAGAATAGTAAATATGGCAGGCGACCAGCTTGGCTTAATGGTGAAATCTTAGCGGATCTTAAACATAAAAAAGAAGCTTACAAGAAGTGGAAGGTTGGACATATGACCAGGGAAGAGTATAAAAATATTGCTCGGGCATGTAGGAAAGATATCAGGAGGGCCAAATCGCACCTGGAGCTGCAGCTAGCAAGAGATGTCAAGAGTAACAAGAAGGGTTTCTTCAGGTATGTTGGCAACAAGAAGAAAGCCAAGGAAAGTGTGGGCCCCTTACTGAATGAGGGAGGCAAGCTAGTGACAGAGGATGTGGAAAAAGCTAATGTACTCAATGCTTTTTTTGCCTCTGTTTTCACTAACAAGGTCAGCTCCCAGACTGCTGTGCTGGGCATCACAAAATGGGGAAGAGATAGCCAGCCCTCTGTAGAGATAGAGGTGGTTAGGGACTATTTAGAAAAGCTGGACGTGCACAAGTCCATGGGGCCGGACGAATTGCATCCGAGAGTGCTGAGGGAATTGGCGGCTGTGATTGCAGAGCCCTTGGCCATTATCTTTGAAAACTCGTGGCGAACGGGGGAAGTCCCGGATGACTGGAAAAAGGCTAATGTAGTGCCCATCTTTAAAAAAGGGAAGAAGGAGGATCCTGGGAACTACAGGCCGGTCAGCCTCACCTCAGTCCCTGGAAAAATCATGGAGCAGGTCCTCAAAGAATCAATCCTGAAGCACTTAGAGGAGAGGAAAGTGATCAGGAACAGTCAGCATGGATTCACCAAGGGAAGGTCATGCCTGACTAATCTAATCGCCTTTTATGATGAGATTACTGGTTCTGTGGATGAAGGGAAAGCAGTGGATGTATTGTTTCTTGACTTTAGCAAAGCTTTTGACACGGTCTCCCACAGCATTCTTGTCAGCAAGTTAAGGAAGTATGGGCTGGATGAATGCACTATAAGGTGGGTAGAAAGCTGGCTAGATTGTCGGGCTCAACGGGTAGTGATCAATGGCTCCATGTCTAGTTGGCAGCCGGTGTCAAGTGGAGTGCCCCAGGGGTCGGTCCTGGGGCCCGTTTTGTTCAATATCTTCATAAATGATCTGGAGGATGGTGTGGATTGCACTCTCAGCAAATTTGCGGATGATACTAAACTGGGAGGAGTGGTAGATACGCTGGAGGGGAGGGATAGGATACAGAAGGACCTAGACAAATTGGAAGATTGGGCCAAAAGAAATCTAATGAGGTTCAATAAGGATAAGTGCAGGGTCCTGCACTTAGGATGGAAGAATCCAATGCACCGCTACAGACTAGGGACCGAATGGCTCGGCAGCAGTTCTGCGGAAAAGGACCTAGGGGTGACAGTGGACGAGAAGCTGGATATGAGTCAGCAGTGTGCCCTTGTTGCCAAGAAGGCCAATGGCATTTTGGGATGTATAAGTAGGGGCATAGCGAGCAGATCGAGGGACGTGATCGTTCCCCTCTATTCGACACTGGTGAGGCCTCATCTGGAGTACTGTGTCCAGTTTTGGGCCCCACACTACAAGAAGGATGTGGATAAATTGGAAAGAGTACAGCGAAGGGCAACAAAAATGATTAGGGGTCTGGAGCACATGACTTACGAGGAGAGGCTGAGGGAGCTGGGATTGTTTAGTCTGCAGAAGAGAAGAATGAGGGGGGATTTGATAGCTGCTTTCAACTACCTGAAAGGGGGTTTCAAAGAGGATGGCTCTAGACTGTTCTCAATGGTAGCAGATGACAGAACGAGGAGTAATGGTCTCAAGTTGCAATGGGGGAGGTTTAGATTGGATATTAGGAAAAACTTTTTCACTAAGAGGGTGGTGAAACACTGGAATGCGTTACCTAGGGAGGTGGTAGAATCTCCTTCCTTAGAGGTTTTTAAGGTCAGGCTTGACAAAGCCCTGGCTAGGATGATTTAACTGGGACTTGGTCCTGCTTTGAGCAGGGGGTTGGACTAGATGACCTTCTGGGGTCCCTTCCAACCCTGATATTCTATGATTCTATGATTCTATAGTGTTTAAGAAGCAGTTAATGAATAACATTGTATTTCCATAAGGTCCTTTAGACATGGGACTATCATTTGAACCATAATGACCATCTGTCTCTATAATTACCATGGTATCAGGATTTATTCTTCCATTATACAAATGCCACAATTTGTAAATATTGTTCATGAATAAGCAGGCTCAAGCAGTCAAGGAATTGCTGCCAAGCTGTTTGAAGTTTGCCTCTGTGGTCTCTAGGGGCCGCTGTTCACTTGCATTTCCTCTCCTGCCCACTCTGCTCTAAGTGCCAATGACAGAATGCTTAAGACACAAATAGAACAAATGTTCAAGGTGTTTGTGGCCATGTTTTCATGTGTTAAGAATGGGGCCTCTTATCATGAGCTATATTCATATACTTAATTATTGTATAAATAATTACTTGGGGCACAGGAGTGGTGGGGACACGAATATAAAACCAGATATTTGGGCAGTTAGGGCAAGGGTGATTATGCATCATGTAAATTTAACAGCAGAATTTAACTAAAACGACTATGTCTCCCAATTTTGGTTCTCTCTTCTCTTTCCTCTCCTTTTTCAAGCCTTCAGATTTTTTTCTAACTTCATTTATCTTCTCTCTTTGCAGTTCTCTCTCTTCTGCAATTCTTTTTCATTGATATAGATTCATAGATTCATAGATACTAAGGTCAGAAGGGACCATTCTGATCATCTAGTCCGACCTCCTGCACAGCGCAGGAGAATCTCACCCACCCTCTCCTATGAAAAACCTCACCTATGTCTGAGCTATTGAAGTCCTCAAATCGTGGATATACATTTTATCTCTAATTTATCTTTCCTTCTTCTGCTTCTAGCCTCCCCATTGCTTCCCCCCCACCACTACCCATGTTATAACGACTTGACTGGTGTCCCATTTTTTTTTCTCCTGTTATTAGGTTGCATCCACCCATCTACGCTCTCTCTATGAAAAATCTCTTCTGCCTTTCCATCCCCAGTTTCCATTATGTCCTACTACTTGGCTCTTATTGTATGTGATCCTCCAATATCCTGCTTGCTGTCCACGTCCCCTCATGTCCAGTTTGTCTTCCTCCCTCTTCCCATGCAAAGTCATCCTGGGAGCGCCTTTCAATTACTGTGTCCCATTCTGAGCTCCTGCTGCCTCCATCTCTAATGATGGAAGTTGCACCTACCCAGGCCCTCCTCCACGCATCATAGCAAGACTCAACAGCGCTTCCACTGCTGGTAGCAGGGCTGTTCTGCATACCAAACAGGCACTACTTTTCTCCTTGCACTGGTGAGCAGATCTAGTCCCATTCTATGGCTAACAGAATGAGGGAGGTAGAAACCCTTTAAAGGGCCTATTCCAGGAAGGGGACTTGTTCTCTGGGGATCCAGCAGCAGAAGAAGAGTCTGTGACAACAGATCCTTGCAGGGGAGTAGGCTGTTCCCAGCAGATATTGCAGCGTAATACCGGTCTGAACAGCAGAGCTGAACAAACAAGGGCCTAAAGGGGTTCTCAAGATCACCGAGACAATCGCCCACCCCCAAACTCCCTCGCAGGCACTTAGAAGGGCAATAACTATAACTGGAAACAAATTGCAGCCACCAAAGTGCCCAGATATGTGGAAGATGTCAGTTTGATACGACTGCACTAGGTCCACTGTTGTTCTCATAAGGCAGATGTAGGATGTACTGGATGGGGACTGTCGGGAAGGGCTTGCAGCCTAATTGTTGCCCATAGTCAGAATAGCCTGCTAGCAGGAGCTGTGTGGGAACCACTATGTCAATACCAGCACAATGTGCCAGGGAGTCCCAAGGAAAGAATAGATCAGAGAACTCTATCTTGGCCAGTAGGATCTGCAGGCTGATACCTAATTGTCTCTTAACAGTGGAACAGACTGAAAGGGGCATTCCAGCTAATAATAGGAGCTGTAAGGCTATGTTAGACTGCAGCCTATGGGCCAAGATAGGAAGTGTTATGCATATTTGTTGGTGTTACTGAAGAAGCAGCTGGACCCAAGTTATGGGGGTGCTTTTTTTAGGCAGCACTAGAAATTCAGGAATAAGGTGGGATGCTGGAGTCTCCTGGGGTGGTATGAGGAGGAGTAAGGGGTTTGCTGCAGTTTCTCATAGAGGAGAGTGAACCAAACTGAGGAGAGCTGGAATGTGCCAAAGACAACGCAGGGGAAACAAGAGCCTTTTAGGGATGGGGTCTGTTAGAGGCTAGTTATGGCAAAATGGGGATGGTTGCAGTTTGATGGGTTGGGGCAGTAGGTGCAGAGGGGCTAGAGGAAATGTAGAAGGGAGAAGAGAAGCAGGATTGGGAAGCTGGAGAGTACTCAGGGCAGGGTCCACAAAGTGAAGGGATGTCCTCTCAAAGGTAAGAGAAAGAAGTAGAGGCTCCTTGTTAGAAGGAAGACAAGGAAGCTCCTCCCCCATTCCCATGTTTACATGTGCATTTCCTGTTTGTTTGAGGTTGAATTTTCATCCTGAGACAGGCAAACAATTAGGAGTCAGTAAGATTTCAAACAAGAGGTCAAAAATCAGGGGCTGGAAACAAAAAATGTGTAAATAAATCTCATGATTTTATGTATAGGTATGTGCATGTGCTTGTGAGAGAGAAGTGCTTCTCGATTCTCTGAACTGGCAATATTGTCATGTTGGGAAACTGCAAAGGAGTCTTACCAAATCCACACTTTGAGAACAGTACATTCTTCAGAAATATCTGATATGTGTGCGGGTATAACCTGGTATAGTTGGTCCTGCCTCAGCACAGGGGTCTTGACTACATAACATCTCAAGGTCCCTTGCAGCCCTACATTGCTATGGTTCTGTAACTAACAACAAAGCAATGCATGCTTACTGAAATATACAAACAAATTCATAGACCTTGGTGGCCTAAATACCAAACCATAAATTTAATAAATGATGCCAAGAATAAGCAAAGAGAAAAATTAATTAACTCACAGGAACATGCAGCTCTGGCAAGTTACAGCCTGCTATTCCCACTGAGCTCTTGCAAGCCCATCAGAGAAATTAACGAATGGTATTGCTACAGTAAAGAAAGCAAGGCTCACAATGCAAACTTTTAAGAAGCTGCCCACACAGAACACAGATGAAAGCAGATTTCTCGCATTCACACAGTGCAAGAAGTAATCTGCTTGCAAAATCTTGCGAGTGCAAAATGAGTTTCTGCTGTGCCAGGGTAATTTTGAAAAAAATAGTAATGGTGTCTTATAAATGTATAAATTTACAAAAAACAACAGCAACTATAAAGTTCTCTTTTACTGGAGAGGAACTGAATTATATAAGAGAACAAGATGGAAAAACATGTTCCTTCAGTAGCCTATATAATAAATACAATTACTATTGTACAGAAAGAAAGGAAACTAATTATGATTACAAATGAAGTCTAAAAGCAACACCAGGCAATTTGATAAGAAATTACAATGTAATTCCCAGCAAAGAGGAAACAGTCACTTACACTGATTGGGACTTCAATAGTGAAAAGGAACCATTCTAGATGATAGATAGCTTGGTCAATCTGTGCTGCCTTCACTTAAAATATTGAATTGAATGTTTCTCATTATCTAGCTAGATAATCCTTTCCAAATTTGATCAAAAACAGAAAAAGAGCTGGGTGTTATTAGCATACTGATGGAATTGCAGCCAAAACTACGTTGTTGTTTCCCTCAGCAACTTCACATCATTCATAGCGCTTAAGGCCAGAAGGGACCATTAGATTATCAAGTCTGACCCTCTGTGTATAACAGGCCATTAAAGTTCACGCAGATACCCCTGTACTGAGCCCAATAATTTGTGCTTGGCTATAGCATATTTTACAGAAAGGCATCCAGTCTTGATTTGAAGACATCAAGAGATGGAGAATCCACCACTTCCCTGGTTAAAATAAACAGTGACAAAATAAACTTGCAGTGTCCCACATGAGACTTCTCAGCTGAGAGTGCTGGAACAATTTGTATAGTGGGAGTGCTGAGAGCCATTGAACCAAACTCTAAACCCCAAGTTAGACAGAAACGACTTGAAGCAGGGGGTGCTGCAGCATCCCTAGTTCCAGCCCTATGGCTAGGGGAGTATGACCTATAAAAGAGGGGTGAATCACTATAACAAAACTGCTAGCGAGCACAAAATTATGTAGGACAGTCAAAATTGTATACCTTCAAATCAGCGGCACTGTGATGGGTACCCGCATGGCCCCACACTATGCCAACATTTTTATGGCTGACTTAGAACAACGCTTCCTCAGCTCTCGTCTCCTAATGCCCCTACTCTACTTGTGCTACATGGATGACATCTTCATCATCTGGACCCATGGAAAAGAGCCCTTGAGGAATTCCACCATGATTTCAACAATTTCCATCCCACCATCAACCTCAGCCTGGACCAGTCCACACAAGAGATCCACTTCCTGGACACTATGGTGCTAATAAGCGATGGTCACATAAATACCACCCTATATCGGAAACCTACTGACCGCTATTCCTACCTACATCCCTCTAGCTTTTATCCAGATCATACCACACGATCCATTGTCTACAGCCAAGCTCTACGATATAACCGCATTTGCTCCAACCCCTCAGACAGAGACAAACACCTACAAGATCTCTATCATGCATTCCTACAACTACAATACCCACCTGCTGAAGTGAAGAAACAGATTGACAGAGCCAGAAGGGTACCCAGAAGTCACCTACTCCAGGACAGGCCCAACAAAGAAAATAACAGAACGCCACTAGCCATCACCTTCAGCCCCCAACTAAAACCTCTCCAATGCATCATCAAGGATCTACAACCTATCCTGAAGGATGACCCATCACTCTCACAGATCTTGGGAGACAGGCCAGTCCTTGCTTACAGACAGCCCCCCAATCTGAAGCAAATACTCACCAGCAATCACACACCACACAACAGAACCACTAACCCAGGAACCTATCCTTGCAACAAAGCCCGTTGCCAACTCTGTCCATATATCTATTCAGGGGACACCATCATAGGGCCTAATCACATCAGCCACACTATCAGAGGCTTGTTCACCTGCACATCTACCAATGTGATATATGCCATCATGTTCCAGCAATGCCCCTCTGCCATGTACATTGGTCAAACTGGACAGTCTCTACGTAAAAGAATAAATGGACACAAATCAGACGTCAAGAATTATAACATTCAAAAACCAGTTAGAGAACACTTCACTCTCTCTGGTCACTCGATTACAGACCTAAGAGTGGCTATCCTTCAACAAAAAAGCTTCAAAAACAAAAAGGAGAGAGTGCTGAATTGGAATTAATTTGCAAACTGGATACAATTAACTTAGGCTTGAATAGAGACTGGGAATGGATGAGTCATTACACAAAGTAAAACTATTTCCCCATGTTATTTCTCTCCCCCACCCCACCCCCCACTGTTCCTCAGATATTCTTGTTAACTGCTGGAAATAGCCTACATTGCTTGTCACCATGAAAGGTTTTCCCCCTTTCCCCTCCCCCCCGCTGCTGGTGATGGCTTATCTTAAGTGATCACTCTCCTTACAGTGTGTATGATAAAACCCATTGTTTCATGTTCTCTGTGTGTGTATATCAATCTCCCCTCTGTATTTTCCACCAAATGCATCCAATGAAGTGAGCTGTAGCTCATGAAAGCTTATGCTCTAATAAATTTGTTAGTCTCTAAGGTGCCACAAGTACTCCTTTTCTTTTTGCGAATACAGACTAACACAGCTGCTACTCTGAAACCAGTCAAAATTGGATAAGACTGTAGGGAATTACAGAAGGATCTAACCAAAGTTAGGTCTTCCTGCCAGCAAGTTAAAGAAGTATGGAATGGATGAATGGACTATAAGATGGATAGAAAGATGGCTAGATTGTCGGGCTCAACGGGTAGTGAACAACGGCTCGGTGTCTAGTTGGCAGCTGTTATCAAGCAGAGTGCCCCAGAAGTTGGTCCTGGGGCCAGTTTATTCAACATCTTCATTAATGATCTGGATGATCGGATGGATTGCACCCTCAGCAAGTTTTCGGATGACACTAAGCTGGGGGAGAGGTAGATATGCTGGAGGGTAGGGATAGGGTTCAGAGTGACCTAGACAAATTGGAGGATTGGGCCAAAAGAAATCTGATGAGGTTCAAAAAGGACAAGTGCAGAGTCCTGTACTTAGGATGGAAGAATCCCATTCCCTGCTACAGGCTGGGGACCGACTGGTTAAGCAGCAGTTCTGCAGAAAAGGACCTGGGGATTACAGTGGATGAGAAGCTGGATATGAGTCAGCAGTGTGCCCTTGTTGCCAAGAAGGCTAACAGCATATTGGGCTGCATTAGTAGGACCACTGCCAGCAGATCGAGGGAAGTGATTATTCCCCTGTATTTGGCATTGGTGAGGCCACATCTGGAGTATTGCATCCAGTTTTGGGCCCCCCACTACAGAAAGGATGAGGACAAATTAGAGTGAGTCCAACAGAGAGCAATGAAAATGATCAGGGGGCTGGGGCACATGACTTATTAGGAGAGGCTGAGGGAACTGGGCTTGTTTAATCTGCAGAAGAGAAGAGTGAGGGAGGATTTGATAGCAGCCTTTAATCAGTGGTGGCAGATGACAGAACAAAGAGCAATTGTCTCAAGTTGCAGTGGGGGAGGTTTAGGTTGGATATTAGGAAAAACTATTTCACTAGGAGGGTGGTGAAGCACTAGAGTGGGTTACCTAAGGAGGTGGTGGAATCTCCATCCATAGAGGTTTTTAAGTTCCAGCTTGACAAAGCCCTGCCTGGGATGATTTAGTTAGTGTTGGTCCTGCTTCAAGCAGGGGGTTGGACTAGATGACCTCCTGAGGTCTCTTCCAACCCTAATGTTCTATGATTCTATGAAAGCAAATGGGGATCTTTCCCATCCCCCAACCATCATAGGTTGACTTATGCTCTGATGCTTGAGGGTTCATGTTCCTAATGTATTTGGTTATTATACTGCCTAATGTAACTGTGACCTTTTAGTTAACCATATAAATGTCGACTCATCTTTTAAAGTCTACTAAGCTCTTAGCCTCAATGGTGTGTAGTGGCTATGAGTTCCACACATTTATTATGTTGGGTGTGGGGGCGGAAAGATTTCCTTTTATCAACTTTAAATTCCTCACCTTTCAATTTAATTAAATATTAGCTTGGTCTCTTCTCATAAGAGAAAAGATATACCCAAATTACTCTCTGCATACCATTGTGACACGCTGTACCTTAGGGGAACACCATACACCCCCATGTTCATCCTTATAATATGATCATGTGGTATCCAATGCAAAGTTTGTCATGTCGGGTGTCTTCGGAAGGTTCATGACGCACTGAACATTGTTGCTATAGTAATGTTATAGGTTGTAATTTCATGTATATAGTTATGAGGCTGAAAATGTGTCCTCATGGCTTAAAATATGCCCAGGCAAAACTCTCCAAGAGCAGAGGAGCAGTTCACACCTCATCAAGGCATGTATGGGAGAAACCCAGACCAACCTCACAGGAACAAAGGACACTGGCCTAGGCAACAACAAAGGATCTGTTGGACTCTCGAGTGAGTCACCCGCCTTCCCTTGGTCAGTTTGGGACTATGATGAGGTAATATTCACATGACTATGAAGTGGGAGCGGGGTGGGGGCAAAGCCAAGACGGAAGAAACAACATGATAAAAGGGAGAGACGTTTGCCATGGTCTCTCTCTTCCACCTCCATCTACAGACACCACCACCAAGCGACTGAAGCGCTGATCAAAGGGGAGAGCCTGGTTGAAGAGCAACCAGCCAGTCTGTGGTGAGAAACATCTAAGTTTGTAAGAGCACTGAAAGTGTAAAGAACAATTTAGAATGTGTTTTGCTTTTATTTCATTTGACCAAATCTGACTTGTGCTTTGATTTATAATCACTTAAAATCTATCTTTTGTAGTTAATAAATTTGTTTGTTCATTCTACCTGAAGCAGTGTGTTCAGTCTGAAGTGTGTCAGAGACTCCCCTTGGGATACCAAGCCAAGTACATACCAATTTCTTCGTTAAATTGATGAACTCATATAAGCTTGCAACGTCCAGTGGGCATAACTGGACATTGCAAGACGGAGGTTACTAGGGTTGTGCCTGGGACCAGAGATATTGGCTAGAGTCATTCGGTTTCACAATCCAAGGAGCAGCTTACATGCCAGAGGCTTTGCATGAACAGCCCAGGAGTGGAGGTTCTCACAGCAGAGCAGGGTAAAGCTGGCTCCCAAAGTCAAGAATTGGAGCAACCTAGCAGATCACTGGTCTGGATAATACCAGAGGGGGACATCACATTGGGTTCTTTTGGAAATTTCACAGGGTGCCTATCTCCATCTTTAGGCACCTAAATATCTTTCAAAATCTGGAATGCAGGCTCCTAAGTTACTTAAGGTGAATCTGCTATTGCTTCTTTCAGTGGCATGTATTGCACATACCCGTGTAACCCTCCTAGCACGGGTATAAATAGCAGTGTAGAATCATAGAATATTAGGGTTGGAAGAGACCTCAGGAGGTCATCTAGTCCAATCCTCTGCTCAAAGCAGGACCAACACACACTAAATCATCCCAGCCAAGGTTTTGTCAAGCCGAGCCTTAAAAATCTCTAAGGATGGAGATTCAACCATCTCCCTAGGTAACCCATTCCAGTGCTTCACCATCCTCCTAGTGAAATGTGTAGATGGCGAGGCTTGACTTAACAGAATAAAGACATGACTGAAGGGTGTGTGTATGTACTTACCATATGCAGCTCTCTGCTTGCCAGTTGCTGATACCTTGCCGGTGCCTGACCTCTGCCAGAGCCTTTCATTGACGTGTAGCTACACACCACAGTGTAGGCACGACGTGCTTTTTCACTGCAGCATGTAGGGACACTACACCTACACAACACACTGCCAAAACTGGTGTGTAGTAAAGATGTAGCCTCAGATGCTTTTGAAAATTTTACCCCTGGACTTCATGTTAAGTCATCGTTGTCATTTGTGTTCTCCATATTCTGTCATCACTGATCTTCATAACTCGTTGTCATCCGTCTTTTTTTGATAGGTCATCATCATGGCCCATGTAAACGAGATAGCCAAAGTGGACTGGGAGTAATGAATGCTCCAGGAGAATTGGCGTGATTGAGGAATGAAGGGCTGATAGTGGCCCAGGTTTTGCTTTTTTTTCTTAGTGTTCATTTGTCTTGTTTTGTTTTTTGCATTTTTGATTTAGATAGGTTAGTGAGATAGTGCCCTATTTTACAAAAGCAATTTTAAAAAAAACTCTCTATTTAAAAAATCATAACATTTCATTTTTGAAAGTTACCTATTTCTAAAATAAACAAATGTTTTGATAAAAATTCTGCAAAATATTTTTTAAAAATTGACCTGTTTCTAAAATGAATGGAATGAAAATGGTTTAAATTTTCACACACTTTTCTTTTTTATTTTTGACCAGCTGTAGCAATTATTTGACGGTAGAAAGTTTAATATGTTGATTATCCTAAAATCCATTAATTGCAGACAGGAAATATAGAATACGGTTTCCAGGAAACTGTATGTTCTCAGGCTGAGAAACCAGATAGATCTTGGCAACCTATGTCCAGTTCACAACAGTTTGCTCACAGATATCAACAACCTAACCACACAGGTGAGTTATTTTTCATTTAATTAAATTCAATTTTTAATCTACCTTTTATGCAGGAACAATAGTCTTTCCATAGTTAAGGCTGTAATGAACTGTCCATTATAATCCTGATTTAGATACCTCCTCTAAATTCCTCAAATCAAATCCAATCTGCATGACATTTTCTATTTTAATTTCTTGACATAGATTACTGTAACAACAATTACTATGACATCACTACAACAACAATGCTCAGTGCATCATGAGCCTTCCGAAGGTTTGCATTGGATACCACACCATCATTTTACAAGGATGAACATGAGGGTGCTGGGTGTTCCCCCAAGGTACAGAGCATCACACCTATGTGGCACCAAGACACTTCATACAAGAGGCCCAGCTGACCAATCAGAATATGGCTTTGCACAAAGCACCCACAGCCAGACTCCCAGGGTGGATTCAACTTGTTTTTTTTGCTATGTGATGGTACCATTACCAAGAAAGCCTGCAGTACCATGTATGACAATTCACACATCACCCTGGAAGGTTACATTCAACTGGTTATCTACTGTGACCCCCAAAGTCCTTTTCAGAGTCACAGCTTTCCATGATACAGTCCTCTGTCTTACAAGTGTGACCTATATCATGAATTTGCACCATGGCAAGCTGGCAGCCCAGCTGCAATGACATCATATCGTGTCAAGATGTGCTAATAACTTAAACATCATGATGGGATGCTGCAGTTTGCCCGAACAGAAACTCTTAAATGTGTCAGCCAAATATGAGGGCTGACCACAGGGGCTGATCAGCAAAGTGAGGAAGGGGAGTAAAGAAATAGTCACAAAATCCTGAAGTGTCAGTACTGGGACATGTACCAGGATTGGGAATTATTGCTTAACATGGTTTCCTCAATGCATGAGCTTATGCTGTAAACGGAGTTACTCAAATGGAACCGCAAGCAGTGTGGGGGTGTGAGAATGGAATAGAAATGTTCAGGAGATTCCCTAATCCACTCTGACAGATTAATAGGCTTCTTCTTTGGCCTGCTCACACAAGCTACAAAAGAAAAAAAAGTTCAGAGAAATACATTACAAGTAAGAAAGCAATGTATTGTGGATGACTATGGAAAGCAGCGGTTTTCAAAATGTGGGGTTCACCCCCTGGGAGGGGGGCACAACCAAGTTATCAGGGGGTCAGTGAGCAGCACAGAGCAGAAGTGCTTCCAAGTCAGCCACATCTTGCAAGCTGCTGCAGGCCCTACCTGATGGTGCCATTAGGAGACTGGTGCCATACCTAACTGGAAATTTGGCCTGAGCTCAGGGAGGGGGCTTCACTCCAGTCCAGGTCAGGTAGGCAGCCCTGAGGCGCCTGCACATGTGCACTGCCAAGGCGCTGGATTTGGCAGGACCTGGAGGGGTCACCATAGCCTCATGCTGTGGGAAAGAAGCAGCACAGAGCAGACGGAGCCTCCTAGGCAGCTGGAAAGGGGCTCACTGGGCTCGTCAGCAAATAACAAGCTGGGCTCCTGGTAACCTGCTCCTGACAGGGGTGTGTGGAGGGAAGGTGGTGAGAATGAATGGGAGGCACCCCTGCCTCCCCACCTGCCTCAGGCTCCAACCACCTCTTCACCCTTCCAGGCACTTGCCTCCTGCTCTCCTCAGCACTGCCAGTTTATCTGGCTGGCCTATCCCTCCCCTATCTCCCATGGTGGTGGGGGCACATGAATCTCCAAGGGGGGCACAGCAAATAAAGCATGGGAACCTCTGATGTAAAGGATATAATGTAGCTGTGTTCCTGCTTCTTTTCCTTCCCCTGTCTGTAAACAGAAGAATCTACTCCTGGCTTACAGGGCCCAGGTTCTTGTCTGAGACTCAGGGTCTATCACCTGTGGAGCAGTAATGTCAGTCCCATCTCCCACCACTGTGATGCAGTGAAATAGAAAAGCAAGAGAGAAAGATATTCTTCAAAAACAAACTACAGGTTTATTAGGGAACAAAGTATGGGATAACAGGGGAAAAACATAAACATGCAGATGTGATTGTTTCCCTGATTGAGCCTGAAGCTCAGGACCACAAACAACCCCTCCCTTGGTAACAGTCTAACGTAAAACATAAACTCCCCAAATACTGTACTGCAGTCTTATGACTTCTGGACAGGTTGATGATGGTGAGTGCCTTGCTTGAAGCTTGAGATCATTGGACCCAGGACATTCAATTGTCCCAGGCCCGGCTCAGTCCAAGGAAGGAGTTCCTGGATCTACGGTTCTGGAATCTGGACCCACAGATGGAGGGTGGATCAGGAACCAGGATACCACAGGTAAGGTGCAGGTAAGATGATGTTGTTGCCCTCTGGATCCGATGAATCTTGGTCCGTTGCCCACGCAAACAATATGGCACTTGACTGTCTCCTGAATGGACAGCAAGACAGTCCGTTTTGCGCAGTCTATTTATAACCTTGGTGGCATGACAATTCTGTGGTAGAGCCAGTTAGAAGTGGTCACCCCACAGTCAGTTACTTTTCATGCAAAACTGTCCATGAAGATGGGGTATCAATATGGAGTCACTGCTGTCCTTCAGGGCAAATGCCAATTTGAATATTCAGACTCCATCTTTGATTTGAATCCCCATAACCTTATATCAACTACAAATATAGAAAAACATTCAATAAATCATATGAAACCTTACAGAACCTTACAGTAAGCATAACCAAACATGAATTGAGGTAATATTCCCCAACATGTCCCTAGAGGGTAAGAATCTATGGGAACCAAGAATAAATGAGGCTGGAACCACAGAGAAATACTTGGTTTCTATGAAGGGTAGGTGTAGCTCAATATATATATGAAATAAATGCCAACGCCTTTCCATTAGTAGTACTTAAATTAACCTGAGATTTTTTTTTCTTAGGAAAATATATGGCAAAGGACTAACATTTACTCTCATGGGAAATTTCCTGAGACTTAAATTGGGTTGAGATTCAATTAACTTTGGATTATATAGGTGGATTTTAGTGGAAATCACACTTTTCCAGTTTTCCCAATTTTCATCAAAATCAATAATAAATTGGCTCAATGTCAATATAATGGCAGTTTGAGATCTTCTGGGCATGTGTGTAATGTTGAGATATTGACACATTTCAGGCGGTTTTCACATTCATCCTTTAGCGTCATTCCTAAATAACCTACCCAAAGCTCAGCAATATCCCAGCACAACACTCTGCCTGTTGCATGTTATTACTTAATGGGAAAACACTAGACACCTATACTTATGAACCCATATACAGTAGTTGTGTAATCAGAGGATAGGACAGCTGTATATAAAAGGTTTAGGGCTTTAAGACAGAGTGTGGCTTCTTATACCAGTTGTTTCAGTTACAGCAAAGTGTGGAGTAATGACACCCAGAGGGGAGCCTATGAATAAATGCACTTTGAACTTAATGATTCTGGGCTCTGATAGCTTCTTCCCTTCTGGATCCTGATCTCTTCCCTCCACCTGGACTATTGTGTGTTTGTCCTGTCTCCTAGCAAATTCTTGAGGCAGTTCTGACTTGTTCTGAGGCTCTAGGGCTTGGCCATATTCCTTCTGCCAACATGCCTGATTATCATTTTGCATGTGCAAACAAAGCAGCAGTTCTGTACTCTCATTTTATGTATTTCCATCCTTGCTTTCCAAGCTAATTTTAAGGTAGCAGTGAACAAAAATCATGTTTCCCTCTTTCATTGTACAAGTTTTAATGGGGCTGGTGCCCTAGAGATTTTTCTCTTTGTTTCCCTCTCCCCAGCATAGCAGACTATATAGAGTATACCAGTGGCCAGAAGATGCTCCAACTGTGAGGAGGCCATCTCAGAATCCACAGAAGGGAACCTTTGCTATTAGTTACTCCAAACCATGGCCCCTGATGCTATCAGGGTTCAGAGTCTGGATGACATATAGGGGATCTGCATCCCCCTACACCAGCCAAGACACCTCTGAAAACACCTCTGTAAATCCTCTCTAATACCAGGGCTCAACAAGCCAGAGTGTTATATTCATCCAGATATTCTCTGGATTAAGTCCAAAGTTTTCCTTTAACTCCGGGAGGGCCAATTCATTTCTCTGAGGAAAAGCTAGAGGTCCTGTCTCATGTGCTTAAATCACCTTCAGTCTGACTCCCCTTCTTCCCAAGAGAAGGAACTGAGCCTGTACAGGGATATACCTCTACCCCTTCAATTACATATGCAGATGAGGAACAAAGTCCCTGGGATTAAGAAATGGAACCAAACCCTTGACATGAAGGAGAGTCTCTCTCCTAAACAACCAAGGGAAATTAAGAAAGTCAGAAAGGCCTGGAACCACACAAGAACCTAAAAAAGTATCCTACCACCTCTTCTTTCTTCATCAGATCCAGCTCTTCCCCGAGGAAGAACACTCTTCTCAAACCACAAAGATTCCCACATCCACCCCACAGTAACTTGGGCAGTAGTCTTTTGCCTCAGTTTCCCCACCTGACAGTGGACAAATGTCCTTTTAGCACATTGTGGAAGGGGCCACTCGCTCCTGTCTCTACTCAAGTCCACAAACAGCTCAAAGACCTTTATACTGTGTGACGGGGCAAGGCCAGATGGCTATAGAAAAGTAGTCTTATTGGGATCCGGGAAGTGGGTGGGCGAAGCCCGTCCACCGCTAAAGGATCCCCCCCAGCCTAAAAGGGGGATCCACAGGACCTAGATACCCAAAAAAATTCCGGGGGACAACTAATAAAATAACAGGGACAGGAGTGTGGTCAAAGGGTCAAACGAAGGGAACCAGACGAGGACACCGAGCAGAGAACCCCGGACAGCGCCTACTGCTCCTCAAAGGCGTCAAGGGAGTCAGAGGACGCCGCCCAGAGGAATTCTGCCCGGATATGTGAACGGACCGAGGATCGGAAATAGGCCTCACAGTCACAGGAGACTCCATCGGCCAACCTCCTCACTCTGGTTTTGTAGATGGCCATTTTAGCTAGGGCCAGGAGGAGATTGACCAGGAGATCCCGTGACTTTGTGGGGCCATGGATAGGGAGTGCATAAATGAGAAGGTGAGGGGAGAAGTGCAATAGGGAATAGGGGCTGCAGCCTGGCACACTCCAGGTATACATGTGCCAGGGTATCCCTCACGCCGCAAAAGGGGCAGGTGTCTGGGATTGAAGTGAACCGTGCCAAGTACACGCCCGTGCTCATGGCTCCGTGAAGGAGCTGCCAACTGACATCCCCGGCAGGCCTTGGAACTAGGGTGGAATATAGGCTGGCCCACCGGGGCTCCTCACCCTCCAAAGGTGGCAGGAGGTCCCGCCATTTTGTATCGGGGCGGGACACGAGGGTGCGGGCGTGAACGGTGTGGAGCACGAGCGTGTAGAGATGTTTTCTTGGCGCGGTTTGAAAGCAGACCGGCTGCATCTCGTGCAGCTGGCTTCTAGTGAAGGGGTCGGTTGGGTCCACGGGGCAGGGGTCCAATTAAAAGGTCCGGCGGGCCTGGGGTAGTGGGTGGGCGGGGCGTGCCCTCGTGCAGGACCCGGTCGAGATGAACCCAAGCAGCAGGCGGCAAAGCGGCCTTCACCTCCTGAAGTATGCGCCGGGGAGTACAAAGTCTGGAAAGCCCCATGCGCTGAGCGAGCGTCAGGGGATCCAGCCAGTCTCCCCGGTCATAGTCCAGGAGGTCTCTGACTCTTGTGACCTCTGCCAGAATCAACCTCTGGCGCACCGAGCGGGACTCCGTCACCTGCACACGGAGCTGGGGGTTGTGTAGCAGGGGCTCCATGAGGAGATCTGCCCCCTCGGTGGCCACCACGGACCTGGTCGTTGTAAAGAGTTTCCAGGTCTGGAGGAGGTCTTGGTAGAAGACCGGCAGCCCGGAGAGGTCTCGCGGAAGACCTCTCGGATGGAGATAAAGGAGTTGCCGGTCATATCGGAGCCCTCGGAAGCGGTGCAGGAAGGCGTGCGCCAGCATGCTCCACGCCGGACTACCTGCACCATAAAGGAGCCTCTGCAGGGTCTGGAGACGGAAGACATGGACCTGAGTGAGCAGACATTTTAGGCCCTGCCCTCCCTCCTCCAGAGGTAGATGAAGAACCCCTGCAGGGACCAAGTGCAGTCCTGACCAAAAGAACTTCAGAATCGATGTCCGGAGGTTGGCCAGGAAAGCCGGGGCCGGGACCAGGGTGTTGAGCTGGTACCAGAGCATGGACAGGACTAGTTGATTAAACACCAGCGCTCTCCCTCGAAGGGAGAGGCACCGGAGTAGTCCTGTCCATTTCCGGAGCCGCTCTATCACCCCGCCCTCTAAATTCTGCCAGTTTTCTGGCGGAGAGGGATGCGTGGCAGAAAGGTAAATGCCCAGATAGAGCAGCGGACCCGTGCTCCACCGGATGGCCTGAAGCGCGGGTGGGAGGGAGCTCGCCTGCCGCCAGTCCCCTAACACCAAGCCAGAGCTCTTGACCCAGTTGACCCGCGCGGAGGAGACTGCCGAATAGATGGCCTGGCAAGCCTCCACCGGCGCCAAGTCGCCCGGGTCCTGGACCACGAGCAGCACGTCATCAGCGTACTCCGACACGACCAGCCGCAGCTCCGGCTCCCGCAGCACCAACCCTGTCAACCTCCTTCGGAGGAGACAGAGGAAGGGCTCGATCGCCAGAGCATACAGCTGGCCCGAGAAGGGGAACCCCTGCCGTACTCCTCGCCCGAAGCTGACCGGTTCGGTCAGGGTCCAGTTGAGCCTGACCAAACACTCTGCGGAGGCGTACAGCACCCAGAGAAAACTCACAAACCTGGGTCCGAAGCCAAACGCTTGCAGAGTGCTCAGGAGATACCCGTGATCCACCCTGTCGAACGCCTTCTCCTGATCTAAGGACAGGAGGGCGAATGACAGACCATCCCTACACCCAAGTTCCAATAGGTCCCGGACCAGATATAGGTTGTCGAAGATGCTGCGGCCCGGGACGGTGTAGGTCTGGTCTGGGTGGACCACGTCCGCCAGCACGAACCCTAGCCGCAGCGAGATGGCCTTTGCCACGACTTTGTAGTCTGTGCTGAGGAGCGAGACGGGACGTCAATTTTGTAAATCGCGGAGGTCCCCCTTCTTCGGCAATAAGGCCAGCACGGCTCACCTGCACGAAAGAGAGAGGATCCCGCTTTGCAAAGACTCGGCCCAGACGGTGACTAGGTCTGGGCCCAGAACGTCCCAGAACACGCGGTAGAACTCCACGGTCAGCCCGTCCATGCCCGGAGATTTATTGGTGGGCATGCGACGGAGGGCTTCCGAGAACTCAGACAGAGTGAGAGGGAGCTCTAGCTGATCTCGGTCGCCTGTGCTGACCGTCGGGATTTCCTCCCAAAGCACTCTGCAAGCGTTAGGATCGGTTGGATCCGGGAAGAAAAGGCTTGTGTAGAAGGCTCTCGCCCTCCCGCACATCTCCACCGGATCCGTGAGGGGGGTGCCATGTTTCTTAGCTCCCCTCTTTTTCTCCAGGGCGTAGAAGAAGTGGGAGCCATGATCCATCTCCCGAAGGAGACGGATGCGGGATCGAACAAAGGCACCCCGGGTCCGATGGTCCTCGAGGGTCCGGCTATAGAAAAGTAGTGGGAGATAGATATATTATCTCCAGGCTAAACAAATCCCTGGTACCAGGTTAAGTGAAATGGAAGCTGCTCCAGGTCAATTAAGACACCTGGGGCCAATTAAGAACTTTCCAGAAGGCAGGGAGAATGCTATGTTGATTGGCACACCTGAAGCCAATCAGGGGCTGGCTGAAACTAGTTAAAAGCCTCCCAGTCAGTCAGGTGTGTGTATGCATGTCAGGAGCTGTGGGAAGAAGTTGTGCTGTTGGAGAGGCTGTGTAGAACACACCATATCAGGCACAAGGAAGGAGGTCCTGAGGTTAGGGTGAAGTGGAGCTTGAGGAAGTGAGGGCTGCTGAGGGGGAAGTAGCCCAGGGAATTGTACATGTCATGTTTCTAAAAGGTCAGCTACCATAGCTGATACTATTAGGGTCCCAGGGCTGGAGCCCAGAGTAGAGGGTGGGCCCGGGCTCCCCCACACCTTTGCCCCCTGTTTAATCACTGACACTGGAAGACAACGGAGACTGTGCAAGGAAGGATAACTTCTCCTCACCTCCCTGGCTGGCTTATGATGAAAATGGCTCAGTAGACTGTGACCCTTGTCTCTAGAGAAAGAAGGGTTACGTGGATGGTCACAGTGAGCCCCTGAGGCTAGCGAAATCCGCCAGGAAATGCGGGACCCACGGAGGCAAGGACAGAGTTTTGTCACAACTGGTAAAACATCTGGTGCAGTTTATTTACAATGTAGGTTCCCACACCAACCTTGTACAGCATACAGCTTTAGGGAGCCCTCAGCACCTGAGGCAAGCAGGAAAATACAATCAATCAATCTCTCACTCACTCTTCCCCCCACTACTTCCTTCCTGTGCATTTTTGAATCCTCTCCCTGGTGGCTGAACTAGCCTTCTAGCTCTCCTGCACCCACCAATTAGGCACAAGTGTCAGAAGGGTAACTGTGTTGGTCTGGATCTGTAAAAGCGGCAAAGAGTCCTGGGGCACCTTATAGACTAACAGACGTATTGGAGCATAAGGTTTCGTGGGTAAATACCCACTTGGTCGGATGCATGTGACAAAGGCACAATTAGGCACAGTTCTTCTCAAAACAAGCTCTGTTCTGCAACGCTAGGATTGCTGGGCAAGGGGCACCTTGCTGCTGCAGCATCTCTCATCACCGGGCTGCCTTCAGCTCCGAGGTCAACGAGGTGTTTTGAAAAAAGAAAAGGAGTACTTGTGGCACCTTAGAGACTAACAAATTTATTTGAGTATAAGCTTTCATGAGCTACAGCTCACTTCATCGGATGCATTTGTTGGAAAATACAGTGGGGAGATTTATATACACACACAGAGAACATGAAACAATGGGTTTTATCATACACACTGTAAGGAGAGGAGTACTTGTGGCACCTTAGAGACTAACAAATTTATTTGTTAATGCTCAAATAAATTTGTTAGTCTCTAAGGTGCCACAAGTACTCCTTTTCTTTTTGAGAATACAGACTAACACGGCTGCTACTCTGAAAACTGTAAGGAGAGTGATCACTTAAGATGAGCCATCACCAGCAGCAGGGGGGTGGGAAAGGAGGAAAACCTTTCATGGTGACAAGCAAGGTAGGCCATTTCCAGCAGTTAACAAGAACATCTGAGGAACAGTGGGGAGAGAGGTGGGGGGGAGAAATAACATGGGGAAATAGCTTTACTTTGTGTAATGACTCATCCATTTCCAGTCTCTATTCAAGCCTAAGTTAATTGTACCCAGTTTGCAAATTAATTCCAATTCAGCACTCTCTCGTTGGAGTCTGCTTTTGAAGTTTTTTTGTTGAAGCATAGCGACCCTCAGGTCTGTAATCGAGTGACCGGAGAGATTGAAGTGTTCTCCGACTGGTTTTTGAATGTTATAATTCTTGATGTCTGATTTGTGTCCATTTATTCTTTTACGTAGAGACTGTCCAGTTTGACCAATGTACATGGCAGAGGGGCATTGCTGGCACATGATGGCATATATCACATTGGTAGATGCGCAGGTGAACGAGCCTCTGATAGTGTGGCTGATGTGATTAGGCCCCATGATGGTGTCCCCTGAATAAATATGTGGACAGAATTAGCAACGGGCTTTGTTGCAAGGATCAGGTTCCTGGGTTAGTGGTTCTGTTGTGTGGTGTGTGGTTGCTGGTGAGTATTTGCTTCAGGTTGGGGGGCTGTCTGTAAGCAAGGATTGGCCTGTCTCCCAAGATCTGTGAGAGTGATGGGTTGTCCTTCAGGATAGGTTGTAGATCCTTGATGATGCGTTGGAGAGGTTTTAGTTGGGGGCTGAAGGTGATGGCTAGTGGCGTTCTGTTATTTTCTTTGTTGGGCCTGTCCTGGAGTAGGTGACTTTTGGGTACTCTTCTGGCTCTGTCAATCTGTTTCTTCACTTCAGCAGGTGGGTATTGTAGTTGTAGGAATGCATGATAGAGATCTTGTAGGTGTTTGTCTCTGTCTGAGGGGTTGAAGCAAATGCGGTTATATCGTAGAGTTTGGCTGTAGACAATGGATCGTGTGGTATGATCTGGATGAAAGCTAGAGGCATGTAGGTAGGAATAGCGGTCAGTAGGTTTCTGATATAGGGTGGTGTTTATGTGACCATCGCGTATTAGCACCGTAGTGTCCAGGAAGTGGATCTCTTGTGTGGACTGGTCCAGACTGAGGTTGATGGTGGGATGGAAATTGTTGAAATCATGGTGGAATTCCTCAAGGGCTTCTTTTCCATGGGTCCAGATGATGAAGATGTCATCAAAGTAGCGCAAGTAGAGTAGGGGCATTAGGGGACAAGAGCTGAGGAAACGTTGTTCTAAGTCAGCCATAAAAATGTTGGCATACTGTGGGGCCATGCAGGTATCCATCGCAGTGCCGCTGATTTGAAGGTATACATTGTCCCCAAATGTGAAATAGTTATGGATGAGGACAAAGTCACAAAGTTCAGCCACCAGGTTAGCCGGCACATTATCGAGGATACTGTTCCTGACGGCTTGTAGTCCATCTTTGTGTGGAATGTTGGTGTAGAGGGCTTCCACATCCATAGTGGCTAGGATGGTGTTTTTAGGAAGATCACCGATGGATTGTAGTTTCCTCAGGAAGTCAGTGGTGTCTCGAAGATAGCTGGGAGTGCTGGTAATGTAGGGCCTGAGGAGGGAGTCTACATATCCAGACAATCCTGCTGTCAGGGTGCCAATGCCTGAGATGAGGTGTTTTGAGGCTCCACCACCGCACCCAGTTCTTAGTGATAATAGCTCTAGCGATTTCACTGGGCTGGGGAGGGGATCTAAGCAGCTCTTGCCTCCTGGTCAGTCTGCATGTGATGGTAATGCCCAGGGTGACACGTCCCCTCCCTTTGCCCATTCAAACAGGTGGGTGGAATGTTGGGTCCAGTAGGTTCCATGGCAGTTGGGATTGGCAGTTGGAGGGGTAAGTGCAGTGAGAGCAGCAGAAGCCAGGCAGGGGAGCAGTAAGGGGTGAGGGTCAGGGGGAGAGTGAGAGACTCACCCGCCCTCGGGGAAGGGAGAACGGGGAGAAAGAAACAGACTGAGGACCACCCCCCGGGGAAGAGGTGGCTCCTGGCTGTGCCTCAGGGGCGGAAAGGGACGGTGCACGAGCGGCTGCCTGGCCCAGCTCGTGTTCACTGAGCTTCCCCCCGCCGCGCGACCAGCTCGGCATTGACGAGGCGAGCAGCAGGGTGTGCTGAACCTTTGAGGACTGGCCTCAGGTCCAGCCCTGCCTGTTCTGGTGTCAGCCCGGAACCCAGGTGCATCCTGGGCGTTGTTGTTCCCACAGGGACCAGGGGGATCCTGGGAAAGAGGCAGGGATATAAATACCTTCCTTGGCCTCCTGCAGAGAGGGAGACTGACCAGCACTAATCCCCCAGCCAGCTCCCTGAAGAACCAACCTGTCACTGGGGGAAACTGAGGCAGTAACTGCATTAGCTCAGCTACAAAGTAAGAGCCCCTCACCAGAGCCCAGTCCCATGTATCTGGGTGGTCTCTGGGCCAGTGGGGTCCAGGCTGCTCTGGCTGAATTCCACGAGAGCCCTGTGTGACTTGTCTAGGAGCAACTGTTAGTGTCTCTGACCACTGGGTTTTGCTGACCCTGCTGAAAATCTGGCAGGGCTGTTGTTGGTCAGTACCTCAAATCCCTCTGTTCTGACATGTCTCAGAGGCAAGTGTGGAGCTGATCACAGTCTTTGTTCCAGAGTGGGTTGATTTAAATCAAACAATTTAAATCACCCTGTAGAAATCCTTGATTCAAATCACTGATTTTAATCAACTTTTTCACTTGTACTTTCATTATTTTCTAAAGAATGGTTCTCATTGGTTGGTATAACCATTAAAACATGTTGAATTACAACTAAGTAGAGCCTTTACATTAGATTTGGTACATCTTTTTGCTACCTAGGAGGGTATGCTATAACTATGTACATTTATTTAAGCAATTATATAATTTATATTTTCAGATTAACTGTATATTTTAGTATGTTAGACAATGGTGACTGATATATTGCTTATTTAAAGGATAATTAACTTTTTGCTCATGACTTGTTAAACTGCAGTAGATTGGTAACTGGACACAAAGCAGCATATAAGACTTAATTTTATTAAACAAAACAACCTTAAATGTTTTGGGTACATAAACTTCTCATAAAAAATGTTTACAACTAAGTGATTTATTAAACAGGGATTACATATTAGGTACAGAGAAGGGCAACAAAAATGTCTAGGGATATGGAACAGCTTCATTATGAAGAGAAAAGAGATGACTAAGGAGGGAAATGATAGAGGCCTATAAAAACATGAATGAAGTGAAGAAAGTGAATAAGGAAGCGTTATTTACCCCTTCACATAACCCAAAAACTAGGCGTCACCTGATGAAATTAATAGGCAGCAGGCTTAAAACAAACTTAAGGAAGTACTTCTTCACATAATGTACAGTCAACCTGTAGCACTTATTGCCAGGGGATGTTGTGAAGGCCAAAAGTATGAATGGGTGGGTTCAAAAAAGAACTGGATAACTCCGTCAGTGACTACTAGCCAAGATGGTCAGGGATGTAACTCCACGCACTGGGTGTCCCTAAACTTCTGACTGCCAGAAGCTGGGCTGGATGACAGGGGATGGATCACTTGATAATTGCATTGTTCTCTAAAGCATCTGGCACTGGCCACTGTTGGAAGACAGAAAGGATTCTAGGCTAGATGGACCATTGGTCTGACTGAGTATGGCCATTCTTATATGTAACCATAGTGAATGAATTAAACTGATTATTTCAGGCCAACTTGAGAAAATCTTCAAAAATGCCTAAGTGAAAGTGAGTGGAGCATAAGTTCCTACTCGCCTAAGTCTTTTGACAATGAGATAGTCTCCTAAATTACTTAGACTGTCCTTCAAACTTTTAAAACTTAGATCTCATCTCCTCCTTCCTTGTGTTTATTCATAGACTGTAAGAGAGACAAGTTTCACTGCTTTTAATGACTTTGACAGTCTCTTGCACCAAGTAGCACAGCCTCTGGTTCCCACACAGGATCAAGCCCTTAATACAGTACATGCTATTTTTATAAAGCTTGACCTCAAAAATTAATCCCCTCCCCCCATCTCTGATTCTTTCTTTATGTAGTAAAACAGGCTTTAACTCAAAGTTTTTGATAGAGGCTTATTGATTCAGCATATTTATTTTTTACTGAAGTGTTTTATGAGATTATAATTTAGGCATTAACATATTTTGTATTCAATTCAGATTTCATTTTAAACAGGTTTATTTTTAGAAAGAAAACCATAACTTAAATAACAAAATCAAAATTAAATACAAATTTTATTTTTCTCTTTTTAAATAAAATCCAACTTTATCCACCCTGCTTTGTTCCCTGCTTCTCTGACCATATTTCCAGGTCACAAAGGAAGCAGCCAGGAAACATAATTTTCACCTTCAGCTTTGATTTCTCTGAATGTCTCAGGTTTTTTCTGTTTCACAAGGCAGTCGCAGAGAGTGAGGTTGGACAATGAAAGTGCATTTTCCTCTCTAGAATTCCCTTGCCAGTTAACAGAACCTGAGTTATTTGTATTTATCTATATTGTGGCAGGAAGATTCTGCCATGGTTATACAGTAGCCCTATATTTTTGTCTGGACTTTTTCTGTACATATTTGTGTCTTAGTTACTTACCATTCCTCATTAGACTGCTATTGGATATCCTACTGTAATGGAACTGCAGCCTTTCTCCTGTGCAGAAGATTAGGAAAAAAGTTATCTTGCCCTCCAGAATGTCCTTTCTGCTTTTTGGGGAAAGTATACAAATCCAACCCTCCTCATGTAAAGAATGTACATTTGAGGGAGATGGCTATGCTGATCCTCCTCCATCATTCACTTCTGCTGGTGATTCAAAATGTTATGGTTTGTCACTAATTGAAGCAAAAGTTACAGTTGCTGTGCTGCAGTAGCGGGTGTTCATGTAGCTATTACCTCTGCTTAAATTTTAACCTATTAGTAGTTTTCCTGTTAGTAGAAATAGTTCTGTGAGGCCTCTTTGGAAATCTCAAACTGACAAGGTCTTGAAGTGTACGGCCCACTAGGTTTCAGAAATGTCTGTGTATGTCTAGGTCTTTTTTTTATTATTACTGCCAGTCATTTCTAGCTTTTTTTTTTTTTTTAATTCCAGCTCTATTTTTGACGTTTTCCAGTTTCTAGCTTGGTTTTTTCTCTACAGGTTTTTGCCTATGTATACAGACACTTGTAGATTTAATTTTCACCTTCAGCTTTGATTTCTCTGAATGTCTCAGGTTTTTCCTGTTTCACAAGGCAGTCGCAGAGAGTGAGGTTGGACAATGAAAGTGTACCGTTACACTAAGTAAAAATAATTTTGATGTAGCTGCATAATCTGAAACTAGGACCTTCATGAAATTAATGTGCCCTTCCTCCATTGCAGCTGTAATCTCTGCCCTAATTTGTACTACCAGATACAAGTTACTTTTCTCTTTGTGACATTCCTGACACATCTCTGTGACCTGCTTCTCAGAACCTGTCTGCTTTTCCCCAGCTCCTGCTTGAACTAGTCTCCTTTTCTCCACACTATGCCAACTGAATGGTTCTGGTTAAGGTGGAACCTCTACCTCTTCTGTTTTGGATCTCCCTTCCCAACAACGTTCCCTAGTCGCTAATAAATGTAAACCCATCTTTTCTGCTCCATCTTGTCATGCCTATAGCTCATGTTGTCTGACTAGCCCTGTATGTGAAAATGGAGAATGGAAGGTTTTAAAAATAAAGATATGCTAGAGAAATTTTAAACTTCCTTTTTTGTAATCTAAAACTAGCTTCTGAGACTCACACTTATCCATGTATTTGATACCAATACGTACCATGATGAATTTTCTCCATTTCAAAGGGATGCAGCAGAAATAGGAAAATCCAGAGAAGGGCAACAAAATCATAAGATAAGAAAAGAGGTATCAACCTTCATGCATCACAACAAAAGTCAACCATTCAGAGAATGGGCCAGGGAAGAAATTTATCCCATGGGGAGAAAAGTCATTGCATAAATGTTTATTTGTCATGACTTTACACCTCCCTTTGAAGCCCATGGTACTGGGCCTGTAAGAAGCAGGATACCAGAGTAGATGCATTGCTGTTCTGATGCAGCATGGCAATTCCTTTGGTCCTGTGGAATCATCTCTGAGTTTTCTGACTTTGGAGTTTTTATAGTCTCTGTTAGTGCAGTGTCTACAGAGTTGAGATCAAATGTGAGCAGTAGGGGAGTTTCCTCTGTTAAGTATGAGCAGGAAGTAGTAGAGATGTCCCTCTTCATAAGTGTTTATCATTTAAACTCCTAATCAAAGCTCCTCAAACTAAACATATTGTTCCCCTGTTGTTCACCTCTGAGTGTTACGGACAGGGACTAGCTGCACTTCTCTGTTCATCCTCCTCACCAAAAGAAGGAGAAATGGTTTCTCACAGACCATGCTGCTTCTGCAGTATTAGGCATTTACACATTCTGGACTATTGATGTAAAATATTACACTCAACTGCTTTCCTGCTTCTGATGTGAGGAAATGAGGGCCCTGTAAATTCAGGCAGCTTCCAAGTTTTAGTGCTTGAGCTTTGGTGCCATCATGTGGCCATGTGTCATTTTCATAAAACACTCACATTTGTTTCTGACCCAGTAGCCCACTAGGCACAGGGTCACTGCAGCCCAGCTCCAACACATCCCTTCTATTTGATACTTCAGATTTTATTGGCCTCACTCCAATAATATAATTTGCTGCTCACTGAATCTTGGATCTTTACCATTCCACTGCAGAGCAGCCTCACAGATAGTCCCAGATTAGGTTCTTTTCTCTGAGGCTGCAGGGCTCCTGGGGAAAACTAATCCTTGCTCTGAATTTAGTTGTTAATTTTTGCTTTTAAAATATATTGTGGGCCTGATTCAGTGTAATGCCAAAGGAGAGTGGGCTATGTTGAGTTTAAATGTAGAGGAGAGGTGATCTTGCTTGCATTGCCCAAGTAAGTCAGAGTTTCCTGATACTGTGGAGCCAACACACAGTTATTAGAAATATCAGTGAGTATATATCAGATGCAGATTCTATTGTAACTAAGCTGCCAACTTTAGATGAGTCAAAGTACAGCAATAGTGGAGTAGAAGCAACCACTCCATTTGTTGCTGCATTCTAAAGGCTATGTACACAGTGGAGCCCAGCATGGTGGGGAGAAAGCAGCAGATTGCTGGAGAGTCAGGGATGGAACTGGGATTCTGACTCTCCCTTCCCCAACTGACCCACTCCTGGGGCAATTAAGCTACATGCTGTGCATTACTACTAGGACAATCTGTGAACTCACAAGTTTTCTGCAATCTCAGTCTAGGTTGAATGACTGTTATTTAGGAAATTATATGTGATCTAGTAATTAAAGGCTTAAAATGATGCATATACACAAGGAGGCATGTAACCGTAAATTTTCTTTACTTTTGAGTGCCTAGTAGTTCAACTTTTAATATTCTCTTACTGTAGTCTTTTTAATGGAATATAATTTAGTTCATTACCATTATGGGAGTGATTATATCAAAAACTAGCACCAAAACACTTAATTTGAGGAATGGGAATTATTAAAATGAAGATGATATTTAAAATCTAAAGACAAAAGGTGAGAATTTATTCCTCAGAATCAGCACAGAGCTCATTTAAGCAAACTGTTACGATAATAAAAAAATCTGTATACTACTAAATGAAAGAAAGCAGAAAAGCAAATAAAAACAAACTATAGCTCAATGATGAGTATATTTAGGCCAAAATCATATAATTCAAAAAGTGTAAATCCAGCCCAAGTGATATCAACAGAAAGGAATATAAACTACAATGTGAGGTAAAAAGGGAAGTAGAAGGCTTAAAGGGAAATGTGAAGAGCAAGTAGCCAAGGCTAATAACAGGTAGAATGCAGGCATGGTGGATGGGTACATATTCCCCTGGGGTTCAGTGAGCTCGTTGAGAGGCATCAGAGGAACAGTCTGGTAAGCCCTGAAGAATGGTAGGCAAATGAGAACTAGCACAAAATGCTCCCTTTGTTCCTTGTAGGTGATGGATATATAGGACATGTGTTATGCTACCTGAAAGGGGCCCAGAGCGATTCCTATGAGTGCTGCAGTAATGGTTGCCCATCAGTTCCCACCCACTCCCTCAATGGAACAATTATCAGAAGCTTTCATGCTAAACACAAACAGGTGTGAATCTAGAGCCTTCCTAATGGTGCACTGAGGTATGGATTCAGATACAGTCCTTCTTTCCTACAGGATCCCCGGTCATGGCTCTGGATGCAGCCTCACTGCAAAACATCCAGCTGTGAGTCTGGATGCCACCTACTGCAACACCAAACCATGATTCATCTGATCCTGGAGTTTGGCTCCTGCCCATTCTGTCACTGGTAAATGATGCTACAGGTCTGGATCCTGCCTCCTTCTCCCACTCTGTTGGAGGCAGTTGTGGCTCCAGATCCTGCCACTGTGGCTTAATAATATCATGCTCCTGCTGGGGCCATATTCTCCCATTTTAGGATGTGAGTTTCTCCTAATCTGTATAGGGACATGGTGCTCCTACCTTGCATTTCAGATCCAAGATGTGGTCCTGCCTCCTCTCTCACACACACCTGCCCACTATCACATCGCTGTTTGCTATGGGATCTCCCTCCCTTCTGTGCTCCCTCCTATGATATTCTTTGCACACACTATGGGAACTCTCCTCTGCACCTTCTCTCACTGGGCAAAGTGCTACACTACAAAGTAGAACTAAGACGATTGACCTTTGAGACCCAGATTAAATTGCACACAGGGGAGGAGTGTGGAAAATTCTTGCACCTAATTGAGAAATCTTTAATTCTTGAGCCACAAGCAGATGAAAACTTGCCAGCTCCTTGTTTTGACTTCTAATGGAATCTGTTACACAAACTGAGGGTATGTCTACACTTGGAGCTAGGGGTGTATAAAGGTACTCATGCTAGCTCTCATCCAGCTAGCATGTTAAAAATAGTAATGTTTCTGCAGTGGCACAGGCTAGCCACCCTGAGTACAAATCTGCCTGTACTATGCTTCAAATGCAAATGACGCCTAAATCCTGGAAAAGTCTCTCTGTATCGTTCCCTCTCTCATATCTAGAATTGAATGATGAAACAATAAAATTTATTTTGCAGTAGTGACCCCTGCAGCATGTCCTCAGGCATTTCTGCCTGTGAAAACCTGCATGTTGGGGGTGGGATCCCTTGAAGGGTGCTTTATGGGATTATTTTTGGTAGTGGGAACATGCACAATCAGTGGTTAGTCATGTCTTTTTCCTAGTGTGGTCCTTCTTGTTATCCCTCTCTTCCAAGTCCTCTTAACTCTGTTTTTGTGATCCAGCAAAGAGTTACTGGATTCAAATAGCTGAGGTATGCTCAATGCTTCCAGGAGAGGAGGCAAAGAATACTGAAAGACTGGGAATGGAAGATAAAATTTTCAAAAACACAAATGCCATTGAAAGTCAATAGCACTTTTGAAAATCCCACCTGGACTCTGCTGTTATAGCCACTTCCTGGTCAATTGCTACCAAACATTTATTGTCCACAGGATATGAATTAAGGGACAAAAGACAAATTGAAGCCACCAGTAATGATTGTTTCGAACCCTTTCACAATGGTGATTGTTTGAGAGCTGGTTGCTAGGTTTAGGTGAGTCTGTATTGTCACAAATGGAGATCTCAGATCTAAAACATGAAATGCAGATGCTCAGCATCTGCTCTTATGCAAATACAGAAAGAAGCACACATGTAGATATTGTACCCATTGACATTCAAATCCTGCCCCCTTCCCCAGCGGCTTGGCCTCTCTGATCTTATGCTTATGGCTATTTTGGATTCTCTGACCAAATGCCTGTGCCAGCTAGTTGGTTGGATATTTAAGTTTCAGGCATGTAGTTGCTTGATGATCTAGCCTTTTAAAGTCCCTTCCCTTACACAGGACCTGTTTCTCCATATTTCCTTTTTCTCTTTCTTCTCTCCCTATTATAATTATGTATTCTGGTAGCACTCACAACATGCAAGGTCCTGCCCACAGACAAAGGAAGGTATAGTCCTTGCCCCAACTAGCTTAAATTGTAAGCTCTTTGGTGCTAAAACTGTCTTTTTTTCATTATGTTTCTTTGTTATGCCTAGGACAATGGGTTTGATCCAGGCTTTGATTCTTGACTTTACAAATATATTTTTAGATGCATCAGTTGACAGGGAATTGTTGTCAAGAGGGTGTGTTTGCAGTGGGATCCTGCAGGGATTGGTTCTTGGCCCTACACTATTTAACATTTTTAGCAATGACCTGGAAGAAAACATAAAATAATCTGAAAGTTTGCAGATAGGTAAATGAAGGGAACAGCTCACTTATTCAGAGTGCTCTGGATCACTAGGTAATTTGGGCGCAAGCAAACACTATGCATATTAATATGGCTGAATGAAAATATATACCTCTAGGAACAAAGAATGTAGGCCATACTTACACAATGGGGGATTCTGAAGATGTGACTCTGAAAAAGATTTGGGGGTCATGATGGATAATCTGCTGAACAGGAGCTCCCAGTATGATGCTGTAGCCAAGAGAGCTAATGCAATCTTGGGGTGCATAAACAGGGCGATCTTGAGTAGGAGCAGAGACGTTATTTTACCTATGTAATTTGGCACTGGTGCAACCGCTGCTGGAATGCTTTGTCCCGTTCTGATGTTCACAGTTCAAGAAGGATGTTGATAAATTAGAGAGGGTTCAGAGAAGAGCCACGAGAATGATTAAAGGATTAGAAAACATGCTTTAGCTGTAGACTCACAGCTCAATCTATTTAGTTTAATAAAGAGATGGTTGAATACTTCCTGCTGCCCTGGTCACAGCAGCTGCCAGCAGGGGAGAACAGACCTCTTCAGCTCTGCCACTGTTCCCTTGAACATTTCCCTGTCACTGTGCCAGGCTATGTGACTTCACCAGGCATCACACTATAGTCTCCTACTTGGTAGATCTAATACTCTGAAATTTGCTGGAAAGCATTTGTTACAGTGATTGCTCTGTGATTGCTGTGTTGAGACTTGCAATCACTTGGCGGGTGGGGGTGGGGGTGGGCTTCAGAGTCTAATTCCAATATCCCAGACAGCATAGGGATTGCTCTTACATTAGAGAGAGAGCTGAACTGGGCACTAGACAAAAGCAGTAGGTTGGACAGTGAGACAGGATGGGTGGCCAGATAGGGGAGGAGAAGGGCCATAGAGATAGAGCGGAGGGAAAAGCAGAGACAGACACAGTAGTAGATCACCGAACAAAACCTTTATTCTGCCCCAAGAAGGATACCAGCCTTCCACTAACCTCTTCATCAAACTTCTCTCTCCAAACACAGCACACTGCCCCTCAACCTTCCCTTCTGCATGACTCCCCTTTCAAAGCTTACTTGTGGATGTTTGGTATAATAGTCTGGAAGTTTGGACAGAGTAGTTTGGTGAAAGAGATGCTAGAAGATTGGTAGAGGGTCAGAATTAAGGTTATGGGTGCGTGGTCTGTGGTATATGGTAGTGGTAAGGTCTGTGGCCAAAGGATTCTTCACTATCAGCCAGTTTCTTACAGAAGACTGGCTTGGTGAGTGACCTCGCAAGAACTGAGGGAGAAGGTTCTGGAAGATTCTAGGACAGCTGGAAGCAGTTACTGTATCAGTGAGGTGGAAGATTATGCCTCTGACTGAAGTGAAGGTGGGGATCCCCATGCAAAGAGTTTGAGCACAATGACTGCTTCTTTATAACTCAGTAGTGCTGTTGCTGCCACCCACTGGAAAGCCCACCAAACACTTCCAACTGTTTCTGGAGCCACCATAAGGATGGACATGTAGAAATTACTGTTAATATTGTTTTTATTTTTATCTCAATTTAAATAATAACTAAAAAGATGCCTAACACCACTAACAATACAATTAAATCTCAGCAGCATTAATATCTCACCAGCAACAATACAACTAAATATCAACAGGGACTCACTCAGAATTTTACTGAAAATCAGAAAGACCAGGCTCAAATTATACTTATACCTCCAGTGTGGCCTTGACAGCACTGTTTTTATTTCACTCTGCTGTTCCTCTTGATCAAAGCACCACTCTCTCTACCTCAGGACCCATATCTAATATCTCAGGATCCTAGTCACTTTGTCCACCTCAACCTGCAGGTCTTCTACCTGACAGCCTGGATGCTCTGTGGTTAATCTCCCAGGAAGAGTTTGTTCAAAGGAAGTTCAAGATATTCTTTTCAATAGTAGAAAACCATCCACTAGGTACACTTAACTGGTTAAGTGGAAGGGATTCTCCATCTGGTCCCCGTAGAGAGGGGTTTCCCTGGTCCAGTCTCCAATGCATCATATTCTGAACTATCTGTTATTCTTAAAACCACAAGGACTGGCCATTAGTTCAATCAAAGTTCATCTAGCAGCTATTTTGGTTTTCCACCCTCCGAATGATAATTGTCCTGTCTTTTTACAACTCTCTCTACATAAGGTTTTTAAAGGGCCTGGAAAGGTTATAAACTCAGGTAGAAGAAACTGTTCCCCCTTGGGACTTGAACTTGTTGTCAAAATGAATAGGTCCTCCCTTTGAACCTTTAGCTACCTGTTCCTTGCTACATCTCTCAAGGAAGGTAGCCTTTTTGGTGGCAATCACCTCAGACAGGAGAAGAGGTGAATTATATGCTTTAATGTCTCATTCTCTGTACACAGCCTTCTATAAGGACAAGGTTTACCTATGTCCCTATCCAAAGTTTATGACAAAGGTGGTGTCTCACTTCCATGTCAATCAAGCAATATATCTACCTTCTTTCTTCCTGAAGCCTCCTGGTCATAATGATGAGGTGAAATTTCACACTTTGGATGTTAAAGCATTAGAATTCTACTTGGACAGGATCAAACAGCTTACATCATCCTTACAATTGTTTATGGCTGTGGCAGAGAGGATGAAGGGACTCCCAGTATCTTCTCAGAGGATCTTATTTTGGATATCTTCTTCTATATGCTTGTGTTATGACTTGGCCAATGTTGCTCCACCAAGCAGAGTAATAGCACATTCAACAAGATCTAAGGCGGCTTCTCTGGCCTTTCTAGCTCAAGTGCCTATCCTAGACATTTGTAAAGTGACAATGTGGGCTCCAGTGCATACCTTTGTCTCACATTATGCCAGATTTCAGCATTCTAGAGATGATGCCAGGTTTGGATGTGTGGTCCTCCAAGCATTATTCAGGTAGACTCTGAGCCCACCTCCAAATCAAACTGCTTATGAGTCCTCTGAAGTGGGAATGGACCTGTGCAATCACTCAAATAAATTGTAAACTTGTTCCTTAATTGTTGTTCTTCGAGATGTTTTGCATGTTGTCCATTCCATAGCCCACACTCATTCCTCTCTGTATTGGAGTCTGTCTGGTAAGAAGGAACTGAGGGAAGTTAGGGTTTATACCATTGTGCAGCAGCAGAGGACACATGTGCCACGCTGACAGGTACTGCTGAGGGAAAAATCTCCAACAACCATGTGCTTGATGCGCACACACCTAAAGTGGAATGGACATATGCAACACATCATGAAGAATAACAGTTATGGAACAGATTAGTAACCATTTATTTCATTTCTCACTAGTGCAAAAAGCCAGTAATTCTCAATTGTGACAAGACATCCAAATGTGTGAGTGTCACGCCAGGTGCCTGACATTGGCCAGCTGTGTCTGCGCACTTACCACATTGGTAAAGGAAAAAACAATAAACAAAACTCTCTCCCTCCTCTGCCTGAAGGAGAAGCTCGAAAGGTAACAGATTTTTTTCCCTTCCCCTTTCCTTCCCCCTATGTGGGAGTACTCTAACAACAGTGATTGTGGAAGAGCTAAGTCACAGAAATGGGTGTTTCAACATGCCCACATAGAAACAGATGCCAACACCAGACAGACCTGCCCAAGCAGTTATTTATTCTGTAGATTGGCTTTTTCCAGTCCGAGGAGCTGACAGTGCATATCTCCATATTTCAAACATTCTTTGCCTAGCTATTCTGCTTTCTTGAGTGAAGTGGATGCATGTGTAAGTTACGGACCTGCATACACAGATTCATGGCTACCTGGTATTCATCCTGTGTCTTCTGATTCCAAATCCATTCTCTAACCACAGGAGACCTGGGTTCTAGCCCTGACTCTGCCTGCCAGTCTTGTCCTGTCTGGGTCTATGATGGAAACATTGTGACATCTGTTCAAGATACTACCATAGATGTGTATGCTTTTGTGCACTGGAATGGGAGCAAATTATAGCTCCTAGAGGCAGCTCATGTTGTTGTCTGATCTTCTCAGCAGTCATAGGTAGAGGCTGGCACTTTAAAATGGGTCTGTTTCTTACTGGAGGAGAAATAAGCCATGCATCTGTTGAATCTCTGTCCATTGCTGCTCTGAAACAAAATGAAAGATACCCTGCTTTGCTCCTTGTGACAAAGGATGCAGAATAACATCACCTTCTAAACAGCAAACCCAGGACTGACTCCTTCAGAGATGACTTATGATGGTCTTGTGGTCTGCAATTTAACTTATCCATCAACAAATATTCCTGTTGGTCAAGTGGAGGGACATTGGAGAAATTTAGTCAGCCAGATGCCACACCTCTAAGCCATTGCTTCCTAACAAAATGGCTGGGAACAAACATTCCATGCTTGTTGATCTTGAACACTGCTAATATTTTACCTAGCAACGCTTGGAATAGAAAGCCCATGACTAAAAACAGAAAGAATTGTAGAGGCCATCTGAGGGTCTGCAGCCTGCTCTAAAATATTTATGGGGAGCTTTTATGTTTCATTGACCATAAACTTTCCATTGCCTATGAACTGTGGAAATGGGAAAGTAGATGCATCCTTATTGATTGCTACTGAGGTAGAGGGTGGGTTGAAGAAAATCCTCTTTCAATACACTGTCCTTTATTTCTCACTAATTTAGACACTTAAATTTTGGAGTAACATCCAGAGGTGCCTTTATGTCATAGAATCATAGAAAATTAGGGTTGGAAAAGACCTAAGGAGGTCATCTAGTCCAACCCCCTGCTCAAGGAAGGACCAACACCAACTAAATCATCCTAGCCAGGGCTTTGTCAAGCCGGGCCTTAAAAACTTCTAAGGATGGAGATTCCACCACCTCCCTAGGTAACCCATTCCAGTGCTTCACCACCCTCCTAGTGAAATAATGTTTCCTAATGTCCAATCTAAACCTCCCACACTGCAACTTGAGACCATTGCTTCTTGTTCTGTCATGTGTCACCACTGAAAACAGCTGAGCTCCATCCTTCAGGTAGTTGAAGGCTGCTATCAAATCCTCCCTCACTCTTCTCTTCTGCAGATTAAACAAGCCCAGTTCCCTCAGCCTCTCCTCATAAGTCATGTGCCCCAGCCCCCTGATCATTTTCGTTGCCCTCTGTTGGACTCGCTCTAATTTGTCCTCATTCTTTCTGTAGCGGGGGGCCCAAAACTGGACGCAATACTCCAGATGTGGCCTCACCAATGCCAAATACAGGGGAATAATCACTTCCCTTGATCTGCTGGCAGTGGTCCTACTAATGCAGCCCAATATGCCGTTAGCCTTCTTGGCAACAAGGGCACACTGCTGACTCATATCCAGCTTCTCATCCACTGTAATCCCCAGGTCCTTTTCTGCAGAACTGCTGCTTAACCAGTTGGTCCCCAGCCTGTAGCAGGGAATGGGATTCTTCCATCCTAAGTACAGGACTGTGCACTTGTCCTTTTTGAACCTCATCAGATTTCTTTTGGCCCAATCCTCCAATTTGTCTAGGTCACTCTGAACCCAATCCCTACCCTCCAGGATATCTACCTCTCCCCCCCCAGCTTAATGTCATCTGCAAACTTGCTGAGGGTGCAATCCATCCCATCATCCAGATCATTAATAAAGATGTTAATAAATAAATAAAGAATGAGGGGGGATTTGATAGCTGCTTTCAACTACCTGAAAGGGGGTTTCAAAGAGGATGGCTCTAGACTGTTCTCAATGGTAGCAGATGACAGAACGAGGAGTAATGGTCTCAAGTTGCAATGGGGGAGGTTTAGATTGGATATTAGGAAAAACTTTTTCACTAAGAGGGTGGTGAAACACTGGAATGCGTTACCTAGGGAGGTGGTAGAATCTCCTTCCTTAGAGGTTTTTAAGGTCAGGCTTGACAAAGCCCTGGCTAGGATGATTTAACTGGGACTTGGTCCTGCTTTGAGCAGGGGGTTTGGACTAGATGACCTTCTGGGGTCCCTTCCAACCCTGATATTCTATGATTCTATGATTCTATGATTCTATGTTGAAGAAAACGGGCCCCAGGTCCAACACTTGGGGCACTCCGCTTGATGCCAGCTGCCAACTAGACATTGAGCCGTTGATCACTACCTATTGAGCCCGATGATCTACCGAGCTTTCTATCCACCTTGTAGTCCATTCATCCAATTAATATTTCTTGAACTTGCTGGTAAGAATACTGTGGGAGATTGTATCAAAAGCTTTTCTAAAGTCAAGATATATCATGTTCACTGCTTTCCCCATCTATATTTGGAGCTTAAATCATTGGCAGCTAATACTGTAACGGTGTCACCTGGAGTCTAGCATAATTTATCACATACGTGGTGGTACTCATGAGACCCATTGGCCTCAAAGAACCTTCAAAGACCTATGAAGTTCTTTCTCAGGAGCAGTATGGTTTGGTAACTGTCCACAAAGCTTTCCTATGGAAGAAAAACTGTGGCTTAAACTTTATTTGATATTGCCTGCATTAACAATGTTCTCTGGGTGGGACTCCAGATCTAAGGGCTTGTCTGTGTGGGGAAATAGACTGGAATAGATATTGTGGAGTTAAGCTTTGGAAGTAGATTAAACTAAACCACAAAAAGGCACACTCATTGCAGAATAAGAGTGTCCAAATAAGGAATTACTGCAGAATAGCTACTGCATGTTACATTCACATCCTAGCTTTTCGGAATCACTTTCCTGTGTAGCCAAGACTTAGGTCTTGATCACAGAAGTACTGGTCCAACAAAAGAAAAATGTAACCGTATCCACTGATGTATAGTTGTTGTTGCAGCTTTGTGCTGTTTGGGTTCTGAACCCTGAGCTCTGTCCATAGAAGACCAACACAATTTTTTCAAAAAAACACTCAGAAATCCAGTTGCATTAGAATCCATGGAATCTTTTATTTCTAGTGCTATTCCCTCACCTCCACCACCTAATCTACCTTTCCTATATAGTGTTTAGTCTGGTGTTCTTGTGTCCCATTGACTGTCATCCCATCATGTTTTACACATTCCTATTCTGTCTTGGCTCTTTTTCATTGCCAGTCATTATAGTTAAAAATGCTCTAGAGGGGGTTATTCAGGGAATTACAGACCAGTAAGACTTACCTCTGAACAAAACAATAATAAAAATAGAAATGAAAAACACCTAGAAAATCAAACTATAAGAGGCTCTGACCAGCATGGTTTTTGCTAAGGAAACTTGTGTCTCTCTGATCTATTAGAATTTTTCAAATATGTAAACTACTGGATAAAGGATAACTAGATGACATAATTTAAAGTTCCAAAAGGTCACCATAATAGGCTACTAAAGACACTAGTCGTGGGATGAGAGGCAAAATACTGCCAAGGATCAAAAAGTGGCTAAGAGATAGAAACCAAAAAGGAGTAATAAATGGTAAAGTTTCATTGTGATAAAAGGTTACTACAAGGATCTGTACGAGAATTGGCATTGTTTAAAACATTATTGTTCCTGTTTCTGACACCAGTGTCCTGTTCTGACACTAGTGTTTCCCCACTGTCATGCAATGTTAGTGTCTCACTAAAGGAGAAATCAGTGCTGGGGAGGGTGGGTATAGTGTACGTGCCTATTGTCAGGACTGGTGTGTGTGTATATATGTAAATGAGGTAAGTTGCAACCTCTTCTGAATCTCAGTCCAACACTAATGCCTGGTTTCCAGAAGCAACTCTGCCTCAAGAATTGATTTTAATCAGAGCCCAAGTCAAATAGCAAACTCTTCTACATATTGCACAGTTCCCTCTCTCCTGAAGCTGCCTCTGCATGCAAATTTGCATAATCAAAAACTAACCAAGCATGTCTTCCCAAGAATCAAAACTTGCTTACAAGCTAAGAAAAAACACTTGGAAACTGTTTAAAGTGGCACCTGGTGATGCCTGCCATAACAATATTTAATAGTGATCTGGAAAAGCAGGAGAGCTGTGAGGTGGCATAATTTTCAGGTGACACAAAAAATGTATTAGTCAAGACTGGAGAAGAGTATGAGGAACCACAGAGCAATGTAACAAAGTTTGAATCGATAACACATTCACAGATAAAATTCAGTGTCAATGATAGTAGTAAAAAGAAAAGGAGTACTTGTGGCACCTTAGAGACTAACAAATTTATTAGAGCATAAGCTTTCATGAGCTACAGCTCACTTCATCAGATGCATTTGGTGGAAAAAACAGAGGAGAGATTTATATACACACACACAGAGAACATGAAACAATGGGTTTATCATACACACTGTAAGGAGAGTGATCACTTAAGATAAGCCATCACCAGCAGCGGGCGGGGGGGGGGAAGGAGGAAAACCTTTCATGGTGACAAGCAAGGTAGGCTAATTCCAGCAGTTAACAAGAATATCAGAGGAACAGTGGGGGGTGGGGTGGGAGGGAGAAATACCATGGGGAAATAGTTTTACTTTGTGTAATGACTCATCCATTCCCAGTCTCTATTCAAGCCTAAATTAATTGTATCCAGTTTGCAAATTAATTCCAATTCAGCAGTCTCTCGTTGGAGTCTGTTTTTGAAGCTTTTTTGTTGAAGTATAGCCACTCTTAGGTCTGTGATCGAGTGACCAGAGAGATTGAAGTGTTCTCCAACTGGTTTTTGAATGTTATAATTCTTGACGTCTGATTTGTGTCCATTCATTCTTTTACGTAGAGACTGTCCAGTTTGACCAATGTACATGGCAGAGGGGCATTGCTGGCACATGATGGCATATATCACATTGGTAGATGCGCAGGTGAACGAGCCTCTGATAGTGTGGCTGATATGATTAGGCCCTATGATGGTATCCCCTGAATAGATATGTGGACAGAGTTGGCAACAGGCTTTGTTGCAAGGATAGATTCCTGGGTTAGTGGTTCTGTTGTGTGGTGTGTGGTTGCTGGTGAGTAGTAGTAATGATAGTAGTAATGATAGTAGTGTAATGCACATTGGAAGGAACAATATGAGCTATTTACGCAAATTTCTGGGTAGCTCATGACCATGAGTGCCAACCTCAGGGCAGATTGTCAAGAAGCAGGGCAGAGACCCCAAATTGGTTGTCTTCTATAATTAGATATCACCAACCCAGTAACAAGTGTGAACTCCAAAAGCTGTAAAAATCTTACTATGGAGTCACAGCAAGACTGGAGTGCCATGGGGCCAATCTTGCCACCCAGGCAAGCTGGACTTAGTGATAGATGGTTTACTTTACACCAAAACTGCAATAGTATTCAGGTTTCTCCCAGTCCCAAAGGACTAGTCACTTCCCCCAGGTCAATTTGCACCTTAGATCTCACACCAAAGACAACGCTTGTAGCCAATTCTAAAGTAAACTATCTAAGGATTTATTAACTAAGAAAATAAATGAGTTTATTACAAGGTTAAAACAGGCAAACATATATAAACGAGTTACAGTCTATGGTTTTAAAAAGTGACAGAATTGTAGTAATCTATCAGCTCTGAATGTCTTTTATGGCTAACCTAGATCAACCCTTGAGATCTCTGCTTCAGTTTTGTAACTCCGGCCCCTTGAGAGTCCAAAGAGCAAAGGAGATTAATTTTTTTTGTCAGCTATTTTTCTTTCCTTCTTTATTTCCTGATGATAACAGAACACAGCTGCTGCTGGCATCCCAATGCCAGCCAGGCCTGTATGCTGCTAGCCTTTGTACTGCAATGATGCCTGCTGAAGTAATCTTTGAGCAGCGTGGGAAAGTGTCCTACTGTGGTGGAAGAAATAAGGCAGCCTTACCCAGAAACCTTTGGCAGAGGATTGCAGAGTACCTCCATGAAAATTTCATGGAGATCTCTACGGAAGATTCACAGGCAACCTGGTGCACATAAACAAACTACTGTGTGTGGCTGCCCCACCTAACTCTAGAAGGGAATGAAAAGCAGATAGCAACTCTACCTCTCTTGGTTGTTCCTCTACCTCTTCTAACATAAGTAAAAATGAGCAAATCAAAAGATGTGTCCTGCTACTTTGGGAGTGCCATCACTATACTTTCAAAGTAAACTGTATACTTACCAGCGGTTCCTGCCTCTGCATCAGCCCTGCCCATGCTTGACTGGTGGGACTATGGTGGAGTCAAAAACAGATCTTGGCTTGCTTTGGAGCTAGGTCCCTCAGTCGCTTGTCCCCCATACTCTTCCTCCTAGCTGTTCATGTCAGGGACCTGTCACTCGGGCCTCTCAGAAGTATCCATGGTGGTGTTGGAAGAGGTGGTGGTATCACTGCCAAGGATGGCGTGTAGCTCTATGTAAAAGTGGCAGGTCTGCACCTCAGTACTGGATCTATTGTTGGCCTCCCTGGCCTTCTGGTATGCCTGCTGCAACTCCTTGGCTTTCATGAGGCACTGCTGCTAGTCCCTGTTGTAGCCTTTCTTCTGCATCCCGCAAGCAGTTGCTCATAGATGTCTGTTTCTTCAGTTGCATCAGACTATGCCTGCACAGCCTCTTCTCCCCACAAGCACAGGAGATCCAATATCTATTGTCTACTCCAGGTAGGAGCCTGTAGCTGGCACAGTCAGCTAGGCATTACACTCAACAATGGAGAGCTGCCAGATGTGTTCATCAAGCGGGGCAACCAGGAAAAGGAATTTTAAAAATTCATGGGGCTCTAAATGGGAGTGGGGCTTCATGTCTACCTGAACCTTGGGCAATTGAGTTCACAATGGTGACCAGAGCGGTCAGTGGGGGACATTGTTGGACAGCTGCTGGAGCTAGGGTTGCCAATTTTGGTTGGACATATTCCTGGAGGTTTCATCACATGACATAATCCTTTATTAAAGATTAATCTTTAATTCCTGGAGAGTTCAGGACAAATCCTAGAGAGTTAGCAACCCAAGCTGTAGGTCATTAATGATCAAAGTAAGTAACATAGTGTCTACACTCTCACTGCGTCAACCTAACTACATCAATCGTGACTCTATAGTGCTTGGGAAGATAGTGTTATTAAGTCGGCATAGCGGGACACTTACAATGGCAGGAGCCAAATTTAAGTGAAGACATATCTACAGTTATGTCAGCATAAGTTGCCTTGTGTCAAGCTGACTGTGTAGCGTAGACCAGGATGAACTCCGCAGAATTCTCTGCCTCCAAGCAGGACTGGGCAGATTCCAGGTGTCCTTTTGTAGCAGAGCTTTCACAGGATTTAAAAAATATTTTTAATTACATTTCTCTGTTTCTTCGTTGGCTTGTAGGCTCTCCCTTCTCAAAACCACTAAACAAAAAATAAAAAAAACCTTTTTGTCTTTATGGGGAAGGTTTGAAGGACAGTCCTATCTTCCCCTCCCCGGTCCGCAATACAAGACAGACAGCAGGATGCAGGAACCCCGCTCCCAGCTGGCTTGTGAATGAAAGAGTCAACCAGCTTTCAGGGAAACCTGGCTGTTGCCAGCACATGGGTGAGGTCCATGCCAAGAAAGTTGCACAGCCTGCAGGGAAACATGGCTTTTGCCAGCATGAGGGCGAGGTACACACTGAGACAGCTCAGGAGGCCAAATGGAAACTTCCTTCACTGTGACCAGGCCAGACTCTGTTATTACTCCTGAGGGAATTCTGCGTCAAAAAAAGTAAACATTCTGTGCACAATATTTTAAAATTCTGCATATTTAATTTGTCAATAAATAAATATGGAGGCTCCAGCATAGTAGTGGGGAGCACAGGCCACTGGCTGCACAGAGGTCTGAAATCACCCTGCAGCCTCCCCCCCCACTCCCTGGGACACAGACTCGGCAGTGAGGCTGCACCCAACCCTGACACAGTGTAAGGGCTGGGTCTGCCCCAAAAAGAACCCTGGGGCCCTGCCCCTCCATTCCAGATGCACCAAGATAGCAAGCAAGAGGATCAGCATCTCACACACACACACACACACACACACACACACACAGCCTTGTCCCCTAATCCAGGTGTGGAGCAGGCAGGCTCAGCCCAGTAGGAGCCAAGTATAGAGGGGCTTATTGTGCATTGAGAGAATTCTGTGTGGGGCAATCTGGGTGTAGGTGGCTCGTGGGGGGATACAAGTGCAGGGGGGGATCTGGATGCACAGGAGCTTTTTGGGGGGATACAGGTTCAGGGGGAATGGGATTCTGCAGGGGAGTCCAGGTGAAGTTGTTTGGGGCTCAGCAGGGGTCTGGATGCTGGGAGAGTGGGACATGGTGGGGTGGAGGTCCAGGTTTGGGGTGGTCTTATCGGGGTTCTCCAGCTGTAGGGGGGTAGGGCTCAGTATGGGGATCTGGGTGCAGGGGGGCTCCAGATGCACAAGGTTGGGCAGATGTGGTAACAGCTCCCTGTACAGTGACTCCTCCCCCCATGGCTGAGGAGCAATGAGGGCAGGAAGCAGGGGGAAGGAGGGGAGAGCTTCTTGCAGCTGGGGGAGGTTTCTCAGGATGGGCTAGCCCCAGCCCAGGCTGCTCCTTGCAGGAGAAGAGGATGTCCCATCCTTCCCAGCTCAGCTCAGGGTAGGAGCCACCAGCCAGGGTATCCTCAGCCTCTCCCCCAAACCCTCCTGTGGTGACTTACCTCTCCACCTCCTGCTCCAGGCACCCGAAATGACATGCCTGTGCTGCTGTCATTTTTCTGTGGGGAAGCAAAAAATGCAGGGCACATGAATTCAGTGCACATTAACCAATGTGGACACAAGAACAAATGGGTATAAACTGGCCACCAGAAAGTTTAGACTTGAAATCAGACGAAGGTTTTTAACCATCAGAGGAGTGAAGTTTTGGAATAACCTTCCAAGGGAAGCAGTGGGGGCAAAAGATCTATCTGGTTTTAAGATTCTACTTGATAAGTTTATGGAGGAGATGGTATGATGGGATAATGGGATTTTGGTAAGTAATTGATCTTTAAATATTCAGGGTAAATAGGCCAAATCCCCTGAGATGGGATATTAGATGGATGGGATCTGAGTTACTATAGAAAATTCTTTCCTGGGTATCTGGCTGGTGAATCTTGCCCATATGCTCAGGGTTTAGCTGATTGCCATATTTGGGGTCGGGAAGGAATTTTCCTCCAGGGCAGATTGGAGAGGCCCTGGAGGTTTTTCGCCTTCCTCTGTAGCATGGGGCATGGTTGACTTGACGGAGGTTTCTCTGCTCCTTGAAGTCTTTGAACCATGATTTAAGGACTTCAATAGCTCAGACATGGATGAGGTTTTTCATAAGAGTGGGTGGGTGAGATTCTGTGGCCTGCGCTGTGCAGGAGGTCGGACTAGATGATCAGAATGGTCCCTTCTGACCGTAGTATCTATGAATCTATGGTGCGGAATTCTCCACGCTCCTACAATTTCTCTGATACACGAGTCATTTGTCTCCAGTGACTCTGTCTCACTGCTCATTCTGTGTGGTTGGTCCTTACTCAGCCTGGACACAACATCAGGGAGCATGGATCTACCTCCCCTTCCTTTTCAGGAGGTCATGGCATGTTTGCCGTTTTCCTCACTGAGACATATAGGATATGTATGTGTAGACTGTCCTATACATCTTCCTGGCAACATGTTTTTCCCTTTTACAGGGCCCCACCCCACCCTTCTCCAGGGTATGGCCCGGGATGGGTGAAGGAGCTTGTGCAGGCTCCTTTAAAAGCAGCATGTGAGCAAAGTCTTAATCTCTTGTGAGAGTGTCTCCCCTCTACATCTCCTAAAGAGCAGAAACCTCTAAAACTGGGCGTTTCAGTGATATTCCTCAGCTAAGCTTCCCAGAATTAAGTGAGTAAGCACGAATGCAGCTCTAACTTCATGGATTCTTATGCTTTTAGAAAATGAAACAACCACCTGCCTCAGCAAAACCCCAAATAAAACTAACTTTGCAAAGTTTAAAGAGCTCTGTAACTTTTCCTGACCTGGTTTATCAGGTTGTGATTATGGTGAAATAGGAATTTCCATTAAAACATATTTGTACCTAGGAACAAAAAGCTCTTCATTAATCTTCCTAAAATTAAGCCTGCTACTGCAGTCTCCTTAGTAAAGATATAATGAAATTAGCTGAAGGTGTATTCCTGGCAAACCCACAGCCAGGAGATCACCACTCAGACTAAACATAGATACAGCCGCTTCAGCCCTGAGAGTATCAGCTGCAATTGTTTATTGTGCACATCTGTGCCCAACTGGGAAGCTATTGTTAGCATGCACAAACACATACATTACAAAATCTACTTTAAATTAGATTTCCTTAGAAGGTTTTTCAGGACTGATGCATCACATGATTGATTTGTTGTACATTCAAAACTTCCAAACATGTGTCCCAAGGGCAGTTTTGATTCAACTTGAAGAAATTGGAATTGCATAGTAACCTGAATTCTGATGTTTTCTAACTTGACTTTAAGGAGTACTTGTGGCACCTTAGAGACTAACAAATTTGTTAATCTCTAATTAAAATTTGTTAGTCTCTAAGGTGCCACAAGTACTCCTTTTCTTTTTGCGAATACAGACTAACATGGCTGCTACTCTGAAACCTGTAACTTGACTTTGCAACCTTATCTTTCTTTTAATGGATTTTTTAATGAAACTGGAAAAAAAGAAAAGAAAAAATCCATTCTGTGACCCCCACTTGGGTCATTGTCTGGACTGAGACATGTAGATCCACAGCACAGTTCTCCACCAGAGCTAACAGAGGAACTGGTAGTACTAAACTGTTATCTTCCATGTGAATCATGTACTACAGGAAGGACGAGATGCACTTTGTCAGTGGGTTTCACAGCTATTTGCTGATAGCAGAAGAGCTCTTGAGTAGAGCTGGTTGGAAAAATTATGACAAAACATTTTTTTTAATCAGAATTTTACCGATTTGTCCAAATGTTTTGTGGAGACAGTTTGATTTTGACAGAGTTCTGAGGGAACCCCTGGAGGCTTCTGACAGAACGTAGCCTGTCAGGCAGGTTTCCAATGTCTGGCCCTTCCCTCCATTTGGGATTCACAGTGAGGAACCCACTCCTGGAGTTAGGCACTTAACTCCCACTCACAAAAAAATGAGAAGGTGTTACCCCTCTTTTCCTTGTAACATTTAGACCACTGGTTAGAGCACTCACCTGAGAGGTGGGAAACTCAGGTTCAAATCCCCCTCTGCCTGATGTAGAACAGGGATTTGAACTTAAACGTGACCCAAGGACCTCTTGATGCCAGCTGGCAGAGGGTACAGGAGTGTATAAGAGGGATCCCTTGAGTCTGGTGTTTACATTCTAGTTCACCAAAGAGTGTCATGTATGGTTTCTACTGAAAGCCTGTGTCACAGTGGTCTAGTGTTAAGCAGAGTTATTCTAAGGTGTAGCAAGTAAGCTGTGGTGTATTGTTCCTTTGTAAATAGAGGATTTGGTAATTCTGTGACTGGCCAGTGGATAAGGGGTTGGACACTTCAGGAGGACACTTGGAGGACTCTTGGGATTGGAGAGTATCTATTGCTAACCTGCATGAAGGATAGTCATGCCCACATGGACTGAGAGGAGAGTACTGTGGCAGGGACTTTTGGGACGCTGACCTCTGGCAGGCACAGACAAGGCTCCCTCACACTAAGGGCAGGTGGTAGTGAGGTGTCTCACAATATCCCCAGGAAGGGTCACAATGGCGTAGATGGCAGTAGCTACACCAGTTTGCTGTTCAGCTAAAGATCACATTTCGGACACTTATATACCAGATAATACAGTTACCGAGAGATTCACAAGTGAGAAGGTTGGAAACAAGTAAAGAAAAAGGTTATGGTCTGTTGTTTTCTGTTTTTTATTTTGGATAAAGGAAATAAAACAGAGCAGCATACAATGAGTAAGCAAGAATCTTACTCCAAACTAAATAGGCAGCAGCTAGAGCAGCAGCATGCAGCTTGGGAAATAGATACTGAAGCGAAAATCATTGACAAAGATGATGTTACTTTTTTTTTAGATCTGTTCTAAACTAGCCTTGGAGCTGCAGCTGCAGCATACCAACATGCAGTGTCTCATACCTGTTGAGAAATGGGTCGCCATTGGCATTGGGAAGCTGGCCACCCTCAAATGTTACTGATCGGTAGCCAATCAATTTAGAATGGGGAGATTGACTGTTGGGGTTGTCATAGAGGTATGTGCTACCATGCAGAAGATATTGTTCCGCTGGGCTGTAATGCTTGGGAGATTATTTATGGCTCTGCATGCCTGGGGTTCCTGAACTGTATTAGGCTTATGGGTCCCATCCCATCATTTGTCCCCCGCACCAGGGCTCAAAGTTTATAAACAGAGGGGTATTTCTCCATGGTGCTCAAAGGACTATCATGGCAGGTTCACAAACATAAATGCAGGGAGTTCTGGAAAGGTTCATGATGGTAGGATCTTTTGGAACTTGTGCATGCCTGTTTACTTTAATGAATCATGAAGACTCTGTCCTGTTTTATTAATTTGATGGAATAAATGGGCCCAGAGAGTCAAAAGTGTTAATATGACCCTGTCACTGTCCAACATGAAACTGTGTTAAACAATATTCGGGGTTTGGTATATAGCGACCTCACCCTGCTTACCACCATGGCAAACACATGATTAGAAATCTTTTAAACCTTCTATTAGAGATATAGAAGAGAAGGAAAAGCAGTTAAGGCATTTGAAATGTAAAAAATTAAATAAGGCTCCCAGGGATCTGTAGTGGACCCAGTCCTATTTAACATATTCATAAACGATCTGGAAAAAGGGGTAAACAGTGAAGTGGCAAAATTTGCAGATGATTTGCAAAACTACTCAAGATAGTTAAGTCCCAGGCAGATTGCAAAGAGCTATAAAAGGATCTCACAAAACTGGGTGACTGGGCAACAAAATGGCAGATGAAATTTAATGTTGATAAATGCAAATGCACACTGGAAAACATAATCCTAACTATACATATACAATGATGGGGTCTAAATTAGCTGTTACCACTCAAGAAAGAGATCTTGGAGTCATTGTGGATAGTTCTCTGAAATCATCCACTCAATGTGCAGCAGCAGTCAAAAAAGCAAACAGAATGTTGGGAATCATCAAGAAAGGGATAGATAATAAGACAGAAAATATCATGTTGCCTCTATATAAATCCATGGTACACTCACACCTTGAATACTGCATGCAGATGTGGTCGTCCCATCTCAAAAAAATATATTGGAATTGGAAAAGGTTCAGAAAAGGGCAACAGAAATTATTAGGGGTATAGAATGGCTTCCATATGAGGAGAGATTAATAAGACTGGGACTTTTCAGCTTGGAAAAGAGGCAACTAAGGGGGGGGATATGATAGAGGTCTATAAAATCATGAGTGGTATAGAGAAAGTAAATAAGGAAGTGTTATTTACTCCTTCTCCTAATACAAGAACAAGGGGCCACCAAATGAAATTAATAGGTAGCAGGTTTAAAACAAACAAAAGGAAGTATTTTTTCATGCAACGGACTCTCAACCTTTGGAACTCCTTGCCAGAGGGTGTTTTGAAGGCCAATACTATAACGGGGTTCAACAGGGAGCTAGATAGATTCATGGAAGATAAGTCCATCAATGGCTATTAGCCAGGATGGGCAGGAATGGTCTCCCTAGCCTCTGTTTGCCAGAAGCTGGGATTGGGTGACAGGGCATGGATCACTTGTTGATAACCTGTTTGTTCATTCCCTTTGGGGCACCTGCCATTGGCCACTGTCAGAGGACAGGATATTGGGCTTGATGGACCTTTGATCTGACCCAGTATAGCCATTCTTACGTTTTTATATGTTCTTATGTTCATTTTAACAGCCTCCCTTGTTCCCTTTCCCATTAGCTGGAGAGATCTTTAGCCCCTTTGTTTTACAGTCTCTAAGATGGTAATAATAACTGTACTTTTGGGGGAAAAGATAAAAAGTTTGTTGAGATGGGTTGAAGTTGTTGTTAATGGTCTTGTTGTTAAAGTCTGATCCTGTTTCCTAGAAGACAAAATAAGTCAACCCCATACAAGAAGGGAGGGAAAAGAGCAGCAAAGATAGAAAACACAGCTTCTATTTCTGGTGTTGCCTTTTAGTTGCAGCCTTGCTGCTGGAGAAACACAGGAAGAAATGCACATGGTCTTATCCAACATTTTGAGAGCTGGCAAACTTGTGCTAGCATTGGGGTAGTTAGGGCATTGACGTTAGCTGTCTCTTTCTGATCACAGGCTTACAGTGGTATAGCAAAATACAGTTTTTGGCTGGGTAAGCCAGACTCTGATTAGACAGAAGGAAATAGAGATATAGGAAAGAGATTGAATAAGTTGGGAAAAGAAAAGGACGCATGGAGGGGAAGACAAAGTCTCACTACCAGGTAGTGGTTGAGATTTAGCTGGAGTTGATGGGGGTAACAATTACAGCAGGGTCCCTCTCTGTGGCCCTATCTGGCCGGGATAGCTCTCAGGCACAGGATGACAAAGGCCCAATGGTTTTATGTTAGATCCTGAAGTTCCAGAAGATGGTGCGGGTGGCTGCCCTGATAGTAAATCTCACTAATGCAGACAGCAGCTTCTTCCACTGCTTTTCCCTCAAAAGACTTTTCTTTATGAGAACCCCAAAAGGTTGGTTGGAATAGCCTGTCCCCTTATTATTTTGTTCACCAATTAGGCCTAATTTCTGACAAATCAGTTTTGATCCATTGATTTTTCTCTCCCACTCTTTTCATGTTTACCAGGCATGATCTTAATACAGTATTATATTAGTAGGCCTTTTGACTGTACCAATACAGGCTGTTTCTCTTTTGCATCTTTTCCCATAAACATTTATTGTTATAGGTTATTGTGATATTTTATAAACGTTTACTTCTTCGAGTGCTTGTTCACATCGATTCCAATCAGGTATGCATGTGCTGCGTGCACGGTCATGAGAAAGATTTACCTTAGCAGTGCCCATCAGGTCGGCTGTAGAGCTCCCTGGAGTGGTGTCTTCATGGTGCTGCTCAATATATGTCCCTGCTGACCTGGCCCGCCTTCCGTTCCTTCCTACCATCCATGAGAGCTGTTGGAACAGTGCTCACTTGCTCAGCAAGTGCTCCCTTAGCATTCTGTTAGTCATTACAGATTATAGTTAGTGTTATAGTTAATTTAGTATAGATAGTTTAGATAGTAGGTTGGGAGCAGGGTGTCTTCCCAATCCCTAACCCTCCTCAGGCTCCGGGGCAAGCCGCGAGCCCAAGGTTTTAAGCCCTGCAGTGCTTCTAATAAATCTATGCCCATCAGTGACCCCCACGACCCTTGTCTAAAGTGTCTGGGGGAAGCACATCAAATGGAAAGGTGCAAAATCTGCAGGGCTTTTCAGCCAAGAACCAAAAAGGAGTGTGATTTCTGACTATAGCAACTGTTAATGGAATCTGCTTTCTGCCCACAGTCTGCTGCGGACTGCCAGGACCCAGCACCGAGTGCATCCGTATGGAGTGCTTTGGCATCCATACGTGACACGGAGCCGAGGAAGGACTCTACCACAAGAGACGCTTGGCACTGGCATTCCCCCGCACCGCACCCAGGGATAGCAACCCGTCACCACTTGACTTCCCCAGTGCCACACAAGAGACACAAGAAGGCCGAAAGAGGGCACTCACCAGCCCCAATATCTACAGGACTGTCAGGAGATGCATGGGTGCACAACAGAAAGGATCTAGTGCCAAGTCAGCATGAGTCAGTGCCATTGATTTCAGTGCCCCACAGGGGACCATTGAGTCCGTCACGTAGTGACTCTCCAACAGGGCAATACCAGGCGGAGGTGTTAGAGCCACCCTCCACCCTGGACACTTTTGAAACGGCCAGAGACCTCATCCAGATGATGGCTGCACAGCCCCCGGCTCTCAGGGGCAAACCTCTGGTGCCGATAAGACCGATACAGTCTAGAGCAGTAGTGGGCAACCTGTGGCCCGCAGGCCACACATGGCCTATCAGGGTAATCCACTGGCAGGCTGCGAGACAGTTTGTTTACACTGACTGTCTGCTGGCACAATCACCTGCAGCTCCCAGTGGCCACGGTTCACTGTTCCCAGCCAATGGGGAGCTCCGGGAAATGGCATGGGCCGCAGGTTGCCCACTACTGGTCTAGAGACAAGCCCGCTATGATGCGACGCTCGCAGTCCCTGGCTTGGCATCATACCCAGCACCGCTCTCTGTCACCTTTGCCATGGCACCACTCCCTGGCACCGAGCCCCAAGAGAGCACCTTCAGCTCTAGCGGTACAATGCTCCCCCTCCCCAACACTGAGGCTAGACTGACACCAATCCCCAGCACAAGCAGAGGATTGGCACTGACTCATGGAGACATCAGAGGACCAGCACCAACCAGTGGCACCGGGCCTTCATCCTCGATTGCTGGCAACGACTACCGGCTACTGGTCCCCATTGCCAGATTCCAGGCACCAGTCCCCAGCAACAACGTCCCGGGACTGGTCCCCCGCCTCATCACAGCACTGGTTGTCAGTGCTTGGGCCCTCAGCACCGCCATGGTCCTCATGATTGGGATCCGCTTCCTTGGAGTCTGCTGCTGACTCTTACTACTGGAGGTGCAGTCGACATAGGACTGAGTGGTGACAAAGGAGGGCACCGCCGGCCTGGCAGCCACAGTGGTGGCCCCCAGTGCAGTGGCCCTTTTGGACCCCCTGGACTTACCATCAGGTCCAGGGTACCTTTTCAAAGGGGTTGAGATCAGTAACATCAGAACACCGGCCACCCCACTCTCCTAGGGACAGTCCTACACCTCAGGGATCCGAGGTCACTCTGTCCGAACCACCTCCTTCAGGCTCCAGTCACGGCAGAGGTGACCCCAGCCACAGAGTCAAGCTACAGCATCCCAGGCTGTAACCCGCCACAGGGGCTTGCACTGACCAAGAGGAGGTCAGGTAGCCGGAGGGCCGGAGGACCCTGTACCCCCTCTGGCCACCTTGTCCTGTTCCCCTGATGAAGTTTTGGCAGGGGCATCAGCTTTGGGCCCTCCTCTGATTGATCATAGGGCACATCAGGACCTCCTTAGGGAGATTGCCCACAACATGGGGTTGCAAGCAGAGGAGATGGTTGAGGCCAAGGACCCCATGGTGGGGTCACTCCCGAAGGTCCATCATGGGTAGCTCTGCCTTTGATCAAAACTGCTCAAGACCCTATGGCAGACCCCAGCCTCAATTCTGCTGACCGCCAGGGGTGTGGAGCGCAAATACTTTGTCCCTTCCTAAGGCTATGAATACTTATTATCACACCCACAGCCATGCTCTCTGGCCGTGTTGGCGGTTAATGAGAAAGAGCATCAGGGAGAGCAAGAACCAGCCCCCATATCTAAGGAGGCAAAAAGGATGGACCTATTTGGTAGAAAGGTCTATGCCACTGGGGGCCTCCAGCTGAGTATAGCTAACCAGCAAGCTATCCTCACTAGGTATAACTTCAATTCATAGTCCTCCATGCTGAAGTTCAAAGAACTGATCCCTGCAGACTTTAGGGCTGAATTCTCCATCATCATAGAGGAAGGGAAGGTGGTAGCATGGACCTCTCTGCAGGTGTCCCTAGACTTGGTGGATTCGGCTGGCCGTACCCTCTCGTCAGGCATGACCATGAGGAGAACATCATGGCAACAAGCATCCGGGCTACCCCAGGAAGTGCAGAAAACCCTGCAGGACCTTCCCTTTGAGGGCATGGGTCTCTTCTCGGAGCAGACAGACTCCAAGCTGCACAGCTTGAAAGACTCCAGGGCAACCAAGAAGTCGTTAGGAATGCATACGCTGGCAACCCAATGCAAGACCCACCCACAACAACAACAACGCTCATATCCTTCTTGGTCAAGGCAGGATTTTTATAGACAACGGGGCAAGAACGGCAGGCAGAAACCTTCCAACCCCCCTTCAGGGCAAGGTCATGGCCAGACTTAGCCTTCATCAGGCTCAAAACAGGCCTTTTGAAGATGTGCCTGAGGACGGCGCACCCACCACACCACCGGCTCCTTACCCATGTTTTCTGAATTGTCTATCCCACTTCTACCATGCTTGGTCCCAAATAACATCGGACTGCTGGGTTCTTCTCACAGTAGAAGTGGGATATTCTCTACAATTCTGCTCCTCCCCTCCCTCCCAACTCCCTCGCCTGTCCCTCTTCAGGGACCCTTCTCAAACAACTCCTTATCCAGGAGGTGCAATCACTCCTCACCATAGGGGCAGTGGAGGAGGTTCCTCAAGAGCTAAGGGGTAAGGGGTTTTACTCCCATTATTTCCTAATCTCCAAAGCAAAGTGGGGGGGGGAGTCTTAGACCCATTTTAGACCTGCGAGGATTCCACAAGTTCATGATAAAGTTGAAGTTCTGCATGGTCTCCTTGAACATGATTATCCCTTCCCTGGATCTGGGAGACTGGTATGCCACCCTCGACATGAAAGACGAGTACTTTCAAATAGCCATTCAACCTGCGCACAGACATTTTCTCCAGTTTATGCTCAACCACAAACACTGTCAGTTCACGGTCCTCCCATTTGGTCTGTCGACAGCCCCCTGAGTATTCACCAAGTACATGTCAGTCATAGCAGCCTTCCTCCAGAGGAGGCAGGTGCAGGTATACCCACACCTAGATGACTGGCTGCTCGGGGCCATACCAGGGAGCAAGTAGAGTCTCATGTATGATTGGTCAGGTCCACTTTCCAGAAATTTGGGCTCCTCCTCAATGTGAACAAGTCAACCTTATCACTGACCCAAAGAACTGAATTCATCGGAGTGGTGCTGGACTCATCACAGGCAAGGTAGTTCCTGCCAGAGACCCATTTCCAGGCCATGGCAGACATTATTCAAAGCCTCAGGCGGTACCCAACCACTACCACCCCGGGGGAGCAGCTCACACCATTACTGCCATCTGGTGAATGGACATTTCTTTCAGCAAGGGACAAGCTTCAATTCCTGGTCTTCCCTTTCAGTTCTTTTACAGAGGTGAGAGTCTAACCCTTCTCCCAGTTTGTTTGTATAGCACTGCACAGAGAGTCCCTGCCCCCAAAAAGGTGACAGCCAAAGACATGCCTGAATCTCCTGGGACACATGGCAGCCTGCACATACATAGTCAGGCATGCCAGAATGAGGCTCACACCCCTTCAAGTGTGGCCCACCCAGACATACTGACCAGGGCACGACAGGCTGGACTCAGTAGTTATGGTGCGAGGACACATACTCAAGTCCCTACAGTGGTGGCTCAAGCCTCAGATGGTATGCGAAGGTGTCCCAATCAACAGCCCACCACCCTCCTTGTCCCTAGTAATGGATTCATCAGATCTGGGTTGGGGGGCACACCTGGGAGATCTCCGAACCCAGGGCCTGTGATTGCGGAACGAGCTCTCCCTTCATATCAATATCAGGGAGCTCAGAGCAGTGCGACTGGCATGCCAAACTTTCCAGTCCCGGCTAAAAGGCCAAAGCATGGCAGTGATGAAGGGCAACACCACTGCTATGTTCTACATCAACAAACAGGGTGGAGCCCGTTCCTCCCTCCTGTGTCGAGAAGCCCTCCAACTATGGGAGTTCTGCATAGCACACTCCATTCATCTGGAGGCGTCCTGTCTCCCAGGAGTGCAGAACGAGCTAGGAGATAACCTCAGTAAATCATTCTGCAACCACGAATGGTCCGTCCACCCAGATGTTCTTCATCCCATCTTCCAAAGGTGGGGATTTCGACCTATTTGCCACCCAGAGCAACAAGAAGTGCCCAATGTTTTGCTCCTTCCAGAAACACAGCCCGGGTTCAATGATGGATGCATTTCTGCTACCTTGGGGAGACTGCCTCATGTATGCCTTCCCACTGGGGTCCCATTCGTACACAAGGGTGCTGCTCAAGATCCTCAGGGACAAAGTGGAGGTGATTCTGCTGGCCCCAGTGTGGCCCCATCAACATTGGTACACCATGCTTCTGGAGCAGTCAGTGGATACCCCAACCGTGCTACCACTCTGCTCTGATCTGATCACTGAGGACCACAGTTGTCTCCACCACCCAGATCTTCAGTCCCTCCACCTCATGACCTGGAAACTTCGTGGTTAAACCCCATGGAGCAACTTGCTCATTGGTGCTTATGTTACATCTCACTATGCTATCACCCAACACGCCAAAGATGATGCAGCATTCAACAGGGCTGTACTCCAATCAGCAATTCATACCGCACCTTCTAGGAGTCACCTGATTGGAATCGACATGAACAATCACTCAAAGAGAAAAATCACTCGCCTTCTCATAACTGTTGTTCTTCAAGATGTGTTGTTCATGTCCATTCCAATACCCACCCTCCTTCCCCTCTGTTGGTATAGCCAGCAAGAAGGAACTGAAGGGTTGGCAGGGTCATATATTCAGCGTCATGAAGGTGCCACTCCGGGGGCTCCACAGCTGACCCAACAGGAACTTCTAAGGGAAAACTTTCTGGCCATCTTGCACGCAGCACACGCACATCTAATTGGAATGGACGTGAACAACACATCTCAAAGAACAACAGTTACAAGAAGGTGAGTAACCATTTTTTCTTACAGTTGAGTTTACAAGTAGGGTAAATTTGTAGGCCCAATTATTGCAACAGCCCCAAGGACCACTCATCAATAATGGTGTGGACATTGCTCCAGTTATCCTGGAGACCTGTCTTATCTTCTGTTCCCTGGCCAATGAAGCCATTTACAGGCCACTTGGACAAAAGATAGGAATTGTTTAACTATCACCTCAGTAGTCACAGAATGGCAGTGCAGTGTTCATTTGGCTGTCTGAAAGCAAGAGGGTGATGTTTTAGGGCTGGATTAAAAGATGCAGAACAAAACTTCCCTGGGATTATAGCTGCATGTTGTGCTTTGCACAATATTCATGAGTAAGGAAGAAAGCCTTAACAATGGGTGGGAGTCTGAGGTGCAGAGGGATAGCTTGTTGCTTTGAGCATTGGCCTGCTAAACTCAGGGTTGTGAGTTCAATCCTTGAGGGGGCCATTTAGGGATCTGGGACAAAAATTGTGGACTAGATGACCTCTTGAGGTCCCTTCCATCCCTGATATTCTATGACTCAAGGCTCATCCACTATAAACCCCCTGCCTGCACGGGCAATATTCTCAGGTATGTCTGTGATGGGTTACCTGCCACTCTTGGGGTCACCACTGAGCCCACCTATTCCACCAGTCTGTGCTCCCTTACACTCTCCTGCTGAGCCAGGCCATCAAGCCTCCTCCAGCACACACACAGGTAGGGACACACCCAGCTGCCGAAAGATACTGAAATCAGCTCTAGATGGGAAGACTAAGCTAGGGAATTGCCCAGGACTCAAGTGCACACCCCTTCTGGGGTGCAAACCCAAAATTGTATTGTCTTGCACTGAACAGAGAACTGTACAGCACAAGCTTATTAAAATTCGCCCCCTCCCTCTATGTGGAGGAAGATATGCACAGCTTTTTGCCTCCCAGTTATGAATTCCACAAACTGGTTTTAGAGAAAACAAGCTTATTAACTATACAAGATAGATTTTAAGGGATTATAAGGGATACCAAACAGATCAAAGCAGATTACTGAACAAATAAAACAAACATTCAAACTAAGCTTAATACACTAAAGAAACTAGTTACAAGTAGTAATTTCTCACCCTAAATGTTGTTTTAGGCTTTTCTTTCACAGGCCAGACACCTTTTCCAACCTGGGCTCAGCTCTTCTCCCTATGTTTGTCTTTGTTTCTTAGATGTTTCCAGCAGTCATCCTGGGTGGGGATGAAAAATTTCAGTGAAAAATGAACCCTGATTAAGTCACTCCCTGGCCTTAAATAGGTTTTACATATGGTGGGAACCCTTGTTTCCCAGCCCTCAGTGGAAAATACTGGTATCTATCATGGAATCCATTACTAGGCGACATGATCACATGACTCTGCAGTGTCAAAGAGTCATGAGTTGTTTGTAGCACCCCAGGAAACTTCTCAGGAAGGTGAGAGAGTAGCATCTTCAAAGACCTATTGTTCTCCCTAATGGCCCATCCAGACTGACTGCATTCTGTCTGGTAGGCATTCTCCAGGTGTAAACTCACTTATAATTGATACATAGTCAATATTCCTAACTTCAGAAACAGAAATGATTCCAATGATACCTCACAAAACCCATCTTGTGTATCAAAATACATCTTAGATATGCTATAATCATATTATAACAATATTTCTATGAAGGATATAGGGCGTAGTATTACAACGCCTTTTGTTCTTATTTTGAGTCTGAAGCCTGAAAATGTGCAACTGTATATCCATATATTGCGGGGGTGCAGTGGGATTGGATTATGAGCATTGCAGTATTTTTATGGGATGCAAATTGTGTCACTCCTTGTTTTATCTTGGCTATGCTTTTATACTTTAGTAAAAGCCTATGGAAATTATGGTTTTCTTGTGTACCTTGCATTTACATCTTATTTATTAATTTGTAATGGTTTATTGCCCAATTATTCCATTAAATAGCAATCAAAAATATAAAATGTTCTGAGACTCATGATAAAATATCTAGAGTTGACAACACTGCTAAAATACACTGAAAAAGAGAAACAACAACAGGTCATTACCTAGTGGCAGCAGGGGGAGAGAAAGAAGGTAGGTCTCAGGATTAGGTTATGTAACCCACACCCACTCAATGTGGCTCTCTCTCCCGCCATGGTGGTGGACCTGGCACGGGTGGAAGCTTGACAAGCCATCTATTCAGTGGCCTCCTTTGCCCAGGTCAGCTGGGTCAAGAACTCTAGTCTGATGGTCTGGGACGGGTGACAGGCAGACTTCCTCCCACCCATGCCTTGTACCATTCTGTAGGGTGTGGATCCATTGCTCTCTCTGGGTGTAAATCTTTCTGCCACCATTCCTCCCCACTGGAGAGATGGACCAATATAGAAGCCAGGTTTTCTGACCTATTGCAGAGGTGGATGGGGCTGCTCCTCTGCCTTCCTTTCAGGGGAGGGCACTGGTACTCAACTAGCTGGTCCAGTCCATGCTCTGGCAACAGTTCAACACCTTGAGCCCACCCCTAGGACTCCGATGAAAGTCCTGGAGTTTTTCTGGAAAGGGCTGCACTGGGTCTCTGCAGGTATTTTGAGCTTCCCTCTGACAGAGGGCAAACAAGACCTGGTCTTCAGCCACAGCCAAGTCCACTCATTCCACCTCCACTTCCTTCAGAGGTTCCTTTATAGTGCAGGTAGTCTGGCATGGAGCATGCTGGTGCACACCTTCCTCCACCATCTTTGAGGGCTCCAATATGACTGGCAGCTCTTTTATCTCCACTCAAGAGGTCTCCCAAGACTTCTTTGAGCTGATGGTCTTTTACCAGGACTGCCTCAAGACCTGGAACTAGTTTCAACAATCAGGTCCATGGCAGCCACTGAGAGGGAGAACTTCCTGGAAGAACCCCTGCTACATAACCCCATCTATGTGTGTAGGTGGAAGAATCCCGCTTGGTGTGCCGGAGGTTAGTCCTGGCTGATGGCACCAGAATCTGAGACCTCCTGGACTACAGTCAGAGGGACTGGGTGGATTCTGTGGTGCTCAGCCAATGCATGGATTTGTCCACACCGTGAGCTCCCTATCATGTGTTCCAGGAGATGAGGGCAGCCTTGCCTCCTGCTTCTCTTCCTTTCCTTGAACAGGTCCTGCAGGAAAGTGCTCTCCACCCACCCCTCACCCTAAGTCCTGAGAAACTTTGGGCCCCTGCAGTGTGATCTTGCCTGGCCATCCCTGATACACGACCTGTGTTGGCACCACAATATCCAGGCAGTCTGCCTCCAAACCACACTCAGAGAACATCTGTACATGCTTGTGCTTCATACCATTCACTTGCTTACCCTTGTGTCCCATCCCAACACCAACTGGCAGGACCTGTTGCTACCTGAGGAGGGTGAGAAGGTGCATTGGGCCACCCTGTACTCCACTCTGGTTCCATGGCTTGCCGGGGATATTAGCTGGTGGCTCCTCCATACTGCTATGAGCACAGGAGTGTTCCTGGTGTAGTTCACAAACTCTCCTGACACCTGCCCCTTTTTCAGAAGATGACCTTGGCACACATCTATATAGGGTGTGACAGGTTGCAGCCCCTATTCCAACTCCTCCAGAAATTTCTCATCAACCTCCTCCTGGTGCTGACCAAAATGGCCATCCATCACACCAGGAGGAGGAAGTTCTGTTTATTTCTTAGATAATCTGCTTTGATCTGTACACTCACTACTTATAATCACTTAAAATCTATCTTTCTGTAGTTAATAAATTTGTTTTATATTTTTTTACCTATCCAGTTGTCCAGTGAAAGCTTCATAAGCCAGGAGAGCAGAGGGTAAGCTGCACCTCCTAGAATGACTGAAAAAAATCCAGCCTGTCACCATGGACTTTTCCAGGCAGCCCCACATAAATATTGGTGAATCTTTCCTGATGATCAACAAGGCCTTGTAGTATCATGGAGAAATACCCATTTCTGTTGATGAACTCCAAGGCCTGGTGTTGAGGGTGGGGGGCAAAGAGTAGGCACATGAATCTCATCAATGAACCCTCTACAATAAGGGAACCCTAAGCATGCAGTCCTTAATAGCTGCCTGCACATTGCTTAGTCTTATGACATGGGGGGACAACATCCTCCTTATAGCAGCATACACCTTCATTACAACAGCCCTGACAGTTGATTCTACTGCCACCAAACTGGTTAGCAACTGACTGGTAGCAATCAGGAGTGGCAAGTTCTGCCTGCCCACATAGAGTGGGTACTTACCTTCTCCTGGTTCTAGCCCATTCTCTTCCTCTCTCTCTGCACTGAGCTGATCGTGGGGGTGAACTGAGCACAGGGCTGGGAATGAAGGAGCAGGCTGGGGGTTGGAGTATAGGGTCTGGCCAGGAGCTAGAATGAGGGAGAGGGCTCAGGGTTGGAGCAGGAGGTTTGGGTGTGGAGTGCTTACCTGGGCAGCTCTCATTTGGTGTGAGGGGTACAGGTGGGAATGTGTGGGGGGGTGCAGGAGCTCCCATTTGGTGCTCAGGGTGGGGGTGATAATGTGGGGAGTGCAAGAGTCAGGGCAGGGGGCTGGGTGTGTGTGAGGAGGGTGCAGGAGTCAGGGCATGGGGTGTGGAGGGGCTGGGTATGTGTGGGGGTTGCTGGAGTCATGGCTGGGGTGTGGGGGGTGCAGGGGTCAGGGCAGAGGGCTGGGTATGTGTGAGGGGGTGCAGGAGTCAGGACAGAGGGCTGGGGGAATGTGAGGGGGTGCAGGAGTCAGGGCATGGGGTGTGGAGGGTACTGGAGCCAAGGCTGGGGTTGTGGCGGGGTTCAGGGCAGAGGACTGGAGATGTGGGGGGGGTGTAGGGGTCAGGGCAGAGGGCTGGAGGTGTGGGTTAGGGTCATGGGGGTGCTCCCTGCTCAGAGCAGCTCACAGCAGGGGGCTGGAGGGGATATGCCCTGATTCCACCCCCCTTACCCAAGGCTCCACCTCCACCTCTTCTCCGCCTCCTCCCTGGAGCAGCGAGTGCACTGCGGCTAGCTTCTCCCCCTCCCTCGCAAGGGCCATCAGCTGATTGGCAACAGGGTGAGGAGGAGGGGCACGCGGGGTGGGGGGGAAGAGGCGGGGGAGGAGGGACCTTGCCTGCCCTGCAGCAGCAGCCGGCAGGATCAAGCTTCTTCACCCTGCCCCCGCGGGCTGGGGTGGGCAGGATTTTTAATGGTACGCTGTGGCCTGCCGGGCTCCCGGCCTGGGTTCGGCAGCAGGCTGAGTGGGGCCAGTGGCTGGGACCCAGCACGCAGCAGCGTGCCATTAAAAATTGGCTTGCGTGCCATCTTTAGCATGTGTGCCATAGGTTGCCGACCCCGCTTTAGATAGTCTACCAGTAGTCTGTTTATATTCATGAGTGTGTGAGGATTACAGCGATCATCAGTATTTCCTCCATGCTGCCTGACAGTGCTTTAAAAATGACATTGGATCATAGAAACAGGAAGGATGATTAGGTGAGGTAGGCTGGCTATCCCTCTCTAGTACTCCCTTTGGGAACACTGCTCCTGCCTCAGAATCCAGGGCACAGCCCTCTAACTGTGCTGTTCAGAGTGTTTGCCCCCTTGCAGTCAGAGTAAAACAAAGAAAAAAAGTCAATATGCTTCTGCAGCCTGCAAAAAAAAAAAAAAAAAAAAAAACAGTCCTACAGCTTCAGGAAGCCAAAGGGAAAAGTACCAGCTCTTCTTTCTGAGAAGGCCTGGACAGTCAAGGCTCTCCAGCCATTTTCCCAGTCAGCAATCCCTTTTTCCAGGAGCCAGGGAGCTCAGAGTTACAGTCCTGCTTCTTCAGAGTGCCCCCCTGCCCTGAGCAGGCTCCCTTTTAAGTATCCACCCATCTCCAGGCTTACAAGTGCATTGGGTTGAGACAGATTGTGCCCAGAGGTGCTCTAATGCCTTCCTGATTGGGGTGGTGTGGGGATCTGCCTTACCACATGGTGGAACAAGGAGTCACGGAAATTATTTTGTTTGACTATCATCCAGGGAGTCACGGAAATTATTTTGTTTGACTATCATCTCCATAATACCATTACTTTCCAGTAAAAATATCAGAACGCAGAGCTCAAAACATCTCAGAAGACATGCAGCAGAGCTGCGGAACAATGTACCATGGGAAACCTGACCAGAATGCGGAGCACTCATTGTGAAACACAGCTGTGCTGCATGGCCACATAGATATAATGCAATGTTAACTTGGTCACAAGATAACAATGTGGTGTGTATGAGCTGATTGTGCTATTGTTGTTGCAGATCACAACACAGAAAAACAAAATGTGTGCCAAGTTAAAAGTGTAGACACGCCCAGAGTCTGAATGCTCTGTTTGGCAACTCCATGGATTAAAATCATTTCTAGCTTGCAAAACAAGAATATCTTTAGAAAACTTACAGGCTGCTGATGCTAGTATTTTTTGTATTTGTATGTGGGCAAGTTTTCCATTGTAGACAGTTACTTATGCAGTCATTTTGTATAAACAAATGTGGATTGCCTCAGCTAGTGTTCTCTTCTGGTTCCCAATCAGGGTATTTGCCATCTATTTTATTTGCTTCTTGGGATGGATTGTGTTTATGGCTCTTAGACTGTATATCATAGTGACCTGTGTGCGTGAGAGTAACAGAAACGTTATTCTGATATTGTGGGTGATCATTGGCACACTAGACTCTGTCAGTTTCTTAACAACTGGTCTGTGGCCAGTCTGTGCAGCCTCCTTGTCAGTGCCTGAGATTTCCCTGACACAGAATATTAATACTTAAAATGTAAAGGTTTTTTGTACTGCTTTTTATATGACTGTATTCATTCAATTATTTCTGAACATTGAAAAATAAACTGACTGGGCTGACATCGGTTGCCATGATGCTGATATGCAAAGCACATTAGTTCACATTTGTTGAAAGGAAGTAGTTAACAGAAAGCAGCAAGCAAAATTTAAGTTCTAATAAAGCTTTTACTTAGCTAAATCAGTTAAGTCATTGTCAAAGCAGTTACCTCTGAATCTATTTTTCAGAACTAACAAAAGTTCAGAAAAACAGAATAGAGATGTGAGTGTCTCTGAACATGATAAGGAAGAAGGATTAGAAAAGAAAAGGAAACATTCGGCCTTCAATCAAAAATGCAATTAGTCATACATTAAGTATGGGTTTGTTGCAAATAGGGCTGTTGATTAATCGCAGTTAACTCACGCAATAAACTCAAAAATTAATTGTAATTAATCGCAGTTTTAATTGCACTGTTAAACAATAGAATACCAATTGAAATGTATTAAATATTTTGGATGTTTTTCTACATTTTCATATATATTGTATTCTGTGTTGTAATTGAAATCAAAGTGTATATTATTTTTGATTATAAATATTTGCACTGTAAAAATGATAAAAGAAATAGTATTTTCAATTCACCTCGTACATGTACTGTAGTGCAATCTCTTTGTCATGAAAGTGCAACTTACAAATGTAGAGTTTTTTTGGCTACATAACTGCACTCAAAAACAAAACAATGTAAAACTTCAGAGCCTAAAAGTCCACTCAGTCCTACTTCTTGTTCAGCCAGTCGTTAAGACAAACAAATTTGTTTACAATTACAGGAGATAATGCTGCCCTTTTCTTATTTACAATGTCATCACAGAGTGAAAACAGGCATTTGCATGGCACTTTTATAGCTGGCATTGGAACCCTAACCCTAACCCTTCCAGAGCACTGCAAATTTATAAGAATCTTCTCACTGTGCCTGTATCATCCTGAACTGCAGAATGCTTATTCTACAGCTTCAGAAGATTTAAAAATTATCTCCAGTTATCAATGGGACAGACGCAACTGAATAATATAGCTGTCCTTAATGTGCATCAAGACCATACCAGGGAACTAGTTGTAAATAAGATTGCTGACTATTTCATCCAGAAAGCTCTTGGCAGCCAAGAAATTGTCTCCAGAGCTTAATGATGTCCTCAGTATAGTTGTTAAAACTGTGAATTTTGTGAAAACAAATGGACTCAATTCTCACATATTTGCTACAATGTGTTAAGAAATGGGGTCAGAACTTATTCTTACATGCTGAAGTGCAGTGGTTATCCCATGGCAAAGTATTAAACTGAGTATATGAACTGGAACGTGAACTTGAAGCCTTTCTGTCTCAAAAGAAGTCTCCTCCGGCAGCATACTTTCAGGATTTACAATGGCTCGCCAAACTTGCATATTTGGCAGATATATTTGATCACTTCAATCAGCTCAATCGCTCTATGTTGAGTGTCTTTGTATTGGATGACAAGATCATGGCCTTTAAAAAAATGATCCAAGTCTGGAAAGAGAGAGTCGGGCATGATTGTTATGACATGTTCCCATATTTTGCATTTCCAGATATTGATGACAATAAAGATGTGGATCTGCCTCTCCTATGTGAAATAATTGCATCCCATCTAAATCAACTTCCCAAAAGTTCAAGGACTATTTCCCATCATACTCTGATCCACAAAAAGGAAAACAATGGGTTCATGATCCATTTTCCTCTCTAGAAACTGAGACCTCTTTGTCACTATCATTGGAGGACAAGTTGCTGGAACTGTCAAGTCATGAGGGTCTGAAGTTACACTTTCATTAAGTGACTCTATCTGTTTTCTGGATCAAAATCAGCAGTGAATACCCACAACTCAGTGAACTAGATGTCAAAACTTTGCTCATGTTCCATTTCACATATCTCTGCAAAATTGGATTTTCAGAGATGACTGCAATGAAAACAAAATACTGCAACTGGCTGAGCACTGGAAAGATGCTCCAAGTGTCCTTGTAAAACATTCATCCCCGGATTGAAAGATTTGTGTCTACAAGACAGGCACAAACATCTCATTAACAGTATGGTGAGTGAATCCATCTGATTATTTTTTATTATTTTTTTAAAACTAAATCAATTGAATTATCTCTAATGTACAAAATGAGGTATACAGTTGTAGACACAATTATTAGTTTCAGAGTAGCAGCCATGTTAGTCTGTATTCGCAAAAAGAAAAGGAGTACTTGTGGCACCTTAGAGACTAACAAATTTATTTGAGCATAAGTTTTCATGAGCTACAGCTCACTTCATCGGATGCATCCGATGAAGTGAGCTGTAGCTCACGAAAGCTTATGCTCAAATAAATTTGTTAGTCTCTAAGGTGTCACAAGAACTCCTTTTCTTTTTACAAAATTATTGGTAACCTGATTTTTAAACATTGTTTCAAATGAAGGATAAGATTTTTCATATCACATAACTAGTTGAACTGGACTTTATTTTAACAAATAAACGGAATTGGAGTAGTGGCCCTGTGTTGGTAAGCAGGTAAGAAATGTCTTACATGCAGATAGTACAAAAAGGAAACTCCTGGCAATACTGAAAAAAACAGCAAGAAATACCAGTGAAACACTTTTGGTTTTTGTTTTGGTTCCCACCCCCGCCTCTCTCTCTCTCTTCCCTCCCCCCTCGCCCCCTGCTCTCTAAAGCAGTCCATGACAGTTTAGGAAGGCAGCAAACCCTGGAATCAGAAAGGTTAAGAAACACTACTCTATGTGATGGATTATCCCACCACTCTGTGATTGTTCCTTTGTCTGACTGCTCACAACCACCAACACTATAGATGTCTGTCCTATAACAGTGGTTTTCAACCTTTTTTCATTTGCGGACCACTAAAAAATTTCAGAGGGAGGTGTGGCCACCTTTGGAAATTCTGCCTGTGATCCATGAACCCTAACCATAGAAGTCTTAGACTGAAAACTGACTGAACAGAATTAAACTATAAATATTGCATATGCTTGGCATGGTATTTGATGCAAAGTGAGAGAGTGCTAAACTGTGGGCTTCTATGGTAACAACATTTCTGGCTTTTGACCTATAGGTGGGAGTATTCACATACTTTTGATTAGTCAGAAAAATGGAATGCCTTTTCTAGGATCTGAAACTCTATTTTCATAAAAAGAAAAGGAGTACTTATGGCACCTTAGAGACTAACAAATTTATTAGAGCATAAGCTTTCGTGAGCTACAGCTCACTTTATCGGATGCATTTTCCACTGAATGCATCCGATGAAGTGAGCTGTAGCTCACAAAAGCTTATGCTCTAATAAATTTGTTAGTCTCTAAGGTGCCACAAGTACTCCTTTTCTTTTTGCGAATACAGACTAACACGGCTGCTACTCTGAAATCTATTTTCATAGTCACTTTTCGCTGACCCCTTCAACATAGTCTGTGAACCCCCAGGGGTCCAAGGACCACAGGTTGAAAGCCATTGTCCTATAACATAGCATTTGTCATACATTTTGTTTGATTACCTCCTTTCTCATTGCTGATATTCAATCAATACTAAATTTCTTAGTGTTCTCCTTGTTACATTCTCCACCTATTCTTGTATTTGCCCCTTCTTCCATGCTGCTCCTTAAGTTTAGAGCACCCTTCCTCTTCTTGTGTGCCAGCCAAGTGCCCTGTTCTCATTCAGATGCACCCTTAAAACATATACTTCTTGTGTGTGGCTTTTCAATATTAACTTGTCGATTGTCATTTAAAAATGTCTATTAAATATTTCAAAACACCCATCCCTGCCTGCATCTTGGGACTAGGACCTACATACTACATTACTGTATATTAGACTATATGTCTAAATGATGTACGCCGTGCTCCATGCACTCTACTGGTCATCGTTCACTTCAGGTACAATTCAAAGTGTTAAAGACAATCTTTAAAATTCGTCATGGTCTGGGTCAAAGTACTCTGAAAAGGGTCTGTAAAGATAGCATCATGGGGTTTCATGTTTATTGTCTTTCAAGGACCTTTGTATCAAATGTAAGGTAAGTTACAATACATTTTTAATTGCCAGCCCTGAAAACTTAGTCTAGGCTGTGACAGCCATGTCGGGGCTCTTTTCTGTTTTGTGCATCATCACTAGAAGTAAAAGTTCTGCAGGCTAGTCAAATCATTTGTTGCATCTCTGCAGCCTACTTGTCATTAGAGAATGCTCTCAGTGACAGATGTATAAAACCCATTGTCTTCAGTGGTTTACATTAACATATCTGAGTAGAAATACAGATAAGGCCAGCAAGATAATAATATCTTTTATTGGACCAACTGCTATGAAAGAGACAAGCTTTGGAGCTTACACAGACTTGAAGAAGACCTCTGTGTCACTGGAACGCTTGCCTCTTTCACCAACAGAAGTTGACCTAGTAAAGGATGACCTCCCCCATCTTGTCTCCTTCATTATGTATTGTCCTAGCTGTTGAAGGTCAGAGGGGAACCTACCAGGTGCCACAGCTGGTGGCAGCAGGATAGTCTCACTTGACAGCCTGAGCCTGTCCCTCCACAAGCAGCTTCAGGCTAGGGATTCCAGCTCTTCTCCCCTGCTCCCACAGACTCCGGAAAAAGGCGAATGGGAGTGATTTTAGCAACGTGGGCCCCCTTAAAAAATAAAGTAGTAAATTGCCCGGCTGAGATTTGTCCTGCTCGATTGATTGCCGGGATAGCCAGTGAGTTGGCTTAGGACTAAAGAGAGCGGGGCAGCCAATCGGCTCTTGAGGGATGGGATGGGATGTAGCTTTAGGGAAGTGAAGTTGTGGGTGGACCTTCGTGAGCCAATGGGTTCCCCAGGCCACGTCCAGGCGGATAGATTAGGGAAGGGCGCGGCAGAGGCGGGTCGGTTCGCTCACAGTGCGCAGTTTGGTTATGATAGCGGGGAGCAGCTGGCTTAGCGGGTCTCAGTGGTGAGACCGGCGGGAGGGAATGGCTCCGCTGAGGGGTCCTAAGGCGGGGATGGAGGAGCCGGAGCTGGAGCCGGAGCCTGTGGGCTCCTCCCCGCGGCGCTTCACCTGGGAGGAGATCGGACTCCGCACGGGCCGGGGGCACCCGCAGCAGGAGCGGTGGCTGGTGATCGATAGGAAGGTCTATGACATCAGCCAGTTCTACCGGCGGCACCCGGGGGGCGCCCGAGTCATCAGCAGCTACGCGGGGCAGGACGCCACGGTGAGGGGCAGCGGCGTCCGGCTCATTAGCGAGCGCAGGGCGGGGAACCGAACTGGGGCGCAGAGGGTGGGTTAGTTGGGTTATCAGTTATTGTGTGGGGCAGGATGCCATGCTGGTGGCAGCAGAGGGGAGGGCCCAAGTAATTGGCCTCTGTAGGGTTAAGACAGCTGCATTGGAGAGCTATAGACAATGATTGATTTATCAAGACAACAGAAGGGGCAAGGTCTCAGAACTGCAGGCTGAGGAGAAAGGTATTTGTCATATGAGAGAGATTTGTGCCTGTGATCACCCTAAACTGCACAGTGTTTATCTGATCCTTTATATCACTGATATCACTAGGCTGGTGACTTCAGGTGACTTCTAGCCAACAGAACTTCCCTATTCAATCTGTGTTGGAGTGTGGTTCCCATAGACAGATGTGTCACTTGAGGTGGTTTATGCTGGGAGTTGAGAGGCAGAGGAAACTGCCTCCCCTAATGCCCATAGATAGAAACAAATGTTCTTTTCGCTCGGATCCCTCCCTCCTCAGTGACAGAGGGATTCTTGTGGGAGAAATAATAACTGACTGGTAAAACACTCTGCCATTTTGGGGAACTAGGAGTCACAGGTTCCTAAGAGATGAGTTTCCTGTTTCTGTGGGTGGAAAAGAATCTGTTAACTCTTGGCGCATTATGTAGATATGAAAGGATATCACTGAGCAGACAAACAAAGCCAAAACCCATAGGCCGTGCTTCCTGCTCTCAGTCCCTAGCGCCCAGCTGTAGATGTCCCTTTATATGCCTCTTTAAATCAGTCTCAGACATTCAATTATCTGACATCCTATTATCGGTGTATGCTGGCAGACCATAAACATACCCTTGTAACCCCCTGTTTCAGGGGCCTCCAGTCTTATGCCACCCTCTGTGACTTGGGCAGCTGGCTAGCGCCCAACCTGAAACAATCAGAGAGACAGTTTTTACTAGCAAAAGGTATTTTCCTAAATTGTTTCTGATTCATCCACCTTCTTCACCTAGGAGTTTTTATGGGGTCTGTGACTGAAAATGCAGCTCCATCTTACAACCTACAGTCCCACTGAAATCATTGGGCTACATTATGGCTGTGTCACATTTAAATTCTTTGCTCAGTTTTCTTCATATAAAAGTTAATTTCTTGTTACCCTTTGGAGTGGCTATCATTTCTTTTATTCGCTTTCTCCTTTTGGCTTTTTAATAGCAAGACCTCCTCTCTCACCCTTTCCTTAAATGGTTAATAATTCATTTTTGTTGCTAAGTGATACAGTATCAGATGCTGGGGGACATGAGAAAGAAAAGGTGGTGTTTAGAAAGGGGCTAAAGATGTCTGCAATTTCATTGGTTCTCCTGCCTCTTAACTGTGTTTTGGGAAACAAAATCAACAGGTAAAAATGGTGTTCTTCCTGCTTCCCTTTCCAATCTTCCTAAAAAAATTAAAAAAAATCACTGCACTTGCACATTGAGCTCCTGCATATAAGTCGCATCTGGTGTTTGGGATATGTTAACCAATCCATAGGGCTGGGATATCATTTTTGGTAGATAAATTTCAAAATGTAAACCTCCAATTTTGAAACATTTTAGAACACCATTTGTACCTGCCTACCCTGAAAGCCGATCCATACACCTTGATCTTATCAGCTGTGCACTACTCCTAGCTGGTGTCACACCAAAAAGCTGACCGGTTCGGTGGGAATCGCACATAGGTGCTGGAACTGGGGTGTGGCAGCACCCCCTGGTTTGAAGTGGTTTCCATTATATACAGGGTTTACAGTTTGGTTAAATGGCTCCCAGCACCCCCACTATTAAAAATTGCTCCATCATCCCTGAAGTTGCATTGAGGGCAGCATGAGAAATATAAGAAGAAAGAGGGGCACTATTGATTTAAAGAAATTTTTCCTTAGAAAAGGTGATACTCGTAAATATCAGCCTTACTTCAGAACTGGATGTCACCTCCTCATCACCAACCTTGTGTGTGTTGGTTTGATTTTTGCCTGTGGGGAATAGAAGCAGGAAATAAAAGGGACTGGGGTTCACTGTAGAAGGATGTAGAAGAATGAGGGGATGGAAGGGATCATGTGTGCTTCCTTCCCTTGTCCTTCTCGAACAAGGTCTTGAAGCTCTCACCATGGAGAGAAGTGTGCAGGGAGTTCCCTGCCTACTTTCAGATAGGGGAAGTGGAATCAAGAGGAAAGAAGTAACCAGCAGTCAGCTAATCAGCTTGTGAGGAAGCTGGGTAGCTCTGATATGCTGACTACCTTATTCTCAGAGGGTGGGTTTTCTCCAAGGGATGTAGTGGAGCTAGGAATTCATGAGGAGGCTGTTTTTTTCTCCTCATGATCAGATTGTGTGCTCATGTTGTTTTGTATTACAAAAGGAGACTGATCTGAATGTACTTCCTTAATAGCACAATTACTTTCTCTACAGTAACCCCAGGATTGCTGGCCAGAGGTAATAGGGAAATCTAAAATAAAATTATTTCACAAAAAAAGTGCATGGTCCTTTTAAGAATGTGGCTCATGATTCTTCTTTGTTAGTACTATCCTTTCTAAAAGGTGCATTAGAGACTTTGCCTCCATTAGATGTTACTGCCACTCTACAGCCATCAGGTGAATGAAAAGAGATATCCCGGGGCTAGGACAGTAGACTGGACTTGGGAACACTAGTTCAAGTACCTGCTGTCTCAGGCTCCCTGTGAGACGTGGAGCAAGTTACTTAATCTCTCTGTGCTGAAGTTTCCGATCTGTTAAATGGGGATAATAGCACTTCCTTAACTTATTGGGGTGTTGTACAGATCCATATAATAAAAGACTGAGACTCTCTGATACTATGGTCATGGCTATAGAAGCACCTTGAAAGATACAATGACTAGTCTAAACGATAATGTTGTCATTCCTGCTTTGTCTATGTATCCAGGCCCCCCAGCAGGAACACACAAATGAAGAAACTAGTAGCCTTAGACTTATCCAACCTACTCAGTTACATAAGGTGTCTTGCTACATAATGCCAAACAGCTGTCAGCTCCAGTAACAGAACTGCTGATGTTCTGCATGTGCTTTCTGCTCTGTGGCCCCATCTTAGCTTCTCTCTTCCTTACCTGATCAGCCCATTACCAAAAGCTAGCCATCACCTGCTTTCACTTTCCATCCCTGCTTTATTATGTTCCTTGTAACCAGATGAGGTGTGGGTGGCATTAAAGTGTATCATACTATAGCTTTCAGAGTAGCAGCCGTGTTAGTCTGTATTCGCAAAAAGAAAAGGAGTACTTGTGGCACCTTAGAGACTAACAAATTTATTTGAGCATAAGCTCAAATTCATTTCCAATTCAAATTCATTCATACTATAGCTATTTGTAACATGTCTATCACCATAGTATTTATACACCAAAACAATTATTAAGAAATACACAGTTTGCCTATATATTGTTATTTATAAACATAGGGTTAGATTGTTACCTGCACTGCATACTTCTAAAAGGGAGTAAGAAATTCCCATACATCCATGAGTAAGCTACCTGGACATTTGGCTCATTTATAAAGGAGTAAGTGGGGTTACTCACCTGCTTACTACCACCCCAAGCAAGTGAATGGGCCAGAGTAGCTGAGCCAGCATGAGGAGGAAGTAGTTTACTGTTGGTATAGGTCTCTTGAGCATGGAGGAAAGAATTGTGGTTCAGAAGTGTGGCTCAGAGTCACAAGGGATCCCAACAGTACAGTTGGGGTGGTGTAGCTTGGTCAGGACTGTGCCTAAAGTAAAAATCTAGCCCTGAGATAAGTATACTCTAGGTTAACACATTATGTTTCATCTAAAGATCTCACAGCATTTTACAAGTGTGGGTAAGAATTATTATCCATATTTTTAGGCAAAGAAGCTGAGTACAGACAACTTAAGTGACATGTGCAAGAACACATAGCAAGTCTGTGACAAACACAGGTACTAGAGCCTGGGTTCTCCTAACTCCCAGTCCTGTATTGTGCTGACTAAATTAAAACAAGTTGCAGGCCTCCAATAGTGTTGCCAACTCTAGTGATTTTTATCATGAGTCTTGTGATATTTGGCACCAACAGCTCTGAGGGAAATAAGTAGAAATGGGATAAGAGGGAAGGTCCTCTCATGGATCAGTAACTCATTGAAAGATAGGAAACAAAGAATAGGAATAAATGGTCAGTTTTCACAATGGAGAGAGATGAACAGTACAGATCCTTGGGTTCTGAGACCTGTGCTGTTTAACATATTCATTAATGATCAGGAAAAGGGGGTGAACAGTGAAGTTGTATTATTTTCAAACTTTGCAAGATAGATAAATCCAAAGCTGATTGCAAGAGGGCTCTTACAAAAGAGTTGCTCTTACAAAACTGGCTGATTGGGCAATAACACGGTAGATGAAATTCAATGTTCAAAGTAATACATGTTGGAAAAAATAATCCCCAATATACATCAAGAGGATCGACCACCCTGTCCACACACCAGCATTAATGGTCACTTGCACATTCAACTCCTTGGCCCTGGGCTGGCGTTAACCCTGAGTAATGGCTTGGGCCGGGATGAGTTGGCCAAGTTGGCACTGTCATCTGCTATACAGGGGCTTGGAAGGAATGTGGTGGCAGGTCCAGGCTAGTGCAGACACCAGACCCCTTCTCCAGGTCTCTGTTACCTTCAGCTCTGCTGCTTGGTGCGTGCAGGCAACAGGGCTACGTGTGCTCAGGGATCTTTCTGTTGCTCTGTTCTGATCGCTATGGCTGGCTGGGTCTGGGGCCTGCACAGTTCCTTCTGCGGATAGACGTGAGGCACTGCAGAGCTGTCCAGTCTCCAGGCTGCTGTAGGTCACCCACAAAGTGCTGCCTCTGCTGTCAGCTCTGCAGTGCGATAGAGGCTTCAATCCTCTTGGGGGGAGGTATGGCCACCTGGCTGCCACCTGAAGTATGCATCAGCTCTGCTTCAAGGCCAGCACCCTACATGGGCCCAGTAGGAAAAAACTGGGCTGTTAACAGAACCGCTTTACAGCACAGAGGGACGTGGGGCAGTCCTTTGAACTTGGGCTCTGTCCCACAAACATCGGGACGGTTACCAACACTGGGCACTGGTCAGTCTGTGTTGTCTGGGGTGGGGGATGCCCCCTCCCTCCAGCTGCTCAAACAGGTACCAGAATCTTCTGGGTGATGCCCCATTAGCAGGGATGGGGCAGAATATTGGGGCCAGCAGGTTCTATGGCCATTGGGATGGGCAGTTGGAGGGGCTAGGAGCTACCTGGAGAGATGGGAACAAGCAGAGGGATGGGGGGTGAGCTGCTGGGGAGCAGGGTCGTGAACATGAAAGGGAGAGAATGACCCACCTGGTAAGGGGCAAGTAGGACAGTATGGGGTGCAGTCCAGACCAGTGGACTGTCCAGGAGAAGGCTGGACTGTGCAGAACACATTTTGTGGGGGCAAAAACTAGGACTGGAAGCCTGTTGGGATCACCCTGCAAGTAGTAACCAAAGCTGGTGGGAGCCAGAGTGTGGCTAGTATTTGCTAGCAGGCTGCTGGAGTCAGAGCTGGTGGACCAGGGCTGTGATTATACACAGACACTCCGGGTGGGACCTGCAGGCTGACTGTGAGGAGCTTAGGTTTGGAGGCACTCCAGGTTGCAGGGCAAGTGGTGACACAGCCCCTCACTGGCTAGCCCAGGCCACTGCCTATGCTGCCATGGCCACACTGCTATATTTAGTGCACTATCTTGAGCGGAGCTCGCGTGTGTCTGTCTGCCTGAGCTGAGAATTACACCACCCTGTTGCAGTGTAGATATAGTCTCAAAAGCCCTTTGATATCGGTTGTTTCCCTGCTGATTTCAGCTTTCAAGCGTGTGCCATTTTGGCTGTAAAGTGGTTCAAGAAAAGGTCACAAGGAGGGGAAGTACTTTTTCCCCAATCTTTCCTTTATTCAGAAATCTTAGTTTGTTGTACAGAAATAAGTGGCTGCATTTGCAGAATCTGTATATAAGGAAAGGCAAAAAGAAGAGTCAAAGATGATGCCCATGATATCAACTTGGAAGATAGGAAACTGGACCGTATTAGTCCTGGCGAAACCCCACCAAGGCACTGATCTTAGATCAGAAATGCATTTGGCCCATTGACTTTTCAGTAGCTATGAGATTTCCAAGGGGAGAATATAGGCAATAGGTGGAGAAGTGGAACTAGACTGATGGTAATAGTTTGGGGTTGAGAGGTAAATTTGGGAAACAACAGCGTGGAGGTGATACCTGAACCCGGGAGAGTCATTGAATATAGTTATCCAAAGGAGAGAGACCTGGAGGACTCTGATAGAGAAAGGAGTATGTGAAAGTCCTAGAATGATAAGTCAAAAATGTAAGAGGATACCAAGAAAGTGGAGAACAATGGAAGCCTTGGGCAGAGAAGTGTATGTTTCATAGATTTGTAATGTCTAAAGGCAGAAGGGACCACTGTGATCAACTAGTCCGATCTCCTGTACATCACAGGCAATAAGACTTCCTTGAATTAATTCCTGTTTGAACTAGACTATATCTTTTTGAAAAACATCCAATCTTGATTTAAACATTTCCATTGATGGAAAATCCACCAGAGCCCTTAGTAAGTTGTTCCAATGGTAAATTACCCTCACCATTAAAAACGTGTGGCTTACTTCTAGTCCAAATTTGCCGAGACTCATCTTCCACCATTGGAACTTTTTCTATCTTTGTTCTACTGTGTCTGAAATGGCAGGGGTCAAGGATAATGATGATGGAGAAGAGATCCATTAGAAATGGCTAAAGGAGAGAGTAATTACGGATATAGGTGACAGAGATTACTCTGAAGTGAGTGAAGCTCATACTGTAGAGGGTCAAAGAGGGAAATGGAGGGCACAGAAGTAAACTGCTCACATGAGGTTAGAGGTGAAGGAGAGGAGGGATATGGGTATTAAAGAGACAAGTGGTGTCAAAAGGATATTTTGGAATTGGAGATATAATTGCATGTTTGGAGGTAGAGGGAAGAAAACCAGAGGAGAGATTTAGGATAAGAGAATGACTGGGAGTGAACAAGGTTGAAGAAAAACGTTGTGGGATTGGAGGCTAGAGATGGACATAATAAAAGAAATTGGATTCCAAGACAGAAATTCAGGAGGGGAGGGAGAGGAGAATGAAGAAATGGAGAGCACCTCACAGATGGTATTGACTTTGGCTTGGATGATGTTGGCAAAGTGAGAGTACATATTTCTGGCTCTGAGCATACCCTCTCTCTCAAAGCACTCAGGTGGTTAATGTGCAACCACAATTCTGACTCCAGCATCACTAGCGTAGATTTATGGTTGATAAATGTGCCTATACGCTGTGATGCTAGTGGCATCTTTGATTCCAAACACCACCCGCAGTTTCCAATTATCACAGCATCTTCTGGAGGCTGTGCTACTTGGTGGCTTCCATTCAAGTGATGCTAGGAATTTGACTCCTCCTTGGGGTTTCTTGAGGGTCAGCGGGTGCCTCTTTGTCAGTGGCTACCTAAAGCCGGGCAGAATTTCAATGTCTGTGAGTATTGATTTGGAGATCAGGGCCAGAAGGGCACAGCCTAGCTAAATATTGTTCCTGAACTTTGGTTTGTTAGTTTGTTTCATTCATTCATTAATATCTATCTAATCTATCTATATTTGTGAGCTTCAGGACAGGAGAAAGAGAATTTGTTGCTCTTTGAAGAAGAAAATGTATCATGAAAATACAAAAAAAAAGGAGCAGGTTCATTTAAAAAATATTCTGCTATCCTACTTCTTTGTTCCTCTGTATTTTGTAATGGATCCCAAAGCAAAATGTCGTGAAGGTCAAAGAGCATAGGAGCTCACTACTGAGTTTGTTCAAATTATTTGTGGCTGGATCTGGAGGGCATGGGGAGCCTGTTGGCTCTAACAACATTTTGCCAACTGAAATATTGTAAAACTGGCAATTAACAAGTTGTTGTAATGGTGTTGGTCCCAAGATCTGAGAGAGACAAGGTGGGTGAGATAATGCCTTTTATTGGGCCAACTTCTGTTGGCAGAAGAGACAAGGATTTGAGCTACACAGAGATCTTCTAAGAAGTTGGTCTAATACCTCACCCATCTTCTCTCTGTGTCAGTTAATGAGTTGTCTAAAGCTTTATTATTAAGACAAAAAAGAAAAGGAGTACTTGTGGCACCTTAGAGACTAACAAATTTATTTGAGCATAAGCTTTTGTGAGCTACAGCTCACTTCATCGTATGAATTCGATGAAGTGAGCTGTAGCTCACGAAAGCTTATGCTCAAATAAATTTGTTAGTCTCTAAGGTGCCACAAGTACTCCTTTTCTTTTTTGTGAATACAGACTAACACGGCTGCTACTCTGAAACCTGTTGTTATTAAGACAGTTGATGCATACTAAGGGCGTAATCCTTCACCATTCAAAATGAATGGGAGTTTTTCCATTGACTTAAATGGGAGTAGGATCAAGTCCCATTAGAGTTTGTCAAATAGTGTTATTACTGATAACATTAACAATTAATTTATATTGCAGTAGTGCCTAAGAGTCCCAGTTATAGACCAGGACCTCATTGTGCTATGTACTGTACAAACAGACAGTTCCTACCTTAAGGTGCTTACAATGTCTGTTGAATAAATTAACGGAAACGTTTTACCAATATTTTCAAATAGATTATGCAATTTGCGCAGCTCTAGATACTAAAGCTCTAGATACTAAAGATGCTTTTAAAATGAGACAAAATGAACATTTCTTTCAAAATATTTTATTATATTATATTAGGGTTGAAAGAGACCTCAGGAGGTCTTTCAAATTTTCAAGAATTATTTTTTCTGTAATATGAGCATCTCTTTCAGATGACCCAGATATGAAGCAAGATGTTTTGAATCCATCTAACATGGTACAAACTACCAAGAATGACTCTTTCTTACCAATTTTTATACCCCTTTAATGCCACATCTCCAGTAATCTTAAGAATAAATCTATGATCGCAGATTTATCGTATGGATTTTTTCTTGATGCTATTTTTAAATGCAGCACATAGTCCTCACTGAAATTTCTTTTGAAAAAAAGACTTTCATGGAAAATATTACCTTGTTTTGAAAATGAAATTTGTCCCAAAAAACTTCACTTTTTGAAACTTTTCATTTTTTGCAGAATGTTTTGATTTTTTTTCAGCATTTTTTTTTATTAAAAGGGTTACCAAAACATGATGGAAATGGTTATCAAAACTTTTATTTCATACAAATCATTATTGTAAATCATTTAATTTTTTATTTACAAAATTTCTGAAACACTGATAACCATTTTAAAAATGTTTTGGATAAATGTTTTGATTTAAAAATTCGCAAATCATGGAAGGAAGGAAGGAAGGAAGGAAGGAAGGAAAAGGTCTGTTTTGAACCCAGTCAAAGGGTAACAATTTTGATATTTTTTGTGATTATTTTTTTTCATGTTTGAAACAGATCTAACATGACTTAATATGTTCAAATAAATTGAGTTTTATATGAAAGTATACATTTGTAATTAAATGTTTCAGGCATACTCAGTTTAGGGTATTATAAAAGTTAAACTTTTTTTAATGAGTATTTTAATGCATTGATTTCAGATGCAGAATAGAAGAGAAAACATACAATATTGTACTGAATTTTAATCCAAAGTTGCTTTCTGCTGAGATGGGACATAATTTTCTTCAGCTAGCTTAATATCTTCTTAATAAGATGTTAGCTTAATATCTTCTGGGATTTTTCTCATTCCATTCACTTGTATGTTTTTTTCAGGATCCCTTTGAGGCATTTCACATTGATAAGGGGCTGGTGAGAAAGTACATGAGCTCATTGCAGATCGGGGAGCTGGCCCTGGATCAACCAAGCTTTGAGCCCACCAAAAATGTGAGTTTGTACAAAAGGCCAGAAACACAACTGGATCTGGAATTGGGAGGATGCTCTGGAAAAATGCAAATCCACATTTCCATTCATGTACAGTCTGTCAGAACCCCCAATATACTTCACATTGCATATAGAAACCAGAGTGTCTGGTGGAGGAGGGCTGAAGAAACATTGGCTGAGAGCTTCCCCTGGTGTCATAGTGACCCACACTGGGAATGGCAGGTACAGTCTCTCTCAGACTTCTGCCCAATACACAATTCCCACAGTGAATCCCACATAGCAGCGACAGTAGGGAAGAATGTGTCAGCCACAGGATCTCCCCAGTGATACAAAGACTGGCAATGGGGTTGACAGAGCCTGTCAGCTGTTCCCTAGTGTTGCAATGTCTCCTTTCAGAGGGTATAGAACCGGTTGGTAAAATGTTTCCTTCACTGCCATGGTGGCTTCTCTGCAGAGCAGGAGTAGGGTAACCTGACAGCTCCTTACGCTGTTGTTTTGCCAACCAAGAGTGAAGAGTGCTGTAACTTTGGGTCTCCCCACAGAAATTGCTGGTAGAGGACTTCCAGGAGTTGCACACCACTGTTGAAAGGATGGGACTCCTTAACCCCAACCACCTCTTCTTCTTCCTGCTTCTCCTGCACATTCTGATGCTGGATGTTGCTGGATGGTTTGTTCTTTGGTATTTTGGGACATCTTTAGTGCCTTTCCTCATCTCTACAGTGCTGCTGACCATTTCTCAGGTAAAGTCCTCAACCCACAGAATGTAGTTTGGGACCAGCTTACCCTTCCTCACACTCAGGGCCAGTTACATATTCCTATTACATGGCCATCCCCCTTATCTTTGCTGTGACTAGTCACCTGACTAGCAGGATGCTCTTTCTTCACCTGAGGTTGTATCAATACCAAAGATAAAAGATTCAGGTAGAGGTACTCAGAGGACTGCAAATGCTGTTGGAATCCTGATTTGGGGGAGTTCACATTTACTGGAGTTCTTGTCTTGCCCAGCCAGAGGCACCTTAGAAAATGTCATAGGAGTGATGGATGTGGGGAGCTCACAATTTCTCAGGTCCTCATCCAGCTGGTGGAAGTACAGTAGGCAATGATGCAGAAACGCAGTTTCTAAGGGGCTCACAGCAGCTCTAGTCATAGCTTCTCCCAGGAGTCTGTGTAAAGAAGTTAGCCTATGGCAGAGATGCTGCATGTAGTGAACTCAACCCTGTGGAATATTTGTTTTGTTTTATTCTGACTGAGTGAATGAAGTCAGAACTATCAGTACATCTCCTTCCCATAGTCTGCTAGAAAACGTCACTCCATGCAATCTTCTTCTTATAACAAAAAGATTGCTTCTGATCTTAGATCTTTTGAGTCTGAACTTCGAGACACATTCTGTGTATGAACCAAGCTTTTTCTTGTGTCCCAAATGGGAGCATGAGGTGCCCTGGAGCTGAGGACACAGAAGCACTGAAAGACACAGTTGCCTGGTTGGTCCTTTGGCATTACTAATGTTCAGAGGAGATGGCAGCAGGCCAGAAGAGGGTTCTTCTCAAAGGAAGGGTACTCTTCTACAGAGTTCAAACTACTTCTATAGAGTTAGCTCCAGTCTTAGTTCACAACCCTCCCTTCACCCACTACTCTCGTCCCACCAAAGTAGCTGGTAGTGTGAAAAAATATGCTTTACTGGTACCAGGAACACATGTTTTTACCAATCTGGGGTTGAATGCTCTGATAGTGAAAATGGAGCGAGTGCCTTTGAGTTCACTGAATGGAGTCTCAACAGATTTCAGGCAAGGGACACTGCACACAGAGAGGTACCTTAGGACAGAGTAGATTGACAATACAAAAGGTTTCCTTCATACCAGCAGAGGGCATTCTCATCAGGTTGGCTTGCACTGACTGTACAGGGAGAGAACATCCCTCTAGAGAATGGTTTCAGAGTAGCAGCCGTGTTAGTCTGTATTCGCAAAAAGAAAAGGAGGACTTGTGGCACCTTAGAGACTAACAAATTTATTTGAGCATAAGCTTTTGTGAGCTACAGCTCACTTCATCAGATGCCCTGGTACTAGGAAGAGAAGGTCTGACTGAGTTGGGGAGCACTGATCTCCTAGTTTTCATGGAATCGGTAGGACTGACCATACCACCACCCTGGCTCTGATGCAGCCGTGTACTAAAACCTGGCCCTGTTTGTTGAATGAATCCTATTCTTTTTCAGTCTCAGGCTGGTTTTCTGCAGCACGATTTGGGGCACCTTTCAGTTTTCAGCAGTACCAAATGGAACCACTTGGTTCATGAGTTTGTGATGAGCCATCTGAAGGTAAGTGCCTGATACTGGGGGTGTTCACCCTGCTTTGGCAGAACTGATCAACCATGGGGGTGGTGGTCCCCTTTCAGTTTAGATAGCATTACACTGACATTCTGCACTGTACATGTAATTAGAAGAATGTGGTGCAACACTGGAAAGATGGTTAATATGTGACAGATGAGGTGATTTAATATTTGGTAGTGTTGTAGTCTGATTCCTGTGGTCTCCTTCTTTCCTGCAGGGGCTTTCAGCACAGTGGTGGTCTCTCCATCATTCCCAGCACCATGCCAAGCCCAACTGCTTCCATAAGGACCCTGATATTGCAATGCATCCCTCCTTGTTTGCTTTGGGAAAGATACTCTCTGTGGAGGTGAGTGTGGGGGTGGGTTAGGAATTATTTAGACCACTGAAAAGATATGATGCTAAAAGCATATGAAATCAGGAGACTGTATGTTTGGGAACAAGCTAATCCCTGGATCTTGCAAGGGGCAAGGATGGGATACAGATCTGCTGCCTGAAATCTCTTTGGGTTCTATCAGAAACAGAAAAAGGAAGAGAGAAACAGAGAATAGAAGATGAAAGGAAACAGAGCAAAAGGCAACAAGCAAATGAGGGAGAGCTTTTGTTGTGGCCTACATTTGCCTATATCAGATAGATGTACCATACACCAAGATGGGCTGATTCTCACCTCTGTCCCCTTAAGACGCCAGATTAATTTCCCTTTCCCACTTCCTCTCTGAGACGTGCCCAGGATACAATCTAGACTGATGAACGGCTGTGTCACACCTAGGGTGCCCTTCAGACTGTTTTGCTGCATTAGTTACCACTCCTGATCTGCTCTCACACAGCCTTCAGAATGGAAGTCACTTCCAGTGATAGAGTGTGAGTGCTGCAGCCAGCCACTCTTGAACCACACTGCAGGGTGACATTAGCACCCTCCCAATTCCAGGCTTTCCCCAGAAATGTATGTCTTGTACTGCCCAGCTTTCTCCTGGACAATACAGACTCATAGAAAGTCTGTCATTTTATTGATAGAAAATGATGTGCACAAATCCTGTTATCTCAAATGCAGTTTCCCAAACACTTCAGTCCAAATACACTGGTTTAGATAAAACAATAAAACAAGTTTATTAAGTACAAAGAGATTTTAAGTGAACACAAGTAACAAGGCATAAAAGTCAGAGTTTTGGTTACAAGTAAAATAAAGGTAAAATACAACTAATGCCTAATTTAACAAATGAGTAAATCCAAAGCAAAGTCTCTCTCCCCACGTGATTCAGCAGTTCTACTGGCTGAACTTCTTTCCGTTAGGATCGCTCCCATAGTCCAGTGCTGCTTCCTTTGTTCTTCAGATGTCGTGAATGCCATGGGCAGAGCAAAGGGAAAGATCATTTGGGGCATCCTGCTTTTCTTTTTATAGTCCTCTCCCTCCTTTGAGAAGCTTCTCCAGCTGGGAGCAGGGTATCAGGCACTCTCCCTGTACAGGAACTTTGTTGTTTTTTTGCTAAGATGTAGACCCTTGCCCATGTTCCCTTCCTGCCAATGAACAGCTACCTACCCAAGCAATGACCTACCCGCTACTTTGAGATACTCAAATAACTGACTGCTAAAAATGCCCTCGTCTATATATATGATTGGTCAGAATGTGTACCCAGTCCTGTCATACACTGATTTGTTCATAGTGATCCATACGTTTGTGAACTTCACACTTGATTATTGCAATTCATCACATCTATGAATGAACCAAAGACCCCACAAAAAACTCCAGTTGGTTCAGGATGCACAAGCTGCCTGCTCATCAGCCAGGGCCTCTGAGAGCACATTGCCACTGTGCTTCTCTCTCTGCGTTGGCTCTCCAAATAATACAGAATGATTTGCAGAGTTTTTCTCCCAATATTCAAAACTGTCCAGGGGTTAACCCAGTTACCTGAGAACCTTTTCTTTCTGTGAGACTGACTACTCACTGCTATGTTCCTGTGGTACCATGGAACCGTCAACTTCAAGGATGAGATTATTGACCATTGGAGACAGAACTCTCACCCCTGGAACATGTGAGAATGAGAAATCTCACTATCTTCAGGACAAAGAGCAACACTGTTATATGGCTTAGCCTTCCCTCAATAAAAAAGTCCATAAAAATATGGGCTTAGTATAAAAATCAAGACAGATAGAATTCAAGCAGTGATGACTCCTGGTGCTTCACCACTGTGACAAAAGCAGCTCTGTGGATCACCTGGTTGTGTTCCATGCACCACAATGTAACACCCACTGTATTAGAGCTTTGCACAATGCTACTTATTGGTTCCTCTCCTCCTTATAAACCAATCTAACAATTCCAACTGTGACAGGGTCAGGCCAGATGGCTACAGGAGAGTTATAGAAGGCAGATATATTAGCCCCAGGTTAAGCAGGTCCCTTTTCCCTGGGTAAGGTAACGGGCAGTTCCAGAACAATCAGGATCTTGCTGGAACCAATTAAGGCAGACAGGCTAATCAGGGCACCTGGTTTAAAAGGACCACACTTCAGTCAGTGGGGGGCACGCAAGGAACTGAGAGTGAGAGGGCATGCTTCTGCTGAAGGACTGAGGAGTATAAATGCTATCTGGCATCAGGAGGAAGGTCCTGTGGTGAGGATACAGAAGACGTTGGGAGGAGGCCATGGGGAAGTAGCCCAGGGAGTTGTAGCTATCACACGGGTATTACACAGCTGTGATCCACAGGGCCCTGGGCTGGAACCTGTAGTAGAGGGTGGGCCCGGGTTCCCCCCCCCCCCGACCCCCATCTTCCTATTGGATACAGGAGGAGTTGACCTGGACTGTGGGTCCCGCCAGAGGGGAAGGTCCTTGGCCTGTTCCCCAATCCACTAGGTGGACCAGCAGAGACTGCAGGGATTGTTCTCCTTCCTTTTCCCCATACTGGCCAATGATGAGGTTAACTGAGTGAACGGCAGGTTTGAGCCACTGGCAAAAGTGGCCAAACTGAGGGCTGCCATGATTCTCTGAGGTGAGCAAATCCGCCAATAAGCACAGGACCCACGAAGGTAGAGGAGGAACTTTGTCACACAACCTAACTTCATTAACTGCTGGAGTGACATCACTTAACTGTGACAGAACTAAGCTCTATATATTTCCTATAACAAATGTGTGTATATCTCTGACATTTTTAGAGACAAAGGGTACATCTACGTGCTTCCCAGCATGGGCTGACAGATGTGTCTTAACTCTGCTTGAACTAGTGCATGAAAAATAGCAGTGTAGTCAGGGTAGCATAGGCAGCAGGAATACAAACCCACCTGACCCCCCCCCCCCCCCGAGTACTCGGGCAGCTAGCCCAAGCCACTGCCCAAGCTGCACACAGCAACATTGCTATTTTTAGCTTGCTGCTTGAGCACAGCTAGTGCATGTCTGTCTTACTGCACTGAGAAGCTCGCTCCCAGCCACAGTGTAGAGGTATCCATATTAACCCAAATGAATATCAAGAGTCTGTTCTTAGCAGCAGGAGAAGAGATCTGCCAATACCCACTATTGCCATTAATCATGATGAGGCATCTGAGACCTGCACATGGAGGGTCCCCTTTACATTTGATTCTCACCCACTTCACATGGAAGAATGGGGAAATCAGCCACGTCTGCAGCTACATGTCCCTCCACATGGGTCCTGAGATCAGTAAGTGAGGTGAGGTATGGCATTGTGCTAGCAACTTTGCAGGGAAAGTGGTGGGCAGATACTGCATTAACCTATTCATAGAGCCCCGTCTGTGCAGAAATAGTGGCCATTCTTCTAGAAAACTTGGGTGGAGTTGGGGCCGCAGAGCTAGTGTGGAGACACAGGGCCTTAGCACAAATGGTGATGGTGTGACAGATTTTTGTTCCCAATCTGCCTGAGGCATCAGGTGATTAGGCTGAGGCCACAGGATTGTTAGGGGAGGAGATGATGGAGCACACCAAGTAACTGAGTTTTAAAGCTTTATTGATAAAATAACAGTGGAAAGTGCTGGTGGGGAGGGGGGTGTTCCCCATGTCACTCAGAGGAAGGAAGAAAGCATTAGTGCTCCAAGCTCTAACCCACTTTCATACTCTCACCCGCACTACCCAAGACTGGCCAAGCCTGGGTGTAACATAAGAAGAAGAGGGGGAAGGGTGGACAGGAGTTCTTGTTCCGTGCACGGGTCATTTAGGGTCCTCTGTTGATTTCCAATTTGCTTTAGCTCTCAGGAGGGTTTTAAGTTATGGGGTCTTTTGGGGGCATTCCGTTCAGGGACCTTTGTCTCCCATGCTCTCTGTATCAGTCCAAACTGGCCTTCCGAGGCTTTCTTGGTTTCCCCAAAACACATTGGCTTCAGGGTCGTGAGACAGTTATGTTCCCATTTGCTGAGCTTCACATTCTTATTAGTTTTGCACCCCCCTTTCAGGTCTGTTTGGTTCAGTTCTCCTTTCCCACAGGCTTTTGGTTGTTTAGCTGCAGGGAGCTTGTTTGTGTGTGCGTTGGCCTTGAGTGGCAGTTTCACCCCTTATCTTCGAGCCTAGCTGAATTGTCAAATTAACCCGTTCCTTTCTCCTTTCTTCTCTCTTCACTTTTGCAATCTGCAAAGGAACCTTTTATCCACACTCACACCTTTAAGCTTTCCCAGAATACTTTTCAATGCCTATAACAGTGTTAGCAACATACAATGCTGATTTATTTCCCTAGGGGACCCCCTGAGGAAAGGGGCTGTTGGGTTGTGACAATGGCTGCCAGCAGATCTCCAATATCCACAATTTCTGAACCTCCAGTTTCTTCTGGAGGGATGGTGAACCCTGCATCATAAAGGAAGAATTTGGAGAAAACTCCTCAACTGGAATCTTAGGAGTATTCCTCCCAATTGGCGCCCTCTTTCAGGTTTTTCCATAAGGCCATCTAGTTTTATATCTTCTACTAGAATATGCTCCTTAGACAGAAGACAATTTTGGGTGTAAAGTTTCTGGACCAGTATGTCACTGACATGAAGTATGCAAGAGTGAAAAAAAAATTACAAGATGCTTACATGTATGTATTTGAAATTGCAGGGAACATGTTTATTATATTGCATTGTTTGTGAAATAGTATATAATGATGTAATGAGGCCTCTTCTGATCTCCCTTATGCTGTTGTAATTGAATGGATTTAGATCTCTGAGCAGGTGTATCTCGAGGAGGAGGAGGCAATGAAACTTATTTGAGTGGGCGTTTCTCCTGCTCAGCTGACCTGCCTTGATCCCTTCTTTTTTACAGCTCGGCATGAAGAAGAAGAAGTTTCTGCCTTACAATCATCAACACAAGTATTTCGTCATCAGTGAGTACACCTGCTTTGCCCAATAGGTCCTTGTCTAACGATCACCACCGACTCCTATATTAAAATAATTCCAGGGGCTGAGAGGACTTCTCTCCTATGACAGCCTTATAGGAGATTACGGTGGTTGGGGTACACAATCTATGGCTGCAATTGTCACCTCATGTGCTAAAGCAATTGACACACAGCAATGGCAAAAAGTGAAAGGAAAGAGAGGAGAGATGAGGGTAATTGAGAAGAAGTAGATAAAATGAGAGGGGACAGATTAAAGGAAACTAAGGAGTAGACATGGAGGGGGGGGGGGGATGGAGGGAGAATCCATCTATACCCTACTGTCACTATGCTATCTGAGCACCTTATAGATGCAAATGTTATAAATCAGAAGAGTCTTTGTCTCTGTACAGAGGTGGAGAGGTGCTGCTGAGGTGATTGACAATTCCATTATTGCAGACAAATGTAGCTCTAATGCAAGGTGGAGATTATGGAGAGTGAGATGGGCTGTCAGGGAGATAGGAACAATACAATGGAGGGCTTTAAAGATCAGGATCAAAACCTTGAACTTCATTCAATATTTGACAGGGAGCTGGCATACAGTGTAGTGCCAGAGTCATGCACTGTCCATGGTCTATGTTGATATGTGTGGGGGTTGCTGCATTTTGAGCCAGCTGGAACACTTTACAGGATATTGCTCTCATTCTGATATATTGCATTACAGAAGTCAAGCCTGGAGGTCATGAAAATATGGATCATCATGATCAAGTCCAAATCTGACCAAAAGGAGTGCACTCTCCAGGCTACCAGTGGATAGAAGAGTGCAATTTCACTGCTATAGCTATTTGGGTATTCAGAAGCACTGATGAGTTCAGAAAGATGGTGTGTAGCATCAGGTTCACCTATTGACTCTCAGGTGTAGGGAGATGGTACAATTTGCATTCAGTTGGAAGCAGGCGCAGAGTTGAGAGTCATCTACAGATTGTTGGCCTCTGAATGTATAAAATGGAGGGAGAAAGGAAGTGGGGTGAGGAGGAGAGTAAGGAAAGAAGATGAGGAGCAAAATCTCTTGGAAGCATAGTTTGGTGATGAGCACTGCACAGAGCTCTCCTTTCATTCTGGTTTCCAAGGTGTTCATTAACTAGGTGAGGCTGTTAATGTCTCTGCTCTTCTTGTTTTCTTCTCCAGCTATGCCCCTGCTTGTGGTTCCAGTGTTCCAGTTGTACTCCTTGTACTTCATATTCCAGCGTAAACTATGGAGGGTAAGTACACTCAGCATTTCCCACAAACCTTTGCAAACAGGCAGCTGCTCTTCTAACTGAGGAGGTTTTAGGACCGGGCCTTTGTTTGTCTAGAATGGTGGAGGAGAATTACAGCATATGGATCCAAGGCATTTTCTGGGGCTGGATTCATGTTGCTGTGAGGTGGTGAAAGGGAACTAGAATGCAGGGGCAGCCAGTGATGCTTAGAGGATTGATTTCTTGAGCTGGATTCCTGCTACTCCACGGAAGTTGAGGGAAGCTACAGTGCAAGAACAGTGAGTGGGCCTTTCTGGGTGAGGTTTCTCAGGCTAGTTACTCTCTCTGGTGTGAGGTAATGGGGGAAATCCACAATACATAGACCATTAGTGCAGGTTACAAGGAAACTTCCCAAGCTGTGTCCTCACTGATATGAGAGAATTGAGGGGAGCTGCAAAGGATAGACACAGAGTGAGCCTTACGTGGGGGATTTGGGGCTTCTATTCTTCCCATTGCGGGATGGTGGTGGGGTACTGTTTTGCTGTAAACTGCTGTCCTGATGAAGGTTTCTCTCCTTCTCTCTCACAGGAACTAGCTTGGACTCTGACCTACTTCATCCGATTCTTTCTTTTCTTCGAGCCCTTACTGGGAGTGACGGGTGTCCTGGGTTTCCTTCTGCTGCTCAAGTAATCCTCATTCTAGTCATGACTCCCTCTACCTATTGGTACTCACACCTGACTGACTGACCCCTCTTCTCTGCCCTCATAGCGCATTCCTTCCCATCTGTGATTGCCTCTGGCCACTCTGCTTTTCTCCCTTTCCCTATCATTGCTTTCTCTCTTATAAGAAGAAAAGGAGTACTTGTGGCACCTTAGAGACTAACAAATTTATTTGAGCATAAGCTTTCGTGAGCTACAGCTCACTTCATCAAATGCATCCGATGAAGTGAGCTGTAGCTCACGAAAGCTTATGCTCAAATAAATTTGTTAGTCTCTAAGGTGCCACAAGTACTCCTTTTCTTTTTGCGAATACAGACTAACACGGCTGCTACTCTGAAACCTCTCTTATAAGAGTACAAATTGTTTTCCATACATTGCCCTCACTTTTGTGGGGGCCTTCTACTGATGACTCACTGGTTGGAACATAAGAGAGAAGTTATACTTGGTAGCCACTCATTCTGGTGGGTCTGAGAGGGCCTTTTACTAGCCAGAAAGCGCTTTACCAGGCAGATATTAGTTTGGGATTGCAGGCATGTTACTGGCCATTGCGAGTTTGCATGGGCATTTTACTGAGCAGTCAGTGCTTTGGGTGAAGTGGCCAGTTACTTATCTGTTGCCCTTGTGTATTGGGGTCTTATCTGGCAACATTTGGCTTGGGTGGCAGTTCTTGCGTTGGCTTGATGTGAGAGTCTCTATCTGCTGTGACTGTATGTGGCAATGACTGCTTTGTCTGTATCTGCACAGCGTCCTAGAGAGTATCTTGTTTACCTGGATATCACAATTGAACCATATCCCTATGCACATTGATTACGATAACAATATGGACTGGTTCTCTACACAGGTAAGAGACACTCTCTTTACCAGGGTCTGTGGGTGTGAATCCTAGGTCAGGGACATGGGAGCATACATGAAATTTTGCAGTAGGGATAAAGGTCAACAAGAAGCCCATGGATGATGAGATATTGGGAGAGACTTGTGATAATCTGTGTGGGAAGTTGGGGGAATGAAGCGTGGACTGATTGGGGGTTAGATGAAACTGCATTGATGTAAAAACTAGAATGAGAACTTATAGACATGGAAGCAAAGAGATTGGCAGGTAGAAGATGCCTGATCCAGAGCACTCTCATACAGTTCTCCCTGCATAAGAGGCTCTGATAGTCTTCTCCCTTCTGCTTCCTTGATCCTGTGGCCATTTTTCCCCAATAGAAGATATGAGATAAGGAGTGGGAGGACAGGTCTATGCCAGTCCAACTGTCAAGGTCGTGTCACTCCTACCGAGTGAGGACCTGATTAATGCAGTAATTATTCCATATCCTAGCATGCCATTCTCATCCAGGCCTGGTCTCCCTGTTCTAATGAACAAGGAACTGTAATCCTCACACCACCCCCAGGCAACCCTGCTCAAGTTAGAGGAAAGTGGCAGTCAGGGGTTGGTACTAATTAATCCACTTCCATAGAGCTACACTCATTTCTCTCTCTTTTTTCTCCCCTAGCTCCTGGCGACATGCAACGTGGATCAGTCCCTGTTCAACGACTGGTTAACTGGGCACCTGAACTTCCAAATCGAGCATCAGTGAGTATAGGCACCTCAGGAGGAGAGGAAATTCCCAGGGGGCACCAGTGGCAATGGGTCTCAGCAGGATGGGGAATTAACTCCCAGGGGCACCACTAGGTAATGCATCCAGCAAAAAGGGCAGGAATTCTCAATGGAGCACCAGTGAGTACTGGCCCCTGGGGGAGGGATGGGATTTCTACAGAGCACTGAAGAGTTTAGATCCTATTGAAACTGCCTCATTATCTCTCCACAGTCTTTTCCCTAGGATGCCACGACACAACTACTGGAAGGTGGCCCCCCTGGTGAAGTCACTATGTGCCAAACATGACATCGAGTACCAGAGCAAGCCTCTGCTCACTGGCTTTGCAGATATTTTGCGGTAAGTATGAACGAAAAGAGTTGGTGCAATAATTGCTGGCAAGATGGGGTCAGGTGTTGAGACAGAGAGATGCAGGATATAGGTGGGCTGGAACTGGATGACTCAAGATTGTGAATGACTCACAGTAAAGATGGTCCAGTGGTTAGGGCACTAACCTAAGACTTGGGAGATCCAGATTCAATTTTTATTTTGCCAGACTTCCTGAGTGACCTTGGGCAAGTCACTTTGCCTTTCTGTGCCTCAGTTCCCCATTTGTAAAATAGGCTAATGGGGCTCTCAGGGTTATATTGAGAACAAATACATTAAAGATTGTGAGTCAATCACACCATCAGCAGACAGGGTTGCAGCGATCCCAGTGTGTGGAGGACACCATTTTGGTCTGCACATTGTGACTGTCCATGCATCATACATACAGGGTCATGCAATGCAGAAAATGCAATTTGGTAGAGCAAAATGACATCCCCCATATGGCGTGACCTCATGTGTACCATTTATGCAAGGTCGTACAGTGAAGAGGACACCCATTTTGCTTTTCAAAATAGCATCCTCTATGTTGTCTGGGGTCCTGGAAGGAAATAAATAATTAAAATGGGGTCATGACGGCAAAAAGTTTGGGAACCACTGCCTTAGAATGGCAGGTTTCAGAGTAGCAGCCGTGTTAATCTGTATTTGCAAAAAGAAAAGGAGTACATGTGGCACCTTAGAGACTAACAAATTTATTTGAGCATAAGCTTTTGTGAGCTACAGCTCACTTCATCGGATGCATTCGGTGGAAAATACAGTGGGGAAAATACTGTATTTTCCACCGAATGCATCCGATGAAGTGAGCTGTAGCTCACGAAAGCTTATGCTCAAATAAATTTTAGTCTCTAAGGTGCCACAAGTACTCCTCTTCTTTTTGCCTTAGAATGGGATACTGAGTCTTTCACTTCTAGATCATAGCTTCCAGTCTAGGCCTAGGTCTGTATGATACAATTAGGTGGTTGTGCAAATAGCAGCAAATGATATTATGCAAGTCCCCTTATGTGTTCACATTGCATAAATCTACAGAATGTCCATTGTTTTACCCTCCTCCAGCTCTTTCCACCTGTCTTTGAATCTTTCTTCTCTATGTTTGTCTGTTTCTTCTGTGTTTTCTCCATACGGGATGTTCAGTGGATTTCCTGGTTCCATGCTGCTGCCCTTAAAAGAACATCAAGAGACAGTGAGGACAAACACCTCCTGTTACAAGCATTCTATCTAAAAGCTGTGTGTGTGTGTGTGTGTGTGTGTGTGTGTGTGTGTATTGCATGTGAATAATTATGCGGGGGAGCTGGTAGTGATCCCTCTTCTTACATTGCCCAGCGTGTTCCATTATAAAGCTGTGGTTCTCAAACTTATTTTATCGTGCCCTGCTTCTTTGTGTCTGTAGTCGTTTACGCTTTGCCTTCCCTCCCCCATGGCTCCTACCACACAAGTATATATACTGCTGACCAGCTCTGAAGCCAGAGCAGAGAGTGGCAGCTGCTGGCTGGGTGCCCAGCTCCAAAGGCAGCAGCACAGAAGTAAGGGTGGCATGGTATGGCCAGCCAGCAGCTGCCTCTCTCCTAAAGCTTCTCCCCCCCCTGCCCCCCAGAATACTTCTTTGCCCCCCAGGAGTGTGCACCCCCCCAGTTTGAGAACATCTGTTATAAAGGATTCTTTCAACTTTTTCATTGAGACATTTTCACACTCCTATTGTTTTGCATCAGACTTTTAATTTTCAGCGGGGGGAATCTTCTTGAGCCATTTCTTTGTCTCAAATTCCATTCAGATATAAAATTCCCCTTTCTCACTTGTCTGCCTCATGAAAATGTTGGCAGCCTGCCAAAATCACTGAACATTGTAAGATTGGGTTCTCACCTGCTGTGCATTGGGAACACCTGGAGCTTTTGAAGTGGTGGTAGTGGTGTGCAGGTGAAGATAACCTGGCTTCCCCTGTGTTGTCCCTTGGACCAGTGTAAGGCCCCAGTGGCCCATTTACACTTACTAAGGCCCCACATGGGCCAGAAGCTCCCCCAACTCCCCCCTACAGGAAGGAAGGCAGAGGCTGGGCTCTCGCCAAGCATTATCCTTCACCCAGCACAGGGTTACCAGTGGCCAGTCCCTCCTGTGTGGGAACACATGGGTCAGGAGCTACTCCCACTTTGCAGAAGAAGGGGAGAGAGACAGAGTTGTCCCCCTATTCCCTCTTCTGGGAAAACTACATTCTCCCACTGCCAGTTAATGTTGTTAGTTTGGTAACTTGAGTAATAATATCCTGTGCTGCCCTGTGAAGGTTTAGGGCTCAAACCCTCTTGATCATTCATGATGGGTTTTGGGGGAGGGATGTTATTAGAGTTGCACATAATGGAATTTGGTTTTTACCTTTCTTTTTAAGAAAAACCTAGGAAATTACACACACACACACACACACACACACACACACACACAACCTCATGAAAAGATTATTTAGTTTGCAAAGTCAAGAACTTGAAAGTTGGGAAATACCAAATTTGCAATTGAATGTACAACTATAGTTCTGTAATCTTTTCTATATGCATTATGATAATGTCTTTAATTGCATGATCACATACAGTCCCCCCTGCCCCAGACCCTTGCCTCATTCAATGCCTAAAATGGAATGGAACAAAGGGGCAAAATTAAGGAGTCCTGCCACATAATTGAACCATTTAGATGTACAATAATGTGCTACTATTGAGTAAGTTTGTACTCGATTTATCACTGGTCTTTTTAAATTTACTTTGGTTTGGTTTGCATATGGGCTATCTATTAGCATTCACCTAATCCCTCGGAGGAAGAGAGTGATTTCTCTGGATCTTGATATCAGCCCCTATCGCTGTTGGGCTGCACTTTGGTCTGTGTGGGTATTCAAAACAGCTCAGCAGAGTTCTGTCTCCCAGTGGAAAAAGCTGAGGTTCAGGCCTCTTTTGCCTGTTTTGATTTCAACTTTATTTTACATGTTTGGGTTTGTTTCTAAGCAGTAGTGAAAATTTATTTCTTCTTCCTGCCCCATCTCTCTCTCGCTGGAGAATGTCAGAGCTCTGATGCTTTGTTTCCTCCGCACACTTTGGTATATGTGCTTCCCTCATCAGTACCTCTCAGTCAGCACAGTGGCAAAATGGCCTAGAAAGCTCTGTAGAAACCTCAGAAGGAGCTTCATATTGTGAGGCAGCATTCTCAGGTAGTCCAGCGGCTGAATGCTTTCACGCATGCCCTGAGCCCATCACCTCTTGTCCTTCCAGAGTTGAACAGGGGAAATGGGGCTTCACACTAGATATTGCGTTCTGTCTCACCCCTGTATTTTTTTTCTTTCTTGATTTTATGTTCAGTCTCCTTTGACTAATTGGGCTCCAACTCTCTCCCCTCTGCAGCTCTCTGAAGGATTCGGGGGAACTCTGGCTTGATGCCTATCTGCATGGATAAGCAGCAGCATCTCCTATGGAGGAGTTACCTGGGACTGATTGCCATGAAGATGCAGTACACAGCAGAGGAGGGCAAGCAGATTCAGGGAGATGAGTGGGCCTAGTTGCTGCAGTGGGAGGGCTGGTGGGCTTAGTTCCAGTGTGAGTGTGGGGTTTTATACTACACTTTTTCTCCTTTTACCTGTATAGGGAGTACACCTTCTCTATAAGGTGTGGTATGGGTATATGGGGACCACTAGGGGTTAACCTTACTATGGGGAAGGAGGCTTTAGCAATGGGAACCGCAGCCCTTCTCTGCTGACATTTCCCTTGCTGTGTACGTGGCAGTGAATCCTATCCAGCTTCTTCCTAGTGTGACAGGGTCAAAGTGAAAATGGGGACAGTGTAAAACTTTCTGGGGAGAGGGAGAATGTGGAGAAATAAGGAGAAAAACCAGTGCTGAGGAAAAAAAAAGGAAGAGCCTTTAAAGACTACAGTATACATTTAAAATCTATAAATTAAGTATGTAACCACAAAGTGGATGCGAGACCAAATAGTGTGGACATGAGATTAGAGGGGCCAAAACTCAGGGTGGGGATGGATGCAAGACCACAGAGGTGAAAACACCAAGCAGGATTAGCCATGAAACCAGAGGCAATATACAAGAGCATAGACATGAGACTAGAGCTGATATGGCGTGTGTGTGTGTGTGTGTGTGTGTGTGTGTGTGTGTGTGTGTGTGTGTGTGTGTGTAAAAACAGGTAGAGAACCTCGATCTCAGGTTAGTTTTCCATTTGCAATTTCCAGTGAAAAGAGTATGAGCAGTTTCTCCCCTGCCTGAGGCAAATTCAGGTGAATAAAAGGGTTAATTGAGCAAATACTGATATTACATGTGTGATAAGGATATACATTCGTCCAGGGGAATCCCCAGTCCATTGGTTTAGCTGTTAAAATACCTCTAGAGGTTTAGCTTAGGAGAAAGAGTCTTGCAAGACTCAGAGGCAGATCTATGGTAGAGTGATTTCATTTTTGTTATATAATAAGGTGTAAAAGATGTCACAGACACGTCAATACTGTGGCTTTTAGTGCTTACCTATATGGTGCTTCCTGAAGCTTTAAGGGACTCCCAAAGTTGCAACTGAGTGGTGCTGTCTCCCTGGCTTCTCTTAGAAAGTAAAAAAGGGTTGCTAATTTGAACATGGGTGTTTGGCCAATTAATAGAGCTGAATCATTTCTGTCTAATGGACGGTATAACAGATCCAAGTTCCCCTAGACTTAACAGCTGTCAGTAGAGATGGAACTTGCATCATTCTACTCCACAATCACAAGCCCCTAGCATTTGGAGAATCTTTATTAGATATAGCAGTATTAAGGCTTATGATACATACCTGACTTTCCATCAAGTTGAGCCAATGATGCACATACACTGTAGGCAACATATTACACCTTGTTGTTTCTTGTGTTACGTGCTTCTGAAGGGGTCCTCATAAATACAGTTCTTCGAGTGCTGTCCCTGTTGGTGCTCCACTTCAGGTGTCGGTGTGCCCCAGCGCCACTGATTGGAGATTTTTAGTAGCAGTGCCTGGTCGGGGCGCATGTGCACAGTAGCCATTTTGTGTCCCGACCCACTCAGTTCCTTCTCTACTGTCCTCGGCTGCAGAGAGAGCTTCAACAGCAGTGTCAGAAATTTACCTAGAAAATATTTAGAAATAGTTATTGCGAAGTTTAGTTTCCAGCAGTTAGTTCATAGTTAATCTTAGGTTTCCAGTTAACCACTTAGACTTTCCTGTGTGTGTTTTTTGTTTGTTTGTTTTTTTACACTCTCTGAGAGCTCTCCTCTCAGTTTCTCTCTCCTTGTACCATGACAAAATTGGACAATGAAAATGCCAGGCTCCCCTGGTTTTAAACACTGCACTTCATGTAAGGATGCTATGCCTGTCTTCAAGGGATGCTTGTACCGCAGTCCTCGGATGTCATGGACGTGGCCGCTCGCACAATGGCTACAGCTATAGTCATGAGACTGGCATTCTGGTTACAATCCTCCGGAATTCCCATGTACCTCCAGATTAAAAACCTTCCCTTTGACAGAGAAAAATTATTTTCTGCGAAGACTGTCGAAGTCCTACACTCAGTGAAGGACTCTCGAACAACGCTCCAAACCCTGGGCATAGAAATGCCCCCAATAGACCTAGGAGATACCAACCTTATAACCGAAAGAGGGACACATTGGTTCACTGACAACAGAGACCATTCGAGAATTCACGCCAAAGACATCATCCCCAGAGATGCTGACCACCTCAGTCCCAGTCAACTGCGTCACACGCACCACCAGCCAAGATGCAATTTTGAAGATTTGGTCAAGGGTCTTATCGACCTCCCACGACAGTCAGCGCATATTACACATCCTATCCAGATGTTTGGCCTCTGACTACGGCCATTTTACCAAGCATGGGCATCCATCACTACAGATCACTGGGTACTAGAGATGGTACGATCTGATTACACCATCTCTTTCGTCTCCATCCCACCTACCCATCCCTCTTCAGGGACCCTTCTCACGAGCATCTTTTGCAGCAAGAGGTAATCCATCTTGTACAGCTAGGTGCCGTGAAACACATTCCAGGACACACAGGGGAAAGGGGTTCTACTCCCATTACTACTTGACCCAAAAGAAAAATGGAGGATGGAGACCCATTCTTGATCTCAGGAAACTCAACAAAGGTATCTGTACCCACAGATTCAAAATGGTCACCCTGTACACTATCATCCCTGCGCTAGACAAGGGGGACTGGTTCTCGGCTCTGGACCTACAAAAAAATAAGATGCGTATTTTCACATTACCATCCATCTACTCTAACTACAGTACAACAATTGACTTCATAGGAGCGCACCTGGACTCAGTGGAGGCCAAAGCATCATTGCCAATGCTTTGATTCACAGCAATGACCTCCCTCATAGCGGTGATCTGACAGCCCATGGGTCTACATGCACCTGCCTACAACTCTTGGGATGTATGGCGGCCACCACTTTCATTGTAACACACACCAGACTACACATGTGCTGCCTCCAAGGACAGCTGAGCTTGGTATACATCCCACGGAAGCACATTCTAAACAAAAGACTCACACTGACCCCAGAGGTCACTATGATGGTGGACAAACCCAATAAACCTTTGCTCAGGCATCCCGTTTCAATAAGATCCACCACCCATACAAATCATAACAGATCCTTCACTGATCTGATGAGGAGCTCACCTGAACCAACATACAATCCAAAGCAAATGGTCCCCAACAGAAACACACTTACACATCAATCTGCTCGAATCACACACGGTCCGCAACATGTGCCTACATTTTCTCCCTATTATACGTGGCAAAACGATAAGCGTCCTGATGGACAACATTGCATATATGTTCTATATAAACTGACAGGGTGGAGCACAATCCCACTCCTTATGCACCAAGGCCTTAAAACTATGGAACTGGTTCATAAAAAAAACCACCACTCTTACCGCAGCATACCTCCGAGGTTGACTGAACATAAGGGTGGATACATTAAACAGACTGTTTTCCCCAAGAACACACATGGGAAATGAACAACAAAATATTACAACACATATTTCATGTGTGGGATCCCCGCATATAGATCTGTTTCTGACATTAGTAAACACAAAGTGCCCAAAGTTTTGCTCACAAGCAGGACTGGGAGCATGAGCCCTAGGAGATGCCTTTCTCATCAAATAGAATGCTCCCCTCCTATATGCACACCCACTGATGCCTCTGATCTCCAGGGTAATACACAAAATATGAACCAACAGGGCTAAAATAATCCTCATAGTATCGACATGGCCCAGACAGACGTGGTTCCCTTACCTGTCACACATAGTGATCTGCACACCATTCACTCTCCCTTGTCTACAGAATCTTCTCTCTCAGAACGACACTCAAGTCCTCCATCCAGACCCAGAGAGACTTCACCTGAAGGCATGGCTCCAATGCGATGAACTAACCTGCTCAGAACAAGTAGAACAAGTGTTAATAAACAGCAGGAAACATAGCACACATACTACTTACCTCGAAAAATGGAAAAGATTCTTCTTATGGTGCCAGACCAAACAAATATCTGCAAGACAGGCACCGCTTCCACTACTCTTGGAATACTTATTATCCCTAAAGAACTCAGGACTTGCTGTGAGGTTGCTTAAAGTTCATCTTGCTGCAATCATGGCCTTCCATCAAGAGGTAGACGGGTAGAGGTAGACCTCAATATTTTCTCATTTCTAAACTATTTCTAACAGACATACAGAACATGTAGCCAGACATCCAAGAACCCACACTAGCATGGGACTTAAACCTTGTGCTCCAAAGGCTAACAAGAGCCTCATTCGAACCTTTAGCCACATACTCATTACTTCATTTATCTATGAAAGTGGCATTTCTGGTTGCTATTACATCAGCGCAGACAATCAGTGAGATAGGGGTTCTCATGTCTCACTCCCCATACACCATATTCTTCAAGTATAAAGTAATACTTAGAACAAACCCTAAATTTATGCCAAAATTTCCATATTCATTCCACCTCAACCAACCAATCCACGTACGTGCGTTTCATCCAAAACCACACACTAACACGTATGAGGCAACCCTGCACATATTGGATGCGCACTGTGCGTTAGCTTTTCACCAGGACAGAATAAAACCCTTCTAAAAATCACCCCGACCCTTTGTGTCAACAACAGAATGGTCTAAGGGCTCTATCATATCCACGCAAAGATTACCTAAATGGATATCCAGCTGTATCCACATATGCTATTCACTATACAACACTGAAGCCCTACTAGGCATCAGAACCCAGTCAACAAGAGCTTTATCTACCTCCATAGAATTCCTACACAACATTTCCATTCCATTCCATTCATATATGCAGGGCAGCCACCTGGGCCTCCAAACACACATTCACAAACCACTATGCATTAATCTCGGTTCAAGCTCAGACACAAGACAAGGCCTCATGGTACTAGCCTCAGCAATGAACCACAATCCAAAGTCCCTTCCATCCCTGTGAGGGCACTGCTGTACATTCACCTGAAGTGGAGCACCCATAGGGACAGCACTTGAAGAAGAAGAGAAGGTTACTCACCCTGTGCAGTAACTGAGGTTCTTTGAGATGTGTGTCCTTGTGAGTGCTCCATTACCCACCCTCCTCCCCTCTACTTTGGAGTTTGCTTTAAGGACTCTACGGTAGAGAAGGAACTGAGGGGGGTCAGGACGCGCGAGTGCTAGATGACCTGCCAGCAGCACCACGAGACGGCTGTTGTGCATTCACGCCCTGACCAGGCACTGCTACCAAAAATCTCCAATCTGGGTCCTGGGACACATCAACACCTGAAGAGGAGCACCCACAGGGACACAGATCTCAAAGAACTTCAGTTACTGCACAGAGTGAATAACCTTCTTTTCAGGCAGAAAATGAGAATTCTACCCCCCCACACATACACACTTTTAATATTTTATTGCAATATACAAAGAAATATACCACCACCACCAAAGACATAGGATGGATCTAAATTGATGTGTTTGTGGAGGACAAGCATACAATATATTGCATAAAATTGTAATTCTTCGTGTATATAACTTGTCGTAGCAATAAATAACCATTCTTTGCTGTGTGTAAGTTTGATCCTGTTTTGAATCTATAATGATTGCAGGGTAATTATATACTGAAAACAACTGAACTAATTAAGGATGCCATGAAGTGGGGAAAATGGGCTTGTAGCTTTTTATTTCAGAATTTATAATGGAAAAAAAATAGCAAAATATTATAAGACATCACCTACCTCTACTTTACTTTAAAGAGATACCCTAGTCTGTTAAGCTACAACATAAAACAAGCATTAATATTTCTGGCCTACTACACTCAGGCTTTTATATTGCACCCCTATTAACTCTAGCAGAAACTGAAACCTAGCAGAAGAGCAGATCTACTAAATTCCGTGCACCTCATCTGAACCTTGCATTGATACATGCAAGCCACCAGAGCCCGTGCTAGTCCATTGGGAACCCTAAGCAGGAATAAGCAGCTCAAAGCTACCAGAGGCCACTGGTGCCTGCAGTCCTGCAGCATATGTCTCACTGCTCCCTCTGCTGATTCTGTGCAGGGGTAGAGCAGTGGGGAGAACCAAGCAAGCAGCAGCAAGTGAAGGGAGGTCCAGGGGACCCAGCAACCCCAGACCCCCTCCAGCTTCCTCAAAATTCCCCCTCCAGTCACTCAATGTTCCCCTACACACCCACACATCTCCCTCAAATTCTCCCCCACCCAAATCTAAGTACACCTTCAGTTTTTCCAACCCTCCAACCTCACAAACCCAACTTCTCTTAGCTCACTCCCAGCTTCCCCCTGCCACTTCCACCTACCCAGCCTTCTAGTTTCTGTCCAGACAATCCCACAAAATTAGCTTTCCCAGACATTTTTGAGCACCCACACAGCTGCCAAGTTTTGTGCAGCCCTCTTTGGCCTGCATAATTGTACAATCAGCCTTTTAACAAACTTCCCTTTCCCAGAGACAGAAAATAATTACACTTAAAGCAACAGTGTCTTTAAAACATTCCTTTGCCCCATATACGCTGTGACGGTTTGGAACACAGAAACTCCCTTGGGGCTGCCAACTGATGTGCCAAGACTACTTCTGCCCCTGCTTTCCCTGCCAGCTTGGGACTCCAGAGCCCTGCTTTGTTGTGCCAGACACGCTTGCTGGCCACAAACACAGACCCAGGTCTGAACCCCGTCCTACAACCTGCAAGCTTAACTGAAAGCAGCAGCTTAAGAAGTGTGTTTAACACTCAGATGCCCAACTCCCAGTGGGGTCCAAATCCCAAATAAATCTGTTTTACCCTGTATAAAGCTTATACAGGGTAAACTCTCATAAATTGTTCACCCTCTGTAACACTGATAGAGAGATATGCACAGCTGTGTCCCCTCCTCCCCCAGGTATTACATACTGTGGGTTAAATAATAAGTAAGAAGTGATTTTATTAAATACAGAAAGTAGGATTTAAGTGGTTCCAAGTAATAGCAGACAGAACAAAGTAAATTACAAAACAAAATAAAATAAAACATGCAAGTCTCTGCCTAATACAGTAAGAAAACTGAAAACAGATACAACCTCACCCTCAGAGGTGTTCCAGTAAGCTTCCTTTTACAGACTAGTCTCCTTCTAGTCTGGGTCCAGCAAACACTCACACCCCCTGTGGTTACTGTCCTTTGTTCCAGTTTCTTTCAGATATCCTTTGGGGTGGAGAGGCTATCTCTTGAGCCAGCTGAAGACAAAATGGAGGGTCTCCCACAGGCTTAAATAGACTTTCTCTTGTGGGTGAAGACCCCCTCGTCTCTCCTATGCAAAGTCCAGCTCCAAGATGGAGTTTTGGAGTCACCTGGGCAAGTCACATGTCCATGCACGACTCAGTTTTTACAGGCAGCAGCCATTGACCACATGCTATCTTGAATGTCTGCAGGAAGACTTCTTATGTGGATTGAAGCCTTCCAAGATCCATTGTTCATTAAGTATTTCTTGACTGGGCACTTAATTTGCACATTCCTTTCTCAAGAAGCTGACCAAATGCTTTACTAAGGCTACTTAAAAATCAAGCAAGTACACAGCCAATATTCAATACTTTGGGTACAAAAATGATACATGCATACAAATAAGATGAATAGATTCAGTAGATCAAAACCTTTACAGAGATATGTTACATGGCATATGTAGCATAAAATATTCCAATTGTGTCATATATACATTCATAAGCATGTTTCCATAAAGCTTATGGGGTGCACCATCACATACTTGCCACAGAGCCAGGCTTGTCTGTTTCAGATTTTCTTCCATATACATGAAGTATTTGCTGGCCAACAATATAAAAAAACATTCTGGTTCATTCATTCAAATTCTCTCTCTCTCTCCCCCCCTCTCCCTCTCCCACCCCCTTCCAGGCAGTGACTTGCATTTCCTTTCATGGTATTACTAGTCCCAGCTGGGTGGTTCTTGGATCATACTAGTTGCAGACATTTAAACTCCAAATAAATAATACCAAACTAGCTAGCCATGCCTCCCACACTGAAATTTTAACAGCTTCCAGTGACTTTAAAATACATAACAAGGGTTGTTTTGCACAGTTCTGCATCAGTGATCCTTTATTAAAACACCCCTCCATCGTCAACTAGAAGCTTTTACTCTTGTTTTGAATTCAGACCAAGCCACCATTCAAGCCTTGACAGCTCACCTAAATGGCTAAATTGCAGATTAAGGTATGCATGGTACTTTAAAATTAATTCTTTCACTTCTAATATAACCTCAAACTTGAGGCAGTGAAATAAATGCCAGACAAAACAGAAACTGTTACCCAGCCACCAATAATGAAAACCTGCAGGGCTTGTGCAGTACAAGTGGGTGGAGTTGTTGGCAAAAGCTCAACTTCACTGGGCAGTGAGAGGTTACAGTGGTGTAACCAGCCTTATGGTGAATAAGTTTAGCAATGAAATAAATCTGTACTTTAGCCATAAAATCATTGTGCAACAAGAACTACAAAAAATAGCCTCCAAAGCCTCAGGGCTGAAAGCGCAATTAGGGTGAAACAGAGAATTTATATAGATGTGGCAGTGTAGTCTGAATTTGTCACTCAGTGAAATAAGGGCTGCACAATTGTGCCCCTTTCAGTGATCCCTAGAACTGAAATTGCTGATAACGAGGTCTAAATACTAAGCCTTGGATCTGCTTTGGGACAGCATTTTCAGTGAAAGTGCCGACTCAGCCTGCACGAGCAGTGAGATTCCCCAATAACTGCTGAAATCCCTGAGAGCTCTATTAAGTGGTGGGACCCCAAGGCATTGCAGAAGAGAGGCTGATGGCAGCAGCAAAAGTGTCGGCACAAGCAGCCAATGGCAGCGGAGTGAGCGACAGCACAGTGGCCAGCGGCAGAGTGAACGATTGCACGGCAACAGGCAGCGACACAGAGTAAATGGCGTGGCAGCAGCAACTGAGGCATTGCTTGATGCCTTGCTCCCCTTCCCCACTCCTTTGCCTCCTCAATGGGAGGTGAACACACATAAATGCACTTCTGAATTCTGGGTCTTGGCTGACCAAAGACAGCAAGTGTGAGTGGGTGCGGTGGAGGAGCCGGGACTGGCATGTTAAAGGAACATTTGTTTGTCAAACTTTCACACCACAAGGTGAGAAACTGAGGCAAAGGACACTGCCCAACGTACTCTGGGGTAGGTGTTTTACACATGATCATATGCTTTTGAATCATGGTTGTGGTGTTTTCCCAAATTAAAGTCAGGTTATTTTCCCGTTTTTATTAAAAGTTTTCTTTGCTATACAGGGACGCAGTGCTTGCGAGAGGGGAAGCATTGCTTCTTAGAGGTGCCCAGAGGTGGTGGTCAGTTTTCCCAGGTTACAGGGTGGTGGCTTGAGCCAGTTCTGTATTGTATTGCTAAGTAGATACTGAACCCAGCCCTGTTGCTGCCAACTCCATCTGGCAGAAGGGCTACATAGAGAAAGGATAGACAACTAGGGACAGGGATTAAATATGAGGGGGTTTTTTAACCTATTTGCTCCATTTTTAGTTTGAAACCTTTTCTATTTGATCCCTTCCCCTACTTATTTTGAGCCCACCCTTTTTATTTTCCATTTTGACCAAATGTAACTTCCTGCCATGTCCCCGGCTTTAATCTTCTCATCCCCTCTTTAATTTCTTCTCTTCCTGGCCAACAAGACATTGCATCACCAGCTGCATAATGCAAAGACAGAGATTAACTCGATAGTTTTCAGAGTAGTAGCCGTGTTAGTCTGTATTCGCAAAAAGAAAAGGAGTATTTGTTGCACCTTAGAGACTAACAAATTTATTTGAGCATAAGCTTTCGTGAGCTACAGCTCACTTCTTTAACTCAATAGCGAATCCCATGTAAATGTCAGTAATAAGGCAATTACTGCAGCAGCAAGTTTGAGAAAATGGCCTCTCCTCCTGCTGGTAAGTCATTGCTCCTACCTCCTGCAGCCACTCCCCTGGAGAAGGAAGGAAAGGTTGGGGTCCTAGGTTCAACTACCTAAGAATACTTAGGGAGACCAGTTTGAGAATTCTTGAGCTGTACAGCCATATAGACGGATTCAATCAACAGGAGAGTAAAAATTTAGGGGTGGCAGGCAACAAGTCTCCCTCAGCCCCCAGTGCTCATGCCTACACCTAACTTTCCCTTACTCCTAACTCTGTGCCTTCTTTAATTCTGCCCCTTATGATTAGAACAGCCTTCCAGTCAATCTCTATCCAGCCCCATCCCTCTGTGATTGTTTCTGAATAGTCCATGCTATTTCTTGCATTAGTACTAGATCAGAACCAGCCTGGATAAATCAGAAACAGCACAAAATAGAAAAGAAAATATTCACCAGTGCTTGTTCTCTGAGGTGATTACAGATATAGAAACCAGGGGTGGGAGGATGGATCTTCCCTCTACCACAACCCAAGAAATCAGGTCAAGTCAGGGGCTACTATTGACCACATTTTATGTTTTAGGTTATGCAGACCCCTTTTAGATTTATTTTGTGCAAGTTAGGCATCGGCTGGACTATTGAAAGCTAGGTGAGCTCACTTTGTAAGGCTCAGGCTCAGACTTCATAAGGCTCAGGCAAGCTGGGACAGTCCTATTGTTCTTGTATTATTGAAAAGGATAAACAGGAGCACCCTCTTTACTGTCCATATGCTATACATTATTTTAAATATCTCTATTATGTTTTCTCTTTCTAACTCCTCTCTCAGCTAAATGGATCCAATCTTTTCATGTCCCCTCATATGGCAATCTCTCCACTGTTCCAAATATTCTCATCCCCTGTTTCTGAACTCCTATTTTTGTTATATCATTTTAGAGATAGGGTGCCAGAATGGACCACAGTATTCCAAGAAGTGTGAACCATTGATTTATAGAACAACATTATATAAACAGCAAGATTAAAGCCAAATAAAAAGACTATTCATCTCAATGGAAATGTAATATTTGCAAGTGGCAGAGAGAGGCTTCCACACTAGATCTATAACAAAAACATTGGTTTATATAATTGCAAGTTTCCTAAGATATTTAAAGCATTTAATATCCGAAGTTCTGATCCGGGGCACCAGAATAGGGGGGCCAGAAGACCATGCCCCCCCTTTTTACTGGCCATAAGGGTGAGCGATGGGGAGGAGAGGGCAGAGAAGAGCGAATTGGAGGTGGGATCTTGAGGGGAATATGTGACACAGGAGTGGGGCTGCAGGGGAAGAAGTGGTGTGGGGGTGGAGACTCAGAGGGGGATGGGCAGCACAAGGGTGGGTGCTTGGGGAGAAGGGGCAGGGCAGGAGCAGGACCTTGGGAGGTAGGGTTGCCAGCCTCCAGGATTGCCTTGGAGTCTCCAGGAATTAAAGATTAATCCTTAATTAAAGATTATGTCATGTGATGAAACCTTCAGGAATACATCCAAGCAAAGTTGGGAACCCGTGGGGGGGGCAGCACAACGGGGGTAGGACCACAGTTTGGGCACCTGTGGCCCCTCTCCCCCACTTTCAGGGCACTTCTGCCACTCCTGGTTCTGATCAAGATAAGGAAAGGCAAGGCCAGGGCTATCCTAGTAGTCCCGATGTGGCCAAGACAGACATAGTTCCCTTACCTCATTTAGCTGGCTGTTTGCTCTCTGATCACTTTCCAGACCATCCCTCATCTTCTCTCTCAAGAAGCCAGGCAAACGCTTCCCCCGCAGTCTCTGTGTTCTGACTACGTGGCTGATCTCTTGAGATCAGAAGGACCATTTGATGAAATTGGTTTTCAGTAACCACTCATCATAGAGTCCATGTCTGGGCAGTGAAGGAAGGGCTGGAATGCCTAAGGAGAGTGCATTTTTGACTTCTTGTTAACCAACGGGGTGAGACAGAAGTTTACTTTTGTTACTGGCTTCATATAATCTAACTAGAGAATAACCACCAGTTTGGTATGTTTGCCCTATTTCTCAGCAGTTTATCCTGAATTTGGCATCCTCAGCTGTGACCCACTGAGGCATGGTGATAGGAGGGCTTTGGCCTTTTAACTTGAGAGGACTAAATCTTTTAGAAAGTCTTTCAAATTGTTTCTCTATTGCGGACAGATCTAAAGGGTCAGCCATCTCCAAGCAGAGACTCTAGGCAGATATAGGGCTGCATTAATTGTTGCTATCAATGTCAGAGTCTCCAACTTCCTTCAGGTGTACAAACGCACTCAATGAGATCTTTCTACTTGAATAGCCTTTCTGAAAAATGTTCCTGTTACTGAAATGTATAGGTCTGGGACTTGGACATCTATACGTACCTTTTTCTGAACATTATGCAGTAACCCAGATCTCAGCTTCCCATGCTGTGTTTGGCTCTGCTGTGTTATCTTCAGTTTTGGACTCGACTCCAAAGCTCACTCCTCCTCAGTGGGAACTGCTCGGTAGTCACCCAGAGTGGAGCATCCATAGTGGCACTACTCGAAGAAAAAGAGGTTACTTGTCTTGTGCAGTGTCTGCAGTTCTTCGAAAAGTGTGTCCTTATGGGTGGTCCACTACCCTCCTTCCTTCCCCCCCGCTCTGGAGTTCTCTGCTATAGAATTCACAGCAGAGAAGGAACTGAGGGTGGATTTACTACAGCGATGGAAGAACTCCTTCTGTTGCGGTGTAAGGCCATGTCTACACTACTACTTATGCCGGCAAAGCTTATGTGACTCAGGGGTGTGAAGAAAAACACCCCTCCTGAGCGATATAACTTTCACCGGCATAAGCACCAGTGTGCACAGCGCTATGTCAGCAGGCGAGCCTCTCCCGCCGACATAGGTTCTGCCCCTCCTTGAGGTAGTTTTATTATGTCAATGGGCAAACTCTCTCCCATTAGCATAGAGCGGCTACACAAGCAATCTTACAGCAGCACAGCTGCATTGGTACAGCGGTGCCATTGTAAGCTCACTAGTGTATACCTCGCCTAAATGTCTATGCTACATTGCTAGAGTAGATATACCCGCTGCCTACACTGCAAAGTTTCACTGGCATAGCTATGTCAGCTGGGAATGTGGGGGTATGGGGGGGAAATCATACTGTTTGCAAATGTAGCTATGCTGGTGATATCCCCAGTGCAGGTGCAACTTGGCAAAGCTAATGTCTTCCAGGGAGGTGGTTTGCTATGCCTGCAGAAACACTCCTTCTGGTTTATGCTGTGTCTCCACTAGGGGGCTCAGCCAGGATAACTAATCCAGCAATGCATGTGTAGTGTAGACAAGCCCTGATAATAGTATTTCACTGTGCTCTAATAATACTTTCCTTCTGTAACCCTTCCTTGCTTTAGGACCTGTGGTGTGATCTGAGATATTGATTTCTTCTCTTTGTTATGGAGAGCACAGTTTGCCATTCTAACAGTGAGTGAGACAATGGGTAGCTGTAGAGATTAGGGAAGGACCAATGGAGTTTAAAAACAAAGGGAGTATAAATAAATCATCTCCCCTGTGGCTAGAGGTGGGAGCCATTTAAAAATAATAATTAAAAAACCTCTTTCTGTTAAAGTGCCAAGTTTGAAAATGGACTGGGGACGTGGGACCTGCTCCCCCAAGCTAATCACTGATGGTGAGACTAGTGGTCTTGGGTAAGCAGAGCTTATGTAAGGGAAGAGGCATGTCATGGGCAGCACCTGGTATATTCAGCATCCAAAGGGCTCCCGAGAGGGTGCAAACCAATGACTGCCAGAAGTGTGTGTGGGAGAAGCAAAAGTGGATGGGAATCTGGGAGGCAGTGACCATGAGTTGGTTGAGTTCAGGATCCTGACGCAGGGAAGAAAGGTAAGCAGCAGGATACGGACCCTGGACTTCAGGAAAGCAGACTTTGACTCCCTCAGGGAACAGATGGCCAGGATCCCCTGGGGGACTAACATGAAAGGGAAGGGAGTCCAGGAGAGCTGGCTGTATTTCAAGGAATCCCTGTTGAGGTTACAGGGACAAACCATCCCGATGAGTCGAAAGAATAGTAAATATGGCAGGCGACCAGCTTGGCTTAATGGTGAAATCCTAGCGGATCTTAAACATAAAAAAGAAGCTTACAAGAAGTGGAAGGTTGGACATATGACCAGGGAAGAGTATAAAAATATTGCTCGGGCATGTAGGAAAGATATCAGGAGGGCCAAATCGCACCTGGAGCTGCAGCTAGCAAGAGATGTCAAGAGTAACAAGAAGGGTTTCTTCAGGTATGTTGGCAACAAGAAGAAAGCCAAGGAAAGTGTGGGCCCCTTACTGAATGAGGGAGGCAAGCTAGTGACAGAGGATGTGGAAAAAGCTAATGTACTCAATGCTTTTTTTGCCTCTGTTTTCACTAACAAGGTCAGCTCCCAGACTGCTGTGCTGGGCAACACAAAATGGGGAAGAGATGGCCAGCCCTCTGTAGAGATAGAGGTGGTTAGGGACTATTTAGAAAAGCTGGACGTGCACAAGTCCATGGGGCCGGACGAATTGCATCCGAGAGTGCTGAAGGAATTGGCGGCTGTGATTGCAGAGCCCTTGGCCATTATCTTTGAAAACTCGTGGCGAACGGGGGAAGTCCCGGATGACTGGAAAAAGGCTAATGTAGTGCCCATCTTTAAAAAAGGGAAGAAGGAGGATCCTGGGAACTACAGGCCAGTCAGCCTCACCTCAGTCCCTGGAAAAATCATGGAGCAGGTCCTCAAAGAATCAATCCTGAAGCACTTAGAGGAGAGGAAAGTGATCAGGAACAGTCAGCATGGATTCACCAAGGGAAGGTCATGCCTGACTAATCTAATCGCCTTTTATGATGAGATTACTGGTTCTGTGGATGAAGGGAAAGCAGTGGATGTATTGTTTCTTGACTTTAGCAAAGCTTTTGACACGGTCTCCCACAGCATTCTTGTCAGCAAGTTAAGGAAGTATGGGCTGGATGAATGCACTATAAGGTGGGTAGAAAGCTGGCTAGATTGTCGGGCTCAACGGGTAGTGATCAATGGCTCCATGTCTAGTTGGCAGCCGGTGTCAAGTGGAGTGCCCCAGGGGTCGGTCCTGGGGCCCGTTTTGTTCAATATCTTCATAAATGATCTGGAGGATGGTGTGGATTGCACTCTCAGCAAATTTGCGGATGATACTAAACTGGGAGGAGTGGTAGATACGCTGGAGGGGAGGGATAGGATACAGAAGGACCTAGACAAATTGGAGGATTGGGCCAAAAGAAATCTAATGAGGTTCAATAAGGATAAGTGCAGGGTCCTGCACTTAGGATGGAAGAATCCAATGCACCGCTACAGACTAGGGACCGAATGGCTCGGCAGCAGTTCTGCGGAAAAGGACCTAGGGGTGACAGTGGACGAGAAGCTGGATATGAGTCAGCAGTGTGCCCTTGTTGCCAAGAAGGCCAATGGCATTTTGGGATGTATAAGTAGGGGCATAGCGAGCAGATCGAGGGACGTGATCGTTCCCCTCTATTCGACACTGGTGAGGCCTCATCTGGAGTACTGTGTCCAGTTTTGGGCCCCACACTACAGGAAGGATGTGGATAAATTGGAAAGAGTACAACGAAGGGCAACGAAAATGATTAGGGGTCTAGAGCACATGACTTATGAGGAGAGGCTGAGGGAGCTGGGATTGTTTAGTCTGCAGAAGAGAAGAATGAGGGGGGATTTGATAGCTGCTTTCAACTACCTGAAAGGGGGTTTCAAAGAGGATGGCTCTAGACTGTTCTCAATGGTAGCAGATGACAGAACGAGGAGTAATGGTCTCAAGTTGCAATGGGGGAGGTTTAGATTGGATATTAGGAAAAACTTTTTCACTAAGAGGGTGGTGAAACACTGGAATGCGTTACCTAGGGAGGTGGTAGAATCTCCTTCCTTAGAGGTTTTTAAGGTCAGGCTTGACAAAGCCCTGGCTGGGATGATTTAACTGGGACTTGGTCCTGCTTTGAGCAGGGGGTTGGACTAGATGACCTTCTGGGGTCCCTTCCAACCCTGATATTCTATGATTCTATGATTCTATGAGGGGAATCGAAGAAGTCAGGTTGTTCTCTTGTGGGGAGGCTGGGCAAAGTCATTTTGAATTCTTATCCTATCCTCCACAGTGCTAGCAACCCCTCCCAGCTTGGTGTTCTCTGCACATTTTGTAAGCAGACTCTCCACGTCACCAAGCAAAATACTGAATCATACCCAGACCCAGGACAGACCCCTGGGGGACTTCACTACAGGTGTCACCCCACTTTGACAGCAAACCATTGTTAACTACTCTGGAATACAGTCTTTCAACCAGTAGGGCACCCATCTTTTGGTAACTCCCTCTAGGCCTCATTTCCCTAGTTTGCTTATGGGAATGTCATATGGGACTGTGTCAAAAACCTTACGAGAATCAAGCTACAACATATCTACACCTTCCCCCTATCCGCTAGGCCAGTAATCCTGTCAAAGAAAGGAAATTAGGCTGGTTTGGCATGATTTCTTTTGACAAATCCATGTTCGTTATTATTTATAGCCCTATTGTCCTCTAGGTGCTTACAGATTTATTGCTTAATAATTTGTTCATCTCTGTTTTTAAACATAGTATGGGACAGCCAAAACTAAAGGTTGTAGAATTTATTGCTGTTCTGTTTTTCATCCCAGTGGAAGGCTTTATTGACAAAGCAAGAGCAGTCAGGCTTTTTCTTAATCTAATTTGTTCTGGCATGGCACTTGACAGCTGGGATCATGCTGCCAAGAATGTTGTGGTCCTGGAACCTGAGCCAGAGCCATGTTTATCCAGTTGCATCATCCCTTTTGCAGTTAAGTGGTCTCAGTGGATCATGTAGGTCCCTGATGAAACTACCGGGGGAGAGAGGTAAATGGCAAAGGGAGTTCTAATAGGAGTGGAACAGGAAAAGTTTGGCAGGACCAGTGGGTTTGCAGGCCCCTGGGAGAGGTGGAACTGAGAGGAGTGCAGTAGCCAATTAGCTCTTGGGTGGGCAAGACTGGGTAGGGTCACTTTCAATATGGATAATGCAGTGAGGGCAGCTAGCTCAGTACCAGCTCAGGAGTGTGACGGCAGCAGGGAGAAGAGTGAAGTTGCTCAGTACCGAGGCAGATGGGGATAGCTTCAGAGTCAAGTCCTCCAAAAGTGCAAATGAGGGATATAGTGGAGGAGGCAGGCCCCTGCAGCTCTTCACCTGGGAGGAGATCAGGCTCCACTCGGGCTGGGGGCACCCACAGCAGGAGCAGTGGCTGGTGAGTGACAGGAAGGTCTATGACATGAGCCAGTTCTATTGGTGGCACCCAGAGGGCGCATGGCTTATCAGTCTCTAAGCAGGGCAGGATGCCCCGGTAAGAGCCAGGATGGGGGCAACGTATAGCAGAAGGTACCACTGTGCAGGGCAAGATGCCATGGTAAGAACTGAGAAGTAGAGAAGGGTCATGTTGCTTGTCAGCTACTATGTGGGACAAGATACCATGGTGAGGCCCAGGAGATTTGTCAAGGTGTGACCAACCAATCAAAGGGGCTGGAAAACTGGCTCAAAAAGCCAGCTGGGATTTATTGTGTCCAATGAATCCAAGGGAAATACTACAGAGATGTTATGGTCAACTGTATGCCTTCCCCACCCCTTCCCCAGACCTTAAAAAGCTATTTACAAGTGAATCAAGTGGAATAGGACAGGGGTGGACTGAATGGACTTCAATGACCACTAATGGTATGTCACATGCCAAGGTACAATCCAGACCAGTGTGGGGTTGTGTCATTGCCTTCCCTGCAATCTTGGGTGCCTCACAATGCTTTGCTGTTGTAGCTCCCAACCTGGGTGGCTCACAAATAGCCTGCCATTGTGCAGGTCACACTGAAGTGTCTGTGTATAGCAGCAGTCCTGGTCCAGCAGCTCTGACTCCAGCAGCCTGTCAGCAAACACCAACCACACTCTGGCTCCCACCAGCCTTGGTTACTACTTGCAGGGTGACAATAACACACTCCCAGTCCTGGATTTTCCCAAAACTGTGTTCTGCACTGTCCAGCCCTCTCCTGGGTAGTTTGGAGAATAGAGGTCCCTTGCCCATGTAAGTGGGTCAATATTCAAGAGTTTGCTACTTTAACCGGAGTTACCAAACAGTTTGGTTTAAAGACAATGCTGGATTGGTTTAGATTAAAAGATAAAACAAGTTTATTAACGATAGAAGATAGGATTTTAAGTGAGTACAACTAAAACGTATTAAAGTCAGCAATGGTTACAAGACAAATGAAAATAAAACACTTTCTAATAGCTAAAACTTTACTTTGAACCAAATCTAGCTTGTTAAGTCCTTACCACATGTTCCCAGCAACATGACTGACCAAATTCTCTGGTCGGGATTCTCCCCTCTCCCCCAAAGTCAAAAGGCTGGTTCTCTTGTTGTGAAAGAGAGAGAGATGGAAAGAAAGATGCCTTGGGGTATTTTTGCCCATCACTTTTATAGTCCAGTCACCCTTTGAAGTGGATTCTTCTGATGATTATCCCTCAAAGCAAAGTTTATTGAAACAGTGAAGAAGGAACTGATGGTGAAGGTGGTTCCGTGCTCTTTCTTCTCACCTCTTCTCTGTTTGCTGAAATGCAGATTTTCCTGGTCTCCTGCCTTTATGCCCCCACCCACCCACTTTGCTGTCATGAGGACTCTGTGTACTACATATATGTAAACTGAGGTATACACATATTCCTTTGTTTAGGACAGACTTGTTGAACAACTTTTTCCCAGGCAGGGCTGTGTGATTTTGAACATATGCTAATGACGTAATAAAGGGAGATTTCATAACTTTACATATTATATTGCTACATACATTTCACCGTGATATTATTGACCAGTACTTTTCAAATGATACCTCACAAAGCATATTTTGTGCAAAGATTATTACAAAGTGGGTAGTTTGTGAATATAGGGTTGCTTCTGAGCACACTGTGGAATGCCTCCTTGAGGCTATTGCAGCCAGCCATAATGTAGAGCAGCCTAAGGGAAGTCTAAATTATGTCTGGGACTGGCTTGGCCCTTTACAGTGCAGGTGTGCAGGGGAATACAGGGACTTACAGCTCCCTTGTCCTCCATCCCATCCCAGCCCAAGCTGCCCTGAGAAGACCTAAGAACACAAGAACAGCCACACTGGGTCAGACCAATGGTCCATATAGCCCAGTATCTTGTCTTTCAACAGTGGCCAATGCCAGGTGCTTCAAAGGGAATGAACAGAACAGGGCAATTATTGAGTAATCCATTCCCTGTCATCCACTCCCAGCTTCTGGCAATCAGAGGCTAGGGACACCCAGGGCATGGGATTGTGTCCCTGACCACCTTGACTAATAGCCATTGAGGAACCTTTCCTCCATTAATTTATCTAATTCTTTTTTTAACCCAGTTATACTTTTGGCCTTCACAACAACCACTGGCAACTAGCTGCACAGGTTGATTGTGTGATGTGTCACGAAGTACTTCCTTTTGTTTCTTTTAAACCTGCTGCCTATTAATTTCATTGGGTGACCCTGGTTCATGTGTTATGTGAAGGAATAAATAATACGTCCTTATTCACTTTCTCCACACCCGTCATGGTTTTATAGCCCTCTCTCATCTCCCCCCTTAGTCGTCTCTTTTCCAAGATGAACAGTCCCAGCCTTTTAATCTCTCCTCATGTGGAAGCTGTTCCAAACCCTTCATCATTTATGTTGCCCTTCTCTGTACTTTTTCCAACTCTAATATCTCTTTTTTGAGATGGGATGACCAGAACTGCGCCCAGTATTCCAGGTGTGGGTGCACCATAGATTTATATAGAGGCAATATTTTCTGTCTTATTATCTATCCCTTTCCTAATGGTTCCTAACATTCTGTTAGCCTTTTTGGCTGCCGCTGCATATAACATGAATGTCTTCAGCTGTGGCACAGCTTGAAGATGTGGGTCACGGTTTTTAGGGATTAAGAATAGAGGTGGGTGGGAAACTATTTTTCTGCCTTCTGAAATGCACCTGAGACCTTTCAAAAGTAAAAATATGTGTGTGTGTTTGTATGTGAGAGAGAACAGCCTGGTGGTTAAGGCCTGCACTTGGGCTGTAGGAAACCCTAGTTCAAGATCCTCTTCTGTACTTTGGTCTCACAAATCAGTGCCTTAACCACCTGGCTATTCTGGGGTGAGTCTCTCTCTCAGACATTCCATCCTGAACCCAAAAAACTTTTCCCATCAAAACTGGTACATTCCTGTGAAACATTTCAGCTTCAATTAATTGAAATTTTCCAAGAACAACAACAATCAGAAAATTCCCAACCAGCTGTAGTAAGAATCATATTTTCTGTCACGGCTAAGGTTACACAAATCCTAATTTTGGATGTTTATGAAGTAGCAGAAAGAAACAATTTAAAAAGGCTGGGCAACTTCCATTCCTTACCTTCCTAATCTGAATATTCAAATTCAGGTAATTTTTTTAACCCACAAAGAGACAAAGCTATTATTTGATGCATATTCGAATTAAAAGGTTTTTTATAGCCCAAGATGTACAGTAGGATGTTTTTGAACCTATCTAGTATTGTACAAACTACTGAGTAGAATGACTTTTCCTTCCCACTCTTTGTAGCTCTTATTGCTAGAATGCCAATAATTTCTGAACAACCTTATTAGACTCAGACATACCTTTTTGCTGATGCTATCATGTTTTGTTTATGTTATGTTTTGTAGATGCTGTTTCAATAGACTGAATCTCTACTTGTACTCATTTAAAAAATAAAAAGATCTCTTCTCCTATCCACTCTTACCATCTCTTTATAGTCTCTTCTAAAATGACCACTGAGAGATCATCGCTTTTATAAATTTCAGTCCCCTCTGCCAGATGAGTCATTCACCAGGGGGAACTGGTTCCTCTGGTCTGCAGCCAGATCTTTGTTCTGTGGTGCTTCCATTTGATTGGAAGAGCATCAGGTTAATGATTTTGGATTGCTATTTTTAGCCCTTTGCTAGGTGCAGAAATTTCTCCTAAAACTCCAGCGGGTTTTGGCTCAAAATAGAGGTTAAGGGACAAAAGCGAAGAGATATTCCAGTTTACAATCCAAATGACAATCACAAAACAAAACGCAGTTTGTAGTTTGATATAGACATGTGCAGACATATACCAATCAATCACAGTTTATTTTAATGTAATTAAGCTTAAAATAGAGTGCATGCAGTGTTGTATTAAACTTTATCCCAGCAATATCTTGAATAGATAGAGAAGGAGGAGGGGGCCTTCCCAAACAGTATTGCTTCTTACTGTTTCATGTTGTTTGTGTTTCCCCATGCTTGGTGTGTTGTTTTCTCCCCCTATTCCTTTGTGCATTTACAGGATGCCTTTGTAGCTTTCCATATTAATTAAACCCTGGTGAGAAAGTCCATGAACTTGCTGCTGATTGGGGAGCTGGCACCTGGTCAACCCAGCTTTGAGCCCTGCAAAAATGTGAGTATATTTAAGGGATGGATGTATGGTGGGATCTGGGAGTCAAGTTTGTTCCCAAAAAAATGCAAAACCAGATTTTTCATTCATTCAGTGGCAGCCAGAACTCCTAATACACATTATACATCACACCGCATCATAGAACCACAATGCCAATGGACGGGAATGCTGATCAGCCATGCTTTTACCTTGGTGCAATATTGACCCTCACTGAGCTCCCCTACTCCCCCCCCCCCCATCGCAGTGATTCCCCACATAGTGGTAGCAGGTAGGAAGAACCCATCAGCCATTGATATCCCCAGGATCACAGATTCCCTCTAGGTATGGCACAGCCTGGCAAGTGCAGACTGTCCCAGTGACTCTCTCTGCGGGAGCATAGATTTCCCCCACTTCCACAGTGATCTCTGTGCAGAAAGATAGTGAACTGGACTTTTCTTGTTGCCCGTCAAAAGCAAGAAGTCAAAAGGTAACTCATATTACAACACAATGCAATTCTGTAGTTTATGTACTACATTGCAAAATCAATCAATGCATGTTATGGAATATATCACATTCTCCTTCACATAGCAGCATTCACCGTCAGGTACAGAAATAACAGGCTTCACTAGGAAAGATTCTTATTGCCCAATTAATTTGTTAAAACATAAAAGTTACATTAGCAGTATTTAATTTCAGAAATTTTTCAGTGTAAGGGTTAAATTATGGCGTTTATCTGTTCTCTTGCAATTTGCATGCATTTCATGTAACAGCTCTCAAGTGTTTATTTATAAGTGTTTATTAAAGAATTCTTTTCTGGAATTTTAAAGTTAAGTTTGCTTCCAGAGAGGCTCTATTCTCAGAGGTGTGAGGGTAGATATTTAAAATACAAGTGTGTATGTGAGGGTAGATACTTAAAAGACACCACCTTGGCCAACACAACACAGACTGAACTGGCAACAGTCTGACATCCTCTGTGGATTTGGTGCAGAGGGGACCATATAATACATATTGGCCAGTGGGTTGCATATATAAGGTTGATATTCACAGCCAGAAAACTTAATTAATACAGATTTAAGGCAAACTTAAACTTCTGAAATCCAGGAAATACAGAATTAAGGTAACGTCTCTATACTACACCTCCACACAACCTTAACTCTGCTTCCCTGGAACTAGCAATAGGCACAGGGGCCAAAACAAATCTGACCTATCCCTAATACAGAAAATGGCCGATTTTCTTATGTTGTGTCCAACATAATTCTATACCATCGTTCCTCTTCAGATCCTCTCACTGACCCTCACTGTGTTAGGTGTAGCTGTATTGACCATGGGATTAGTTGCAGCTCCCCATTCCAATTTCAGCATTGTACGTCTGGGCTGTACATCAGTCATGCCTATTCTCTGTTCCCCAGATGTCTCCTGTGGCATACACTGAGCATGCTTGTTCCCAGCTCCCATTGTGGAGCTGGTCCGTTGTGCCTAGTGCCACTCGAGAAGTTCAGTGAGCCTCTCCGATAACAGAACCAACTTGTCCTGGCAAACTTGCCTCTCTGGTGTAATTTTCAATGTGGTAACTAGTATTCCCATGTCAGCCCACCCCCATACCACCATTCTGCGCTTTATATCCCAGACACAGTACAACTCACATGACTGTCTCAGAATAGGAGCCAGGCAGATGGGTAGATATCATGGGGGGTTCACTCTCACACTTCCAGAAGGGGCTCCACTGTGGCCAGATGTTGAGCAGCAGAACACACAAACATACACACCTTTTAGACTTCCTGAGGAAAGAATCTGAATGCACACTCTTGGGATGCAAGGGTCAGGACCCACTCCTTTAAGCCACCAGTGATCATGTTATTCAGAATGTGTCACTCAGTAGGCTGTTTCTGAGAAAACACTAATTTGCAGAGGTGTGAACTGTGGTAAACAGAAATGTTAAAACTTCTGTGCTTCAATTTATTTCAAAATCAAGACTTGAAGATATGCTTTAGTCAAACACAAGTGATTGAGCTAAAAGTATTGGTTGTTATATAGGTCAGACTAGATGATTTTATCATCCCTTCTGGCCTTAAACTTCTATGAATCTACTGAATATTGCTGATTCAGGCCATAGAGTTGTACCCAGTAATTCCTGCACTGATTTCTGGATGAACTCGAGTATATCTTTTAGAAAGGCATCCAATCTTGATTTAAAATAGCAGTTCCCAAACTATGGGAACCCACATGGAGTTGAGGCATCAGCAGATGGGGTCATGTTCCCGATTGAATATTCAAACCAATGACGAACATGTCCGGACCCACTCTGTTTATACATCCAAGGATGGTGATAGCCCTTTTAGCCACAGCATTCCTCTGGGACCTCAATTGGTCACATAAAATGGATAAAAAGGGCCTTTTTAATAAAGCAAAAGCTTCTATTAATTTTTTTTAAATGTCTGTTTTTTTTAATTGAAACTGAAATTGAAACTTTGAAATGTCAAACTCTTGAAATTTTGGGGGGTTGTTTTTTCCCCTTCCTTATCCCTTTCCCCACTGAATACAATCATATGTCAGTGTTTTTCTTCTTCTTCTTCTTCTTCTTCCTTTTGGTGCATTTCATTACTTTTCAAAACTTCCTCAACTTTTGGAAAAGTTACAGAATGAAAGTGAAAGTCTCTAACTCTGCCACTCCATTATACTCCCTTATGAAGTGTAGAGATGAACCAGTTCAGCTATAATAGCTGAAGACACACCTACCCTTATGTCACTAGTTTTAAGTATGTCTCTAAAGTGCTGTAATAATAAATCTCCCCCCACAAATTGCTGGTAGAAAATTTCCATGAGCTACGTGCCACTGTCAAGAGGATGGGACTCTTCAAACTAGTTATCTTTTTTTCTTCCTGAATTTCCTGCAAATTCTGATGATAGAGGCTGCTGGCTGTTCACTCTCTGGTACATTGGAACATCCTTCATGTCCTTTCTCACTGCAACATTGCTGCTGACAACAGCTCAGGTAAACTGCCCAAATCAGTGTTGTGAGGGACACATGTATTTACATGTTTCAGAGTAGCAGCCATATTAGTCTGTATTCGCAAAAAGAAAAGGAGTACTTGTGGCACCTTAGAGACTAACAAATTTATTTGAGCATAAGCTTTTGTGAGCTATAGCTCACTTCATCGGATGCATTCAGTGGAAAATACAGTGGGGAGATTTATATACATAGAGAACATGAAACAATGGGTGTTACCATACACAGTGTAATGAGAGTGATCACTTAAGATGAGCTATTACCAGCAGGAGAGCGGGGGGGGGGGGGAACCTTTTGTAGTGATAATCAAGGTGGGCCATTTCCAGCAGTTGACAAGAACGTCTGAGGAACAGTGGGGGGTGCGGACACCATCATAGGGCCTAATCACATCAGCCACACTATCAGAGGTTTGTTCACCTGCACATCTACCAATGTAATATATGCCATCATGTGCCAGCAATGCCCCTCTGCCATGTACATTGGTCAAACTGGACAGTCTCTACGTAAAAAAATAAATGGACACAAATCAGACGTCAAGAATTATAACATTCAAAAACCCCCAGTTGGAGAACACTTCAATCTGTCTGGTCACTCGATTACAGACCTAGAAGTTGCAATTCTTCAACAAAAAAACTTCAAAAACAGACTCCAAGGAGAGACTGCTGAATTGGAATTAATTTGCAAACTGGATACAATTAACTTAGGCTTGAATAGAGACTGGGAGTGGATGTGTCATTACACAAAGTAAAACTATTTCCCCATGTTTATTTCCCACCCCCCACACCCATTGTTCCTAAAAATACTGTAGTACTGCTGGGAACAGGGAGCTCACAGCTTTTTTAATCTGCAGGAGGAACTGTGTCTTGTAGAAGCTATGTATGTGGGAAACTCAGACCTCTTAAGTTGCCACCCTGACTCAGAAAAAAAGTTCTGAACAGAAATAGTGGAGGAGCACTGACTGTAGGGAGCTCAGACCAACTCCAATCCCTATCTGTCTCAGAAAGCACATACAAGAGAGGTATTGCATGATGTGAACTCAGCCCTCTGTAATGTGCTTTTTGTGTGAGTGTAGTTAGAACTAGCAGCCCACATTTCTCCTATTATAGTTTATTGGGTCCCCTCCTCTTCCCAGTCTTCTTCCCGCACTGGACATGGCATGGCCTGTGTATAATCTTTTGTATCTGAACTGATTAGGTTCGAGTATGTTACCTGAACTCCACCTAATCACAAGCTTTCCCCTTCTGTAGACAGAGAGAACATATTTTCCCTCAGTTGAGTTGAGCTGGTTGAGGTCATCCCTCAAATAACTCAATCAAGATTAAATGTGTTTCTCTGCATCTAAACTCAGAAAAAGGGTGCAATTAAACTGAGGTTATCTGACCAATGACAACCTCTTTTCACGTGTAGACAAGCTGTGTCTGTCAGCCAAGTCAGGTGGTGCTCTGTACCTTCACCAGGTTGAGGTTGGGATGCACTGAAAAGAGGAGTCCCTAGGAATTCATGTGTAGAGACGCATGTGTTTCTGGTTCCTTTCACTGTGCTCTCCCCAATATGGGCTTGGGATGCACTGATAATAAGGTGGGGGTGTTCTTTAGGACTGAGTGTATAGCGGATACAAAAGATGTCCCCCATAGTAGCAAAGGGTAGGTTCATCAAGTTAGGTTGTTTAAATGATAGTTCTAGGGACATCTTTTACCCTGCACTGTGAGTATGGAGGGTAGAAATTGATTCCTGGTGTCATCAGGAGGCACTGCCATCCAGTTGGAGCTGGGGTTCACTGACAGAGGCTGGTTTTATAGAGTTTAAAGCCAGAAGGGACCACCAGATCATCTAGAACTGCATGTGCAAGGGGACATAGCACTGCCCTGGCCCATTTTATCAGTGATGCATTTTCTCTTCCAGTTCCAGGGCTGGTGGTTCCAGCATGATTTGGGGCACCTTTCAGTCATCACCAAGTCCAAATGGAACCACTTGTGTCTTGAGTTGGTGATGTGCAAGCTAAAAGTAAGTGCCTGTTGGAACTTCAGCAAGGTAGGTTAAAAGAGTGAGCCGCTTCTGTTCAGAAAGTCTCTTATGGATAGCCTGCCCCATAAACGTAGCAGAGAGGAGAACATGATGGAGTTCTCAAGAAACGGGTGAACAAATAATGGATGAGGGCTCACGCAGGCTTCCCCATGCCCCAGCCATGTGAGCTCACGGAAGGAAAACTGCTAGAGGGCCATCCAAAAACTCATCCAACAGGAGGAGAGGCAAGGCACTGCAGCAGAGACCTTCGGATGCTCTTCCCTTATGTTTATTGGCTGTTCCCTCCTTCAGAATCTCTTCACTTCAGTCTCACTCAGCCTGCCCTCCCTGTTCCCCTTCTTCACTCCTTTTTTTCTTTTTTCTTTGTTCTTTTATCCCCTTCCTTTCTATGTCCCTTTTCTCTTCCTTCTCTTCCTCCCCAACAAAACCTCACTCAGAACTCATTTTTAATTATTTACTTTGTGGAATTAATATATTGCAACCATTATATTATTCGCTCTGCTTGTATATTAGATCTTTTACTCCCCCATCTAGATTCATAGATACTAAGGTCAGAAGGGATCATTCTGATCATCTAGTCTGACCTCCTGCACAGCACAGGCCACAAAATCTCACCCACCCACTCCTACAAAAAATCTCACCTCTGTCTGAGCTATTGAAGTCCTCAAATCATGGTTTAAAGACTTCAAGGAGCAGAGAAGCCTCCCTCAAGTCACCCATGCCCCATGCTACAGAGGAAGGCGAAAAACCTCCAGGGCCTCTCCAATCTGCCCTGGAGGAAAATTCCTTCCCGACCCCAAATATGGCAATCAGCTAAACCCTGAGCATATGGGCAAGATTCACCAGCCCCTTTGTCTTGTTGATTTAAAACGTAAGCCTTTCAGTGCAGGGACTGTTTGTCCAATGCTTAGCACAACAGGGCACTGATCTCAGTTGGGGTTTCTAGGCACTACCAGAGTTCAAATGATAAAATAATAAAAATGAGGCAATTTATATTTGGCAGCAGTGTGTTTTGATTCCTGCAGCGGTTGTCATCCATGTGGCAAAATCACCAACATAACCAGCATCACGCCAAAACCAACTGCTTCCCCAAGGACCCTGATATTCTACTACATCCCTCCCTTTTTGCCTTAGGAAAGACACTCTGTGTGGAGGTGAGTGTGAAGGAATGGTTTTGAACAAACTTGGTTTCTGAAAGGATACAGTGCTAAAAGACCAGACGTCAGAAAGTTGTGGTGTATTGGGAGTAAACTGTCCAGTGTGTGGGATTTTGGAGCCACTGCTGGATTGCAGCCATTCTGGAAAGGGGCTGGTGCTGAGACATACTTGCTTTTTGGAATGCTAGTGGTTCCCTGGAGAAATAGAGAGAGTTTCACCTTGTTTGTTCAGTGTGGGTGTATTAATCATTCAGCATGGGGACTGTAGTTTACAGGGGAAGGTGTCCAGGAGCTTAGTCAAGAGTATGATTATTTTATATAACTTGATGTGATTCAGAAATTCAAAACTGTCCCATAAGAAATCAGTGTTCCCAAGAGCCTGGCTTGGGACAGTAATAGAAATATACCTAATGTCCTAGAGATCCTTCTTCATCACTGGTGCATTAAAGGCCAGATTTTGGAAAGTGCTCAGTTCCTACTTGCGTACCAAAATAAGAGGCATCTCAATCAAACCAGTAGGAACCCAAGCCAACCTGATGAAACACACTCCGTCCTCATGGCAGCACTCTCAGGTGTCACTCTATACCACTAAGCTCCTGAACAACAAACCAAAAACCACATCCAAACCTGAATGATAGGTGACTGGGAGAAAAAAAATCAATAGGCAAACCATAAGGAAGAACAGATTTTAAAAGAAATTAAATAGCTAGGCTGGTACAGATCCCCAAACAGAAATTTCACAGAAGCAAACCATATTATTATTGTGAAATATGCAAAGGACAGGCAGACTCTCGCCAAATTCAGAATCAGGAATCACAAACTGAATAGTAAAAGTGGGAGGGGCAAAGTAAGGTGGAAACCCATGGAGACTGGACTGTCTATCTAAAGTGGCAGACTAAAACAAAAGTATTTTTACTCCAAAGAAAATAAGACAGTTGCTTCCTCAAACTATCAGAGATGCTAAAATATATTTAAAGAAAAAGATTGGTGAGGAAAAAACTGTTCCTCACCCTCGGAGAAAGGAAAGCAGGAGCAGAGACAGCATCACACCATGAAGCAAACTCCCAGCAAATCAAGAATGGGGAAACAACAAATGAGCACAGGGAATAAAACCCCAAACTTACTATCAAGCCTTAACCTGGTGAGAAGTTTTAGACCATATATTTTTGAGAGAGAAATCAGAGGCTTCTATCCCTCTTACACTTTGGTAGCATCAGTATCATTTGTCATGGCAATACAGTTTTTTATTTGATTGAGGAGTGGGAGAGTTAGGAGCTGTCTAAAAAGGTGCATCTCAAGGAGGAAACAGAAGTGGGGAAGTGCCTCTGTGGGTGTTTCTCAGGGAAGGATAGGAGATCTCTATAGCCCAGCTGACCTGTTGTGGTCTTCTCTCCTTCACAGCTTGGGATGATGAAGAAGAAATTGATACCATAAGCACAAATACTTCATCAGTGAGTATTTCCTCTTTCCTGTAGTACCATCAGGCCCTCACCCAGTGTGGTAGGGGCACCCTCATTTGTTGTGTAGGCCTCACATTCCAAGCCATGTGCCTGGGGCATGGGTAGAGAACTTCAATTGCCTCCCACTACCCCAAGTCTCTTGGTTCCCTTCCACAACCTTTGGTGAGGCAGCAATTAACCTCAGATAAATGCTGGTTTCTGATATAATTACCAGTGCATTTATCTGGGCAGGGACAAAACCTCAACTAATAAAAGGGACCATTCAAGGCCCTTATGAGTAATTACATGTACCACCTAGCATAGTACAATGTACCGGGTCTCTGACACTTAAAGATATGGAGCAATACTATCTAACCCAATTGAGTCCAAGCTGCGTGGGCATAGTGTAAGCTTGGAGTCATGAATCCTAGTTTCTGCTGCATCACCAGGCATCCACCCTTGTGATTGCTATGTTGGTCATGGTTCCTCTGCAGGGTCTGGGTCACTCTTCTAGCCCAGCTGCAGTTGGGGTGTGGCCTTCCCCTGAGCAAATTCCCTAGCACTGGGTTCAAGCTGCATTTGAGCCTGCTGCCTTCAGCAGCAATAAATGCTCCCTGCCCAAGTCTATGGCTCTCTCCCAGCTCTGTTTCCATGCCAGCCAATTAGCCCAGAGCCAACCAGGTGGTCGACAACCAATCCTTTGTCCCGCTTTGGGCAGGGCTGAGTTCCCTCTCTGGAACAGCATTCCCCTTCTCCAGTGAGAGGCAGGATGGGAGCAAGAAATCAGTGGTGAGGTTTCCTCCCAGCCTTTCAACCAACCAGGGCTCTGGGGCAGAGAAGCCTCTGCCCATCCTCTAATGAATGAAGGCTCAAGGAAAGGGTAAGACTGGCCCTTCAACACAGCTGGCATGTGCATGTGGAATGAGCGAGTTCACACCCAGTTTAATTCTTCAAGAAAGCAGACAGAAAGGACGTTTCCTCCCAGCCTGGTGGGAGATTTAAATACATTAGGAAGAAGCATGTACTGCTGCATAGGATGTACTGCATCTACAGGAGCTTCAGATGGGATGTGTGACATTGCACTCCATATGCTTTATGGAAATATGCTTATGAATGTGAAAACGATGTCACTGGAATATGCTTTATGCACAAGGTCTCTTGTAAGGTATCATTACAAAGCTACTGAGTGTGGTCATCCTATTTGTTTGCCTGGATTGTTTCTATGTCTGGAGTTAGGAGAATAAGATATAAACTTGTATCACTGATGTAAACAGATTAAGTGGAAGCCAATAAGGGTGCTTCAGAATCAATGACCTGTGAATGGCTCTGTTTACTTGCAAACCTTCCTGTGAGTCTGTGGGCCAGCCCAGGAAGAGTGGAGGCTGGGGTCTCCGAGGACATGTGATCATGTCACTGATACTGGAATCCATCTTAATCCCTGTACTTTTCCATTCAGAAGGAGGGGTGGGGGCCAAGCACAGACAAAGGACTCCTGCCTTGTGCAAAAGCTATGTAAAGGGGGTGAAGCAGAACAAAGGGGCTTCCAGTCATGTGAAAACCCCTACTTACCATCTTAGATGGCTGCTGGAATTAACAAGGACTGTACCGGGGAAAGGATTGGGCCCAGACTAGGAAGCCGTCTAGTCTGTGAAAGAAGCTTATTTGAACATCTCTGAGGGTGAGATATTACTGTAATCAGTTTCTTAATGTATTAGGCTTAGACTTGTGAGTTTTTTTGCTTTATTTTGCTTGGTAACTTATTTTGTTCTGTCTGTTATTACTTGAAATCACTTAAATCCTACCTTTTATACTTAATAAAATCACTTTTGTTTGTTAATGAACCCAAAGTGATTAATACTTGGGGGAGCAAACAGCTGGGCATATCTCTCTATCAGTGTTATAGAGGGCAGACGATTTGTGAATTTACCCTTTAAATAAGCTTTATACAGAGTAAAACAAATTTATTTGGGAATTGGATCCCATTGGGAGCTGGGTGTCTGGGTGCTGGAGTCAGGTAACCTGCAGAGCTGTTTTCACTTAAAGCCTGCAGCTTTGGGGGCGTGGCCCAGACCCTGAGTCTGTGTTGAAGCAGGTTAGCAAGTCTGGCTCAACAAGGCAGGGTTCTGGAAGTCCTAAGCTGGCAGGGAAAATGGACTCAGAGGTAATTTCAGTACATCAGGTGACAGTCACAAGGGGGTCTCTGTGACCAAACCCTTCACAGGATGTGTCTGGAGAAATATGAGCTCATGTGCTAAAAGGGAAGGGTCGATATGCAACAGGGGCACGAGAGGGTGGGGTGAAAGCAAACTGGGAAAAATGGTGATGGTCTGCCCATGAGATTTGCCAAAATGAGACACCTCTCACAGTAAATTATGCAGACGTTCAAAATATGATCATGTGTGCTGTTGGCTCAAATAGTCTCCCTGAGTTTGGCTCCCCCTCATTCGGGCTTCAGTATACCCACAGGCCCTGCGGGGCTCCTTGGTCTTGGATTCTTCTTGAATGAGAGGGAAAAAAGGTGAGATCTCCCAAATGCCACCCCACTTGTGGCACCAAAGTATAACATCACTCACAGTAAATTGTGTCATTCTGTGACCCTGCCTCTCTTTTCTGACATGAGGAATGTAATAGTTACATTTTGAGATTTAAATTGTCACTGGCCATCTGAGCTGACCCTCAATGAGATGAACGAGGCAGATTGTACATCTCAAAATTATTGCTCCAAGCTCTCTGCTGACTCCTCTCAATGCCAGTTAACCTCCAAAATGTGAACTGAGTGTTTCTTCACAGCCATAGCTGTTAGATACTTGATTGAGAAAGAAAGAAAGAAAGAAAGAAAGATAGCTAGCTAGCTCCAATTCTGGAGAACAAGCAATAGTTTCAGAGAAGTGCCAGTATAGGACATGGGTGCCTATCAGCTGTTTCCAACCTCAGCGTGAAAGGACAGCAACGGTGAGATGGTGATAAGAAAAAAGGGGAAGATGAAGTAGGGAGGAAGCTCCCCTATGAACATGGCTTGGTGTCAAGTAACAGAAAGCCTCCCCCATTCATTGCAGTATAGAATCATAGAAACGTAGGGCTGTAAGGGACCTCAGAAGTCATCAAGTCCAGCCCCCCTGCACTGAAGCAGGACCAAGTTAAACCTAGACCATCCCAGACATATATGAACACCTACTGAGTTTTTATTAATTGAGCATCACAAAACTCCTAAAAGATAGAGAAGTATTATTTATTTCCATTTTACAGATGGGTAATTGAACCACAGAGAAACTAAATGACTTGCCCAAGGTCACACAAGAAGTTTGTGGCAGAAACAAAAAGTAAACCCAGATCTCCTGGGTTCTAGTCTAGTACCTTAACCTCAAGACTATCCTTCCTACAGTCTCTCTGATTCATCCTTTGTTTTTGGTTTTGTGGGTGATCTTTGTGATTGGATAAGGCCATTAATGGCTTTTGTTCTCCTGGTTCATTCTTCAGCCATAATCATGCTTCTGCTTCCATTCTTCACATTGTACTCACCGTGCTTCGCAATTCAACACAAACTGTTGGTGGTAAGTATTCAACGCAAACTGTGGGTGAGCCAGCCCTACACAAAAGCCTTTGCTAACTGGCAGCTGCAGTGCCCTGTCCTTGCTCCTTCCCCTCCCTCCACCAGCGCCTCTTGCATGCAGCTGAACTGCTCATTGCAGCGGGTGGGAGATGTTGGAGGGGAGGGAGAGGAAGTGATCAGCAGGGCCCACCAGCAGGCGGGAGGCTCTGGGGGGGCAGAGGGAGGAACTGATCAGTGGGGCTGCCAGTGAGTGCTGAGCACCCGCTATTTTTTTTCTGTGGGTGCGCCAACCCTGGGGCACCCACAGAGTTGGTCCCTATGAGTAAGTCATTCAAGCTGAGTATAGGTTTGCCCTTTGGGTATAGGAAATGTAACAACTGCAGCATGGCATCTCAAGACAGCTGGATAGCACTTCTCCCACAATCCTTTGGGGTTCATGGAGGGGAGCTAGAATACATAGACAATAAGTGAGGGTTACCAAGTGAGGATCTGGTGACTGGGTTTTTGCTGGTGAATGGCAATGGACGGGGAGTAGGCCTTATAGAGGACGTTTCCCTCTGGAGCAGATGGTGAAGGGAAACTACAGGTTGAGAGAAAATAGGGTTACAGGTGAGGTGTCTCAGACTATATTCTCACTGCTGTGGGTGTTGCAGGGAAGCTTTAGGCCCTTACATGGGACGATTTGGGAACTCTGGTCCTGCTGGTGTGGAGTGGTGGAGGGTGCAGTGATGCTGCAAGCTGCCATCCAGCTGAAGGTGTGTCTCCTTCTTTCACGGGAATTGGCCTGGCTTCTGACTTAGATCACCGATTCTTTCTTGGCTACGAGCCCTGACTGGGAGTGAATGGAGTCCTAGGGCTCTTCCTACTGGTCAGGTATCACTTACCCCATGGATTCCCTCTGACTGCTGGAACTCCCCCCTCATCGCTCAATTCCTCTTCTGTGCTCTCCACTCTGCCAGTCCTTCATCTGCCTTCTCCCCGGTCTCCACCACTCTATCTTCTCTCTCTCTCTCTCTTTCTGGTCTCATCTTTGGCCATCCTACCTGGTCTCCCTTTTAGCCTGTGCACAGTTTATTGCTTTCTGTAATGTAAGATAGTGTTTTCCCTTTGTTGTCCTCCCGTGTGTTGTGTGGACCTTCTACTGACCATTCACTAACTGGACTATACAGGAGACATTTAACTATATGGCCACTCGGTTTGGCAGGCACAAGGGCCTTTTAGTGGGAGTTGCTGGTTTAAGTGGAAAGGTGTTTAACCAGGCAGTCATTAGTTTGGGCTTTTAGGTCAGTTACTGGCCTGTCTGTGTGGGTATTTTAATGAGCAGGCATTGATTTGAGGAGGCTGGCTTTTTGTTAGCAGTAGTTGCTTAGGTTATGCATTTTTATCCAGCAGCCTCCAGCTTGGATGGGTGGCATTTATCCTGGGCAGTGATTACCTTTTTCCCCTGTTTTTCTTCACAGGGTCCTGGACAGTATTGTAGTTCTCTGGGTATCGCACAGAAACCACATCCCAATGAGCATTGATTATGATAAGAACGCTCACTGGTTCTCTGCCCAGGTAAGATCCTTTCCTCTCCCAGATGTGCTGGAAGGCACTTATAGATGCTTAAAGAGTTAATAGTGTAAATATCATTACTCCTGGCAATAGCACTGAGGATCTGTGTCACTTTAAGGATATTGTTAATGAAGCCTAGATTAGCCTGGAAGGGTGGGAGTGGGGCACTTTTCATCCTGCTGTTCAAAGAGATATAAAATGTATAATTTATGGATCCACACTCTCTCCTTTCTTTCTTCCTCTCTCAGCTCCAGGCAACATACAATGTGAATCAGTCTTTATTCAGTGACTGGTTCACTGGGCACTTGAACTTCCAGATTGAGCACCAGTGAGTACAGGTCCTGGGAAGAAGGGCGGGAACTCTCATGGGGCACCAGTGAGTGCAAGCATTGCAGAGGGATAGGGGACCCGCCTAAGAGTGAGGGTAACATTGGAACCGCTTTCTCGGGGAGATGTTGAGCTCACCAGCACTTGGAAGTCTTTAAAACAAAATTAGATATCTTTCTAAAAGATACTTTAATCCAGTTTCTGGGGAAAATTCAACAGCTTGGAGGTCAGACTAGTTGATTGTAGTAATGTAGGGTTGGAAGGAGCCTCGAGAGGTCGTGAGATCCAGGCCCCTGCACTGAGGCAGGACCAAGTAAACCTAGCACATCCCTGATAGGTGTTTGTCCAACCTGTTCTTAAAAACCTCCAGTGATGGGAATTCCACAACTTCCCTTGGAAGCCTATTGCAGAACTTAACTATCCTGATAGTTAGAAAGTTTTCCCTAATATCTGACCTAAATCTCCCTTGCTGCAGATAAGAACATAAGAACGGCCATACTGGGTCAGACCAAAGGTCCATTTATTAGCCCAGTATCCTGTCTTCCAACAGTGGCCAATGCCAGGTGCCCCAGAGGGAATGAACAGAAGAGGTAATCATCAAGTGATCCACCCCCTGCTGCCCACTATCAGCCTCTGGCAAACGGAGGCTAGGGACACCATCCCTGCCCATCCTGGCTTATAGTCATTGATGGACCTGTCCTCCATGAACTTATCTAGTTCTTTTTTGAACCCTGTAATACTCTTGGCCTTTACAACATCCTCTGGCAAAGAGTTCCACAGGTTGACTGTGCATTGTGTGAAGAAATACTTCCTTTTATTTGTTTTAAACCCTCTGCCTATTCATTTCATTTTGTGACCCTAGTTCTTGTATTTGTGAGGAGTAAATAACACTTCCTTATTTACTTTCTCCACACCAGTCATGGTTTTATAGACCTCAATCATATCCCCTCTTAGTCATCTCTCTTCCAAGCTGAAAAGCCGCAATCTTATTAATCTCTCCTCATACGGAAGCTCTTCCATGCCCCTAATCATTTTTGTTGCCCATTTCTGAACCTTTTCCAATTCTAATATATCTTTTTTGAGATGGGGCGACTGGATCTGCACAGAGTATTCAAGATGTGAGCGTACCATGGATTTATATAGAGGCAACATGATATTTTCTGTTTTATTATCTACCCCTTTCTTAATGATTCCCAACATTGTTTGCTTTTTTGACTGCCGCTGCACATTGAGTTGATGTTTTCAGAGAACTACCCACAATGACTCCAAGATCTCTTTCTTGAGTGGTAACAGCCAATTTAGACCCCATTAAGCCCATTACTTCTTGCCCTACCTTCAGTGGACATGGAGAACAATTGATGACCTTCCTCTTTATAACGGCTCTTCCCACATTTGAAGGCTATTAAGTCCCCTCCTGTCATCTTTTCTCAAGACTAAACATGCCCAGTTTTTTTAAGCTTTCCTCATAGGTCACAGTGGTGCCTTCTGGCCTTAGAGTCTATGAATCTAGACGTGAGTAATAGGATCCACAAGAGAGAAGCCATCGGGATTGTTCCTGGTCAGTGCACCAGCTATACTGGTAAGAGGTTTTTAGGATTCAATTTTTAATTTTTTCTGTTACTTTTATTTACTGCTCCAACATTAAATGTAATTTGGATTCAAGGTCTGTACCAGGGACTTGCTTTTGCTTGATTTGCACCAAACAATTTGTTCTTCTTACCCCTGACTTAACAGACACAAAATTAAAAAGGGGGTGTAAAACTCAGAACAACAAAGTCATTTTTAATGTAATAAATTCCCTTACTTAATCACACTTTTTGTAGTCTTTTTAACATAAAGTTACATTTCTAAATGTCACTCAATGCCTTTGTTGGTGGAAAAGAATCAATTTTGGGCTGTAGCTCTCAGAGTGTAATGGTTAAAGTCTGATCCTACTTTTTCTTAGAACAAGACAATGGCACCGGGGCCAGGGGGGAGAAGAGAAAAGCAGAGCAAAAGATAGGAAAATGCCATTTCTCTTTGATGTTTGCAGTTTAGTTCTGTTAGACCAAACCATAGTACACACAATCTTAGATGCCACCCCAGGACCCAGAAAATATTAATCAACATAGGGCTCCTCAAGGCTTTGTATTCAACTTGCCACTAAGGTTACAGCCAATTAAGATAGCAAAGGAAGATTTGTTCCAGCTGGCTTAGCTGACTCTTACTGGAGAGAAGGCAAAGAGCAGTGGGAAAGAACTTACACAGTAGGGAGGCAACAGCAGGACCTTTAGGGTGTGTCTACACAGAGATAAATGCCCCGTGGCATGGCCACAGCTGGCCCAGGTCAGCTGACATCGGCTTGTGGGGCTCAGGCAGCTGTGCTAAAACTTGCTGTGTACACATTCAGGCTGGGGCTGGAGCCCAAGCTTTCGGGCCCTCCACCCTTGCAGGGTACAAAGCCCAGGCTCCAGCCTGAGTCTGAATGTCTACACTGCAATTTTATAGCACAGCAGCCAAAGCCCCACAAGCCCAAGTCTGACCCTAACCAACCACAGCAGGTTTTTTATTCCTGTGTAGACATACCCTTAGGACCTCCTCTAAGGACCTGCTCAAGACAGAGCCCTGGAGAGGATGATCACATTTGGATTCCTGTTTTGGTCAAAACATCATTTAGGAACAAGACAGAGGCCTGATAAAGTGATGGAAATCCCTGGTTCCCTATGTGTAATAGTGATGATCATGAACCTGGTTCTTATTCTGGTTGATGATCATGATGCTCTAATTGTCCTACTATACTCTAAGCTGGCTTCTGTGCTGAACAAGTTGTGTAATGAAATTGCCTCTTTTCTTCACAGTCTTTTCCCCACGATGCCTCGACACAACTACTGGAGTCCCTGGTAAAGTCCCTGTGTGCCAAGCAAGGTATCGAGTGCCAAAGCAAGCCCTTGCTCACTGCCTTAGCTGATGTTGTACAGTAAGTGTCATAGGAAGAATCGGTGCAGTAGCAAGTGGCAAAGTAAGGATGCATGGTGAGAGAGAGGGAAGCAGGCTGGAGAAACATAAATGGAGGACAGGGATGTAAGAGGGAAGGGAATGGATGACTCAACAAATAAGAAATGCCCTATTTCCTTTGGTTCATAGTCAAGGCTCCATGTATTCCCTGGCATGTTAGACCTAGGCCTTGTCTACGCTACAAGGTGTTTGTGGGAAAAGCTGCCTTTTGCCGACAAAACGGGAGGAGTACACACTGCAAAGCTACTTTTGGGGACAAAACTCTGCTCTTTTGCTGACAAAATAAAACCATCTCAACGAGAGGCATAAAGACTTCTGCACAAAGTTTAAGCGACAAAGCATCAGTGTAGACACTGCTTTTTGTTTCATTGACAGAACTGGCTTCCGCCAGCTTCCCACAATGCCTCCCGGAACCGCTCTGCTCACTGTTTGGATCTCTGCTGCCCTGCAGGCATTAGCCCCTCCCCTTTCCAAACTCCAGGAAGTATCTGACAGCTGAGCATGTTGCTCCATTTGGGGAACAAAGAGCAAAGCATTGGCATGGTCCTGTTCCGCCCTGCACTAGGCAAACAGCAGCAGGCAGACTTGCTGTTGCGGGGCGGGAGCGCTGCTGTGGTGCTTTGACATTCCTAAGCAGGGAGAGCTCCCAGAGCTGCTCAGAATGCTGCTCCCAGCAGCTGAGGAGGCTGTGGGAGAACTCAGAGGGAATCACAGACCCACAGGCAGGCAGAGCAGGCTGCTTCGGGAGCGACTGCTGTGCCAAACAGAGCCGGGGCTGACGTGAGGGGAGGTGTCCCCCCCCGCCTCAGGCTAGGTCAGTCAACCTGCTGTCTCCCCCCCCACCCACCCACCCACAAACCACCCCACTCTCCTCTACCTCCCCCCAGACGCTTCAGTAGAAAAAGCAGCTGACAATCTACTAGGATGCCCATGGAATGATGATATTGAGAAACCTGCATCATGTGACGCTGGGCCTGCCCCATAAGGCATTGCAAACCCTTCCCAAAGCATCCTGCAGCCAGTTGCATAGTGGGATAGCTACCCACAGTGCACTGCTCTCTGTATCAATGCAAGAGCTGCTAGTGTGGATGCACTTTGCCGACACAAGGAGCATAGGTGGACATGCAACAGCAATTTTAATTAAAGTGGCATAACTTTTGCCAACAAAGTTTTGTAGTGTAGACAAGGCCTTAAATTCAGTACCAAGGCCTCATGCTGAGACAGTGATGGGGTTAAGTATCACATTCTCACTTTGTCCTACAAGAAATCATAGAAGATTAGGATTGGAAGAGACTTCAGGAGGTCATTTAGTCCAACCCCCTGCTCAAAGCAGGACCAACACCAAGTAAATCATCCTAGCCATGGCTTTGTCAAGTAGGGCCTTAAAAACCTCTAAGGATGGAGATTCCACCACCTCCCTAGGTAACCCATTCCAGTGCTTCACCACCCTCCTAGTTGAAAACGTTTTTCCTAATATCCAACCTAGACCTCCCCCACTGCAACTTGAGACCATTGCTCCTTTTTCTGTCATCTGCCACCACTGAGAACAGCTGAGCTCCATTCTCTTTGGAAGCCCCCTTCAGGTAGTTGAAGGCTGCTATCAAATCCCCCCTCACTCTTCTCTTCTGCAAACTAAATAAGCCCAGTTTCCTCAGCCTCTCCTCGTAAGTCATGTGCCCCAGGACCCTTGATTATTTTTGTTGCCCTCTGCTGGACTCTCTCCAATATGTTCACATCCTTTCTGTAGTGGGGGGCCCAAAACCAGATGCAATACTCCAGATGTGGCCACACCAGTGCCAAATAGAGGAGAATAAGCACTTCCCTCGATCTGCTGGCAATGCTCCTACTAATGCAGCCCAATATGCCGTTAGCCTTCTTGGCAAAAAGGGCACACTGCTGACTCATATCCAGCTTCTCATTCATTGTAATCCCCAGGTCCTTTTCTGCAGAACTGCTGCTTAGCGAGTCGGTTCTGTGACAAAGTTCCTCCTCTACCTTGGTGGGTCTTGCGCTTATTGGCGGATTTGCTCGCCTCGGAGATTCACAGCAGCCCTCAGTTTGGCTGTTTTCATGAACCCACAGTGCAGGTCAACTTCTCCTGTGTCTGACCTGGAGTTGGGAGGTTTGGGGGGAACCCGGGCCTGCCCTCTACTCCGGGTTCCAGCTCAGGGCCCTGTGGAATGCAGCTGTCTAGAGTGCCTCCTGGAACAGCTGTGTGACAGCGAAAATTCCCTGGGCTACTTCCCCGTGGCCTCCTCTCAACACCTTCTTTATCCTCACCATAGGACCTTCCTCCTGGTGTCTGATAATGCTTGTACTCCTCAGTCCTCCAACAGTCCGCGTTCTCACTCTCAGCTCCTAGTGCCTCTTGCTCCCAGCTCCTCACACATGCACCACAAACTGAAGTGAGCTCCTTTTTAAACCCAGGTACCCTGATTAGCCTGCCTTAATTGATTCTAGCAGCTGCTTGATTGGCTGCAGGTGTTCTAATCAGCCTGTCTGTCTTAATTGTTTCCAGAAGGTTCCTGATTGTTCTGGAACCTTCCCTGTTACCTTACCCAGGGAAAAGGGACCTACTTAACCTGGGGCTAATATATCTGCCTTCTGTCACTTTTCTGTAGCCATCTGGTCCAACCCTGTCACAGTCCCCAGCCTATAGTGGTTCATGGGATTCTTCTGTCCTCAGTGCAGGACTCTGCACATGTCCTTGTTGAACCTCATCAGATTTCTTTTGGCCCAATCCTCCAATTTGTCTAGGTCACTCTGGACCCTATCCTTACCCTCCAGCATATCTACCTCTCCCCTCATCTTAGTGTCATCTGCAAACTTCCTGAGGGTGCAATCCATCCCATCATCCAGATCATTAATAAAGATATTGAAGAAAACCGGCCCCAGGACCGACCCCTGGGGCACTCCGCTTGATACCAGCTGCCAACTAGACATTGAGCCATTGATCACTACCCGTTGAGCTCGACAATCTAGCCAGCTTTCTATCCACCTTATAGTCCGTTCATCCAATCCATACTTTTTTAACTTGCTGGCAAGAATACTGTGAGAGACCATATCAAAAACTTTGCTAAAGTCAAGATATATCATGTCCACTGCTTTCCCCATATCCAAAGAGTCAGTTATCTCATCATGGAAGGCAATCAGGTTGGTCAGGTATGACGTGCCCTTGGTGAATCCATGTTGACTGTTCCTGAACACCTTCCTCTCCTCCAAGTGCTTCAAAATGGTTTCCTTGAGGACCCGTTCCATGATTTTTCCAGGGACTGAGGTGAGGCTGACCGGTCTATAGTTCCCCGGGTTCTCCTTCTTCCCTTTTTTAAAAGGTGGGCACTATATTTGCATTTTTCCAATTGTCTGGGACTTTCCCTGATCCCCATGAGTTTTCAAAGATAATGGCCAATGCCTCTGCAATCACATCAGTCAACTTCCTCACAACCCTCTGAAAGAGAGTCTCCTCTCTGAAAGAGAGCCTCTTCTGCTGCTTGTTTCAGGAAATGTCCAGGGGAAGGAACAGATCAGTTCTTAGAGAGACTCCCTTTGGTGCAGTTAGATTAGCTAGTAAATATAGACTTCTGCTCCACTGACTGCTTCTTTTCAAGACTCCCTGAAAACAACCCTTGATTCAAGAAAGCAAATAAGAATGTGCTAAAATCCCATTGACTTCCAAGGTGTGTAAGTGCCTTGCTGAATTAAGGTCAAAGTAGCTATGAGATGGTAGGTGGGAGTTTTTCTCTTTTCCAGGGTGGAAGATCCTAAGGCTACATCTACACTGCCAAGTTTTTTCGTCAAAAGTTGTACCACTTTAATTAAAACCACTGTTGCATGTCCACCAAAGCTCCTTATGTCGCTGTAGCGCTTCCACACTAGCAATGACACAGAGAGCAGTGCACTGTGGTAGCCATCCCACCATGCAACTGGCAGCAGGGTGCTTTGGGAAGGGTTTGCAATGCCTCGTGGGGCAGGGACAGCATCACATGATGCAGGTTCTCAATCCCATCATTCCATGGGCATCCTACTAGATTGTCAGCTGCTTTTCAACTGAAGTGTGGAGGTGGGGAGAGTGTGTGACAGGGAGTCTGTGTGTATAGGGGAGAGGGGGGAAGAGACAGACAGTGTGTGTTGGGGGAGAGCGAGTATATGGGTGGCATGCTGTCTCCTAAGTTCAGACAGCTGCTGAAAGTAACCTCTGCTGAGGCAGGGGAGGGGGAAACCCCGACATCAGCCCCTGATTTGCTCTTTGTTTCCCAGAGCACAGCAGCACAGCACCGCTGTCAGAACGGAGCTTTGAAAGGGGAGAGGCGCATGACTGCAGGGCTGCTGAGTTCAAACCAATGAGCAGAGTGGTCATTGTGGGACACCTCAGGAGGCCAATTACAAGGATAAAAGCTAGCAAGGTGTTTATACTGGTATTTTGGCGATAAAATCTTTGCACAAAAAGCCTTATCATTCTGCTCAAGGTGGCTTTATTACAGCGCTGCAGCTGAGGAGTTTCATGGCAAAACGTGACTTTGCAGTGTGTAGTCCTCTGCTGTTTCATTGCCAAAAGCTGCCTTTTGGCGCAAAAACTTGCAAGTATAAACCAGGTCTTAGGGTAGTCAGGTCCAGACTTATTTGCACTCTGTGAAGTCAAATAAAATATGATCTTTGCTTTACATTATGTAAACTCCAAATGAATTTGTGTGTGTTAATTTCACTTTTCAAATGACCTCCACTGCTACCCAGAATAAATAAGCAGAGGTCCGTAGTACACCAATGCCAGTTGCTGACAGCTGCCTCATTTACTTTGCCTATATTTCAGAGTGGTAGCCATGTTAGTCTGTATCAGAAAAAACAACGAGGAATACTTGCAGCACCTTAATTTATTTGGGCATAAGCTCTCGTGGGCTAAAAGCCATTTCATAAGATGCCTGGAGTGAAAAACACAGTAGGAAGATATCTATAATAGTACCTGAGGAGATGTGAGTTGCCTTACCCAGTGTGGGGTCAGCTCTAAGAAGACAATTCAATGAAAGTGGTCTATTATCAACAGGATGAAATATCACTTTTGTAGTGGTAATCAGGGTGGCTCATTTCAAACAGTTGCCAAGAAGGTGTGAGTAACAGTAGGGGGAAATTAGTTTTTAGTTTTTATAGTGACCCATCCACTCTCAGTCTTTATTCAGGCCTTATTTGATGGTGTCCAGTTTGCAAATTAATTCTAGTTCTCCAGTTTCTCATTGGAGTCTGTTTTTGAAGGGTTTTTTTGTGAAGAATTGCCACTTTTAAGTCTGTTATTGAGTGTCCAGGGAGGTTGAAGTGTTCTCCAACTGGTTTTTGAATGTTATAATTCTTGACGTCTGATTTGTGTCCATTTATTCTTTTGCATAGAGGCTGTCTGGTTTGGCCAATGTACATAGCAGAGGAGCATTGCTGTCACATGATGGCATATATCACATTAGTAGATGTGCAGGTGAACAAGCCCCTGATGGCGTGGCTGATGTAGTTAAGTGATGGTGTCCCTTGAATAGATATGTGGACAGAGTTGGCAACGGGGTTTGTTGCAGGGGTAGGTTCCTGGGTTAGTGTTTTTGTTGTGTGGTGTGTAGTTGCTGGTGAGTATTTGCTTCAGGTTGGGGGGCTGTCTGTAAGCAAGGACTGTACAACCTATCCTGAAGGACGATCCCTCGCTCTCACAGACCTTGGAAGACAGGCCAATCCTTGCTTACATACTGAGGGTGAAGCTGAAAACAGTTGGGGTCCAACAGAGCATGGGTTTATGTAATGGGAGCCAAAAATGGGTCAACAAGTAAATCTTTGGAGGCAGCTACGGTCATGGAGGGGGTGAATGTGGAGGCAGTGGGGTTATACAGTGTCATGGACAGCAAGACTGGATGTAGTCAGCATAGCCTTGGGGGTCATGGATAACAAGGCTGGAGGCAGTGGGATTTTCATAGAATCATAGTATATCAGGGTTGGAAGGAACCTCAGGAGGTCATCTAGTGCAATCCCCTGCTAAAAGCAGGACCAGTCCCCAACTAAATCATCCCAGCCAGGGCTTTGTCAAGCCTGACCTTAAAAACCTCTAAGGAAGGAGATTCCACCACCTCCCTAGTAACCCATTCTAGTGCTTCACCACCCTCCTAGTGAAATCGTTTTTCCTAATATCCAACCTAAACCTCCCCCACTGCAACTTGAGACCATTGCTTCTTGTTCTGTCATCTGGTACCACTGAGAACAGTCTAGATCCATCCTCTTTGAAAGCAGCTATCAAATACCCCCTCATTCTTCTCTTCTGCAGACTACATAATCCCAGTTCCCTAAGCCTCTCCTCATAAGTCATGTGCTCCAGCCCCCCAATCATTTTTGTTGCCCTCTGCTGGACTATTTCCAATTTTTCCACATCCTTCTTTTAGTGTGAGACCCAAAACTGGACACAGTACCCCAGATGAGGCCTCACCAATGCTGAATAGAGAGGAATGATCATGTCCCTCGATCTGCTGGCAATGCTCCTACTAATACAGCCCAAAATGCCATTAGCCTTCATGGCAACAAGGGCATGCTGTTGAGTCATATCCAGCTTCTCGTCCACTGTAACTCCTTGGTCCTTTTCTGCAGAACTGCTGCCTAGCTACTCGGTCCCTAGTCTGTAGCAGTGCATGGGATTCTTCTGTCCCAAGTGCAGGACTCTGCATTTGTCCTTGTTGAACCTCATCAGATTTCTTTTAGCCCAATCCTCTGATTTGTTTAGGTCCCTCTGTATTCTATCCCTACCCTCCAGCATATCTACCACTCCTCCCAGTTTAGTGTCATCTGCAAACTTGCTGAGGGTGCAATCCATGCCATCCTCCAGATCATTAATGAAGATATTGAACAAAGCCGGCCTCAGAACTGACCCTTGGGGCACTCCTCTTGATACCGGCTGCCAACTTACATGGAGCCATTGATCACTACCCATTGAGCCCGATGATATAGCTAGCTTTCTATCCACCTTGTAGTCTATTCATCCAGCCCATACTACTTTAACTTGCCAGCAAGTTTTTGAAGGGATCACTAGAACCACACTCTACTGAACTAGCTGGCCCACCAGAAGTACTGCTCCTTTGGTCATTTTGGAGAGGAGCAACAGGCAACCGAGGGGACTTATGGCCTCTGGAACAACATGGGCAGGTCAGGGCTCTCTAGGACCTAGGGCAACAGCTCTCACCTGCTCTCTGGGGAGCACTTGGGCCACCTCCTTCTCTTGTCTTTTGGCCCTTTGCCCATAGCAGTCATGGACAAGAGCAAGAACCAGAAGCCAAAGCCTGTCTATAGGTAGCTAGTAACCAGCATAGCTACACCATGCTACAATGGTGATGTAAGTAGCACCACAGCTGAATTAGCCAGCCCCGGAGACAGATAGCTCCTACAGCCATTTCAGGTACAAGCAACAGGTTGCAATGGGATGACATCAGATTAGTGCCTTTTTTTTGCCAGGTTGATTAGCTCAAATGGTAGAGCACTTGCTTTGTATAAGATCTGTGAGGGCATTGATGCCTGCATTTTCCAGCCTGCTCTGCTGTGGTAGGGGGAGCCACCCCTTTCTTATTGCTTTGCTCAAGACCCTGGAGCCATCTCTGTCTCACTGACACCAGACACGTCAGTTGAAGGTGAGAAATTAGCTCAAGCAGTAGAGTAAGGATGGTCTAATAGTGGAGGGATTCAACCAGGATTCAGGAGACCCCAGTTTCAATTTCTTGCTCCGTCAACAACTTCTTGTGTGATCATAGAAAAGGAACATAGGGTACATCTGAACTGCACTGTAAGCCCAGGCTCAGACTCAGGCTCAAGCCCAAAATTCCCCTTCCCTCTACACACAAGTTCTGCAACACGTCACTGAAGTAAACTGCGAGACACAACTAGCACAGCCTAACTCTAATTTATTCTGTATTTGACAAAAATACATGAATGTCCTATTGTTTTAAGAATCAGGAAAAAGTGTTAAATTGCAGAAATGAAGAAAAGTACAGGTGCATCTTTTCACTGAGGCATGTGCTGATCATTGTTATAGCTCCTTAACAAAGGCATCATGTCTTGGCTGCAGAGTTCAGGAATTTTCAGGGAGAAACGTACTAGAGCTTTCTTCATAAAATACTGTGGGCAAATGAGCTATAAGAGGCCACTCCCTTCCCACTGTAGTCACTGTACTACATTATTCATTACATTGTAACAATTTCCCATTGAATGATTTATTCGGCATGTTTTGTGCTACTGAACCGCTCCCTGGCCTGCTTAATAATAGGGAATAGTGTTTAAAAGAGGATGGAAATCCCCGAGCTTCAGCACATTAGCCAACCACTAACTGATAAGATTGGGATGAAACTTCCCTTACAAGCAAGTTTGAGTAATTGTCCTACTATGGGGTTTCTTCCACCTCCCTCTGAAGCACCTGGCTGGCCACTAAGAGGCAGGATGCTGGACTACCTGGACCACTGCTCTGATCAAGTATGGTAATTTCTATGTCAGTAAATTTATGACAATATTTGTTGGAGAAGCTTGATTAAAATTTTAATTATTTTGCCAGCTCTATTTCAAGTGATGCTCTGTCACTCAAGATTCTGGATAAGTAGATGTGGGCTCTCTGCTATTCTAAGCACAGCAGGGTCTAGGTATTTTCTCTCCCTTCCAGAACTCCTTGAAAAGTACTACATACCTTCTGTTTCTGTTCTACAAGCATTGCTCAGCGTGATTGTTATACTTGGGGTACTTTTTTCTCCTCATTAGAAATTAGTTATAAATTCACAGCTACTCTCTCCCACCTCATACTTTCATACTAAGGACCCTATCCTGCAAACACTTATGTTTAATTCTAAGTGTGTGGGTTGTCCCACAGATTCAAAAACCATCAAACATATCTGCAGTCAACTCTAAAATGCACGTAGGTCTCAGAATCTAGAGGATATGTCACCACAATGATAACAACTTAAAGATCCAATTTTTGCTATACATTGCATTTAAGTATACTTCACAGGCTCCGTACACTAAGGAGGAGTGTACCAATGGAGAAAAACAGCTGGATTGAATTGAAGTTCAGATTTTGAATTCAATTTGAGCCTTTGTTTGAAATTTGTAGTACAGCCCCACTTCTTTCTCCAACAAACACTTTACTTTAATACAAAACAAAAACAAACAAAAACACCTACCTTGGGATTTTTCAGACCAGCCAGTCTTGGCTGGTCTGGCAATCTGCAAATCTTGTGGTGAGCATGAGGGCTTCTCCTGGGTCAAAAATGGGAGTAATAGCTCTTGGGGCACATCTGGGCCTGGAAGCCAAAGTCTTGAATGGATCAGCTTGAAAAAGCTTGGAAGAAAGAAAACTAGAACTGAGAACTCTTCCATGTGAAAACACCACAGGGCGATTAGGCCTTGACAAAGTATTAGGAAAAGAGATCTGAGCATATTTTGGAGGTTACAGTGAAGAGCTTGGATTCATCTGTGTCAAAAGATGGATGAGGGAAGGGAGAATGATCCACTTTCACTTCTCTTTGAAAAGGGACAAAGGAAGAGGTGAGACAGATGGAGGTTTTCCAGGCTGGTGATAATCCAACGCTTTGGATGGATGTAACTATCAGTATCTGCAGGGCACGAGCTTCCCTCTGGCAAACTCCAGTTGTTAACTAGAGTTGCAAAATCTATATTAGTTTTATAGAAGAGAGTAGCCTGTGAGCAACACAGGGATCATTCTATCTTAAACCTCAAACTTTTGTGCATAAACATGCAGATTTTTAGCCTCCTAGTAACACTGAGGGTTTTTTCAATGTATGGTAAAGATGAGAGGAGGTAATTTCATCATATCTCAAAACTGGTCGCCAGTTTGTTACTATCCCAGGAACACGTTATTTCTTGTGTCTTTTTAAAAGTGATGGAAATATTGTACTGGCAGAGTATGGAAAGAGGCCACTTTCCTTATATTGATGTGTCACCACCAAGACTAAAATCAGCCTGTGTTCAAATCTGCCCTTGTGCAGTATTCTTGCCAGCAAGTTAAAGTATGGATTGGATGAATGACTATAAGGTGGATAGAAAGCTGGCTAGATTGTCGGGCTCAACGGGTAGTGATCAACGGCTCAATGTCTAGTTGGCAGCCGGTATTAAGCGGAGTGCCCCAGGGGTCGGTCCTGGGGCCGGTTTTCTTCAACATCTTTATCTGAATGATGGGATTAATTGCACCCTCAGCAAGTTCGCAGATGACACTAAAATGGGGGGAGAGGTAGATACGCTGGAGGGTAGGGATAGGATCCAGAGTGACCTAGACAAATTGGAGGATTGGGCCAAAAGAAATCTGATGAGGTTCAACAAGGACAAGTACAGAGACCTGCACTTAGGAAGGAAGAATCCCATGCACCGCTACAGGCTGGAGACCAACTGGCTAAGCAGCAGTTCTGCAGAAAAGGACCTGAGGATTACAGTGGATGAGAAGCTGGATATGAGTCAGCAGTGTGCCCTTGTTGCCAAGAAGGCCCAATGGCATATTGGGCTGTATTAGTGGGAGCATTGCCAGCAGATCGAGGGAAGTGATTATTCCCCTCTATTCAGCACTGGCGAGGCCACACCTGGAGTATTGAGTCCAGTTTTGGTCCCCCCACTACAGAAGGGATGTGGACAAATTGAAGAGAGTCCAGCGGAGGGAAATGAAAACGATTAGGAGACTGGGGCACATGACTTACGAGGAGAGGCTGAGGGAACTGAGTTTATTTAGTCTGCAGAAGAGAAGAGTGAGGGGGGATTTGATAGCAGCCTTCAACTACCTGAAGGAAGGTTCCAACGAGGAAGGAGTTAGGCTGTTCTCAGTGGTGGCAGATGACAGAACAAGGAGCAATGGTCTCAAGTTGCAGTGGGGGAAGTCTAGATTGGATATTAGGAAACACTATTTCACTAGGAGGGTGGTGAAATCTCCATCCTTAGAGGGTTTTAAGGCCTGGGTAGACCTTGGCTGGGATGATTTAGTTGGTGTTGGTCCTGCTTTGAGCAGGGGATTTGACTAGATGACCTCCTGAGGTCTCATCCAACCCTAATATTCTATGATTCTATGATAACGTCACAGGTCTCTCCTGGAAATAAGTCCTGCCAGCAATAAGAAACCTGGCTGCAATAAAAGGGAAAAAAGTATGTTCTTCCCTGATGGAAAGGTCTCGGATCTGCAGCAGAAAGGACCAGGAGCAGCCTAAGCAGCCTTGAGCTAGGAACCCTAAAATGAGCCAGTCCTGAGTAAGAGAACTAGTTTGGATTTAATCTCATTTCTTTGTTTGATAAAGTTCAATCCCAGGAAATGAGTGAGTTTTGCCCCAACAACGTAAGGCAAAGTATAGATTTTAGATCAATAGAAACAGAAAGTGTCAGTGACCTGTTACAAGTGTCTGCTTTTTATATTAGATATTGTAATGGAATTACTTCTTCTAGAATATTATGATCTACGCCTTGATTCCCCTCCCACTTACACTAGTCTTACCCAGTGTCATTCCACTTACTCATGATTCTCACAAGTGTGCAAATGGAATTGAGCTCCTAATGCACAAGAAATGGAAAATATAAATATAAGATGTTATAAACTCATTACCAGATGTCCATCATCCTGGTGTCTAGGCATGATAGTTGGGAGGTGAGAGGGATCTGAAACCCCAAGGTGAATCAACACTGAACAGAAGGTTCTTTACACTCCATTGAACAATTCATGAGGGTGTTTTTCGTCATAGCAACTGTAGGTGGCAAAGACAATACTTGATGGTTTCCATGGTGAACTTTCCCCCAGACTGTTGCTGTCAGTTCAAAAGGGAACATTCTGAATACATTTATTTCAGGTAGATGAAAGCAAACTGAGCACTGAACTGTCCACAGTCTTTGGGAATTAAACACCAGTGTGGTTCACTGACAACCTGTGTTACTTTTGGGTGACTGAAAATATCTCCACTAGAAAAAGCATTTGCAGAAAACAAACACAATAGGAAAATGCTAGTTACTGAATGTGAAGCATTATCAAGGCCTGAGGCCCCATGGGATTCATGCTGTTCTGGATATGATAGAAAAACACTCAAGGATGGCTCCAACACCAAACAACATGCAAGAGGTTTCTTTTCCTTTTACTACCCTCAGTTAGGAATCTACAGTGCTGAAACCTTGCATTTAGCAGTCCCTGGTTTCTCTGGGTCACTATTGCCCAAAGCTCAATTTTGAAATTTTGGCCTCTCTGCAGGCCCCAGACGCCATGGTCTAAATTTATATGCTAGCCTTTTGTGAGGTGAAAATGGGTATAGTTCAATGCTATGAAAGCAGAATTACTGTGGGGATATGTACTGACCCAACCAGGGAAAGCTCCCTGCACAGAGTGTTGTAGCCATGGACAGAAGTAATCTGTGCAAGGGATAGAATTCCCATACTGTAGATCATGTGAGTTTCAATGTGCTGACCATATCCTCCCAGATTGGAGTACGCTTTTCTCATCTCTTTCACAGAAGACCAGAGGAGTACATTTCGGAGGACTGTGTCACTCCACACTTCCTACATACTGAAACACAAGAGAGGTGACCTGGATTTGATTACTTGACATCTGAAAGGTTTAAAAAAGGGGTTGGGTTTGCACTGAGGTTTCAGCAAGTTCTTCCTCATAACTAGTTCCCCTCTGCTGATTCAGAGCTGAGTTTTATACTCTGGCTGTCAACTTGGCCAGCTGAAGTTCCCCTATGCTAGACATTTCCCATGTGCGGTAGAGTTGGTGCAGGCAGAAGGAGTACCCCACTGCAGGCAGTGCCTTGGCTGTATAACCTAGTAGAGTGTCCACAGCCAGAGAACCACTGTGCTTTTGATGCATCAAGATGCCACACTGGCTCTTAAAGCCGTGAGTACTCAAGTGCAAATTAGGATAGTCCTGAGGCTTCTCTAATTTGTGGTGGGGCTGAAGAGACCTTCCACTGGCATAAAACCACCTCCACTCCAGCTTCAATCCTGTCCAGACCAGATTATGACCTTCTGAGGCCCTAAACTGTCAAGTGTAAGAGGCCCCATACCATAAAAAAAATGAATTTATTATTTTCACAGAAAGGACATTGAATATATAAACATGAAAGCTTTATATTTGGATATATACAAAGGTGAAGTTGAAAACAGAATAATAATCTTCATTTTCAGCAGCCCTCTCTGTAACGATGACATCATGACAAAATAAATTGTAGACAAATTCTTTGAAGTAATTGCGTATGTAAGTAAAGTAGAAGTAAACAATACAATATAAAAAATACAAAAAAAATATAGTAAATTATATAATTTACTAGAAGAGTGCTCAAGAAATTTTTCTTCTCTGTTGGGGCATCTAAATTGTGAAATTCCTTTTCTGAATGCACTATGAGACTCTTAGAGGATATAAGATGACACTAGAAGATACAAGAGGCAATAGAGGATATAGGTTGCAGATAACCCACAAGCTTAAAGCTCAACTATTAGTTATATTGATATGAATTACACCTAGATAATAAGCAAACTATCAGAAAATTTTATGTGGAATGTATTTTTCCAATAAATTGATTTGTTTATTTTTAAAGACAGTTACGCTGAATTACCTAATATTGGAACTAAAATTTGAAACCAGTAAAAAAATTAATCTTATATTATGAATATTGAGATTTAAATATCTACACAACAACAATGTGTGTGTGTGTGTGTGTGTGTGTGTGCGCGCACGCGTGCCAAAAACCTTTGTTATTTCACAAGGAGATGTCTGTGAAAGTTACTGCTATTTGTCTATGGTCTCACAGGAAAACAAAAGAGGATATATAATTTTTTTTACTGTGAATAAGGAAAATTATCCTTTTCATATGAATAAATGAAAAAAATATTTGATTAATTTTATTAAGGAAATACAAAGTTTATCCACAGTATATATAAAAGATATTGACGAATGTTTATTCCATTTTAATTTTTGCCACAAAACAATAAATTGTTGGGATTTTTCTTTTGCCATACTATAAAAATGCAATATATTATGCATATGATATGTGATTTATAAGACTATATAAGAATTTTTACATCACATACTACCTATAATAAAATATTATCTTGCATGCTCCAAACCTGCAAAGCAGAAAATCCCAGTCTTTTTTCTAGGCAGACATCTCTTTTCATGTTTGCTTCTCTGTCCTCTGTCTCCCCAAAGACCACTAATTAATCTCATGTAAACACCTTGGACACACAGAGTGACAGCAAGCTATATGCACGAAAGAGAAGGAAAGAATTTACCAGAAAAAAACTGGTAATCTCTAGATAGGCATTGAGAAAGTGAGAAAAACTAGCCTATATTCAAGCAAATATAATGAATTTTATAGACTTTAATAGCTTATAAACCATATATGCACATAGTTTGAAATAACTTGCTCACTAAGTACTCAGAATATTTTGATATATATGTATATCTTCCTCCACTTCTCTCAAAACCCTCTATTTATCCTTTCATCAGCACTCTGACATTTACTGTGAAGGTTCCCAAAACTGATGGCGGGAAGCCAACACAAATTTATCCTCCTCAAGATCCCCACTCGACCCAAATCTATAAGACAATCACCTGCAAACTCAATCATGTGAAGCATGGGTAGCACATGAAGCAGAAAGCGGCGTGCACACTAAAATACACAATTGTCCGTATGTACAGACCCAAAGAAGAAAGAACCCACGAATATACCACTAGGAGCGTGGCAGGACGGCTTCACGACATTGCCCTCTCCAACCTCACATTTTCCCTGATTTTATCAGCAGTGAGAGTATTAATTTTTTTATTTATTTAAATAAGTTATAAGGCACGGTCAGAAATTTAGCAGGAGCAGCTGGCCACAAAATGCTGCCTTGGGAGACTGATAGCAGGCTTAGTTGTAGAAATAGTAATTTTACACGTGCAATTATTGTTTTTTTCTCAGCCCTGGCCTCCCGCCTGTCAATAATAAACAGTTAGTGAAGGGTATGGGTATTTGTGTAGCCAGATGTGTATATTTTTATAATATTTGATTGAAAATGTCTATATAGTGTGACAAAGCTCTGTCCTTGCCTCCGTGGGTCCTGCGTTTCCTGGCGGATTTCGCTAGCCTCAGAGGCTCACTGTGACCCTCCACGTAACCCTTCTTTCTCTAGAGACAAGGATCACAGTCTACTGAGCCATCTTCATCATAAGCCAGCGAGGGAGATGAGGAGAAGTTATCCTTCCTTGCACAGTCTCTGTTGTCTCCCAGTCTCAGTGAGTAAACAGGGGGCAAAGGTCGGGGGGGGGAGCCCAGGCCCACCCTCTACTCCAGCCCAGGGACCCTAATAGTATCAGCTATGGTAGCTGACCTTTTAGAAACATGACATGTACAATTCCCTGGGCTACTTCCCCCACAGCAGCCTTCACTTCCTCAAGCTCCACTTCACCCTTACCTCTGGGCCTCCTTCCTTGTGCCTGATATGGTGTGTACTACTCAGCCTCTCCAACTGCACAACTTCTTCCCACAGCTCCTGACATGCACACACCCACCTGATTGACTGACTGGGAGGCTTTTAACTAGTTTCAGCCAGCCCCTGATTGGCTTCAGGTGTCCCAATCAACCTAGCATTCTCCCTGCCTTCTGGAAAGTTCTTAATTGTCCCCAGGTGTCTTAATTGACCTGGAGCAGCTTCCATTTCACTTAACCTGGTACCAGGGATTTGTTTAGCCTGGAGCTAATATATCTATCTCCCACTACTTTCCTATAACCATCTGGCCTTGCCACGTCACAATAGAGAGAGAATTTTTTTTTTTCCAAATCTCCTTTATTTATCAACCGATTTTGATAAAATTTTAAATGGAGTCAGTTTTGGGTTTTTTTTAGAGGCCCCTCATATTGTGAACCCCTAAACTGTAGCTCAGTTATCTTATACCTTAATCCGGCACTGGTCCTACCCCAATCAACACTCAGCCCAACCCAACGATCATCCTTAATACTTGTATTCAAATAGGTCCAAATCCTAAGAGCTGCTGAACACTATATTTTGCTCTCAATAGGTCCTTCATCATTCTCTCACCATGCACACATCCTCCGTCATAATACAAGAACCAGGGGACATTCAATGACACTGAAAAACAACAAATTTAAACTGATCAAAGGGGAAGTATTTTTTTCAAACATAGAAATCACCTGTGGAATTCATTACTAGCAAATATTGAGGTCAAAAACATGTAAGGATTTAAAAAAAAAGAATGTTCTCCTTTGAGTGATTGAGCACATATACATTCTACTGTAGGTGTATATGGACCCAATGCAATCAAGTCAGAGTCTTTCAACCACATGTGCAGGCAGCACATGCGCCCCCACTGTCTTCATGCACCAAGCCTAGGACAAAAAGGGGCATGGTTGCTGCCTCTGTCTCAGTTCCTTCTAACCACCATGGGAAAGAGCTGAAGCTCACTGTCGCTTTTTGAGTTTTGGTTAATCAGCCTTCAGGAATTCTTGTATTGTCTGTAGTTGTTGCTTAATTTAGTGTAGTTAGTAATGTAGTGGTTTATCTGGTGTTTGTGACACACTATACCTCAGGGGAGCACCCTATAACCCCCATATTCATCATTTGTATATAATTATGACATTGCATTGTGATAGGGTGAACTCACTCCACACTGGACTGGGAAGGGTTAACTCCTCACTGTGGGTAGAGGAAGCCACGCCCCCACGTCCCTACCAGGCATGCTCCAAGTGTAGCAGCAGTATAAGAGGGAACCCAGAGACCCCGAAGATGCACAGATCATAGATGGGAGTGACAAGGTAGGAAGTAGCCCCAGGGGAGACAAGTCAGCGTGTTGCGGACGGATCCCCACTGACCCAGTGGTGGACTCACTCGCCACTGCAAGGGCCCTGGGTTGGGACGCGGTGGAGCAGGGAGGGCCTGGGTCACCCTACCTGGCTGCCACCCCCCCTCTTGGGTGGCAATCCACACACACACACACACACACACACACACACACATCCCCACTTGACCCTACAGCTCTGCTCGGAGGGCAACTTTATTAACTCTGGCCACTAGGCCCTACAGTCCCTCCCAGAGGGTCATCCTATTGACTATGGCCTCTAGGCCATACAGCTGTGCCCAGAATGTGACCCTGTTGGCTCTGGATGCAAGGCCATACAGCCGCGTCCGGAGGGCAAATATATTGACTCTGACTGATAGGCCATACAGCCATGCCTGGAGGGGTATCTCCATTGACTCGGGCTGCTAGACCTGGCTGCTGGTGAACCCAGTGGATCATTAATGATTCTGGCCACTAGAGCTTACTGCCCTGTAGACCCAGGGTATCTCTATTGACTTTGCCCATTGGGCCTTACTGCCTTGCAAACCCTGGGGTACCCCTATGGATTCTGGACACTAGTCCTTACTGCCTTCCAGAGAAGGGCTACCCTCCAGATGTGGGTCACATTATCCTATTGCCCTGTGGAACAAGGCGATTCCATAGACTCGGCCAGTGGGCCTTAAAGCCCTGCAGATCAGGGCAGCTCTACAGACTCCTGCCCTTAGGTCTCATGGCCTGGAGACGAAGGGTAGCTTGAAGGATGGTGTGAACTCACCATGCACTGGACGTGGTCTCTCTCACCCCATCATATGCATATAAAGCATGCCTTGTAAGGTATCATGGGAAAGGTTATGATCCTTTGAAACCCACTGTTCCAACTAAATATGTATATCTTTAATTAATATGAAGTTATGAGAATTGTGTTGTATGGTTGTCACCAAAATATGTTGTGGGTTTGGGAAGTGCCAGATATTAGCTCCTGCAAAGACAATAGCAAGGGAGGTAACCAATGCCAGGGCAGATGCCAAACAGCCATCACCAGCCATTGTCCAGCAGAGGCATTACAATTCAATGACTCACTCACAGGAGACACACCAGGGGTATTGCTTCACTCTGTGACTCAGCAATGCCCACCAGACATGCCTAGTGGACTTATGTTTTCCAAGCACAGGGAATAAGGGTATAAAACACAGCACAGTGGCCCCAGACTTTGCCTTTTCTCTTCCCCTACCTACACTGCAAGCAACGAGACTGCTCAGAAGACTGGAGACTCCAACAGAGAAGACTGACCCAGGTTTCAAGGGTGTAACCTGCGTACTATGAACTGCAATATCCAGTTGATGAGAAAACTGCTTGATCTAAATAATGCCTAGTGTCTTACAGGTTTAAGATTTAGATTGTGCACTTATTTTGTTTTCTTTGGTAACTATCTCTGACTTTTTGCCAATGACTTATAATAACTTAAAATCTATCTTTTGTAATCAGTAAACTTGTTTTACTGTTTATCTGTACCAGTGAGTTTGCCTGAACTGTTTTGTAAATCTGCTCAGGTCACAAAGGCTGGTGCAGGTCCACTTTCCATTGGTGAAGTGGTGAACCAGTTAATAAACATGCATTGCCCAAAAAGAAGGTCTTGAGCAGTGCAAGACGGTATATTCCTAGGGTACTAGGCTGGGAGCTGGGCAGATTTGGCTGGTGCCTTTCTCTGTGTGATTCATGAATGACTCTGGGAGCATTCGTGCAATCTAGCTGGGTGTGGGGTTCCACACGTGGTTGTACTGAGTGGTAACAGCACCTGGACGGGTTTGCTGCTTGCCACCAGTAAGGCATTGTGAGAGACAATCCAGAATAGTGAGTAAAAGAGGCACAGTGGTTCCACAGTCCCAGGCTGCACCCTGGGGAGATCCCATCACAGTGGTGCAATGAGCTGGGTAAATACACCGCTTGTTGTACTGAGTGAGATTTGCACTTCATACATTGGTGTAGGGATTTTAAGTGAGATTCAGGTGTGGTGGCTAAGGACAGTCAGGAGGAAGCTACCAGTTTGTAATTTTCTGTTTGCTTATTTCAGGAAAGGGAAGTAGGGACAGAGAAGCAGGAAAATGAGTGAAAGCAGTGAAGCCAGTGAGAAGCTGGAGCTGTTTAGACTGCAGGTTGCAGAATAAGAGAGGGAGCACCAGAGAATATTGGAGCTAAAGGATCTCAAGATAAAAGAGAAAGAGAGAACCTGAGAACCAGAAACAAGCACATCTAAGGGCCCCAGAACTAAGAGCTAGAGAATCTGAAGAGAAAGAAAGAGATAGAAAACACCAACTGGACCTGCTAGAGAAGCAGAACCAGAACCCATCGACCCCAACGATTCCCACCACTCCAAAAATCCACAATTGGGACCATTTATGTCCTGCATACAATGAAGTAGATGATATTTCTGAATATTTGACTAACTTTGAAAGGCTGCGTGCAGTGCATGAAATCCCTTACACCAAGAGAGTTCCTACCTTGATTGTGAAATTAACTGGTAAAGCTCTAAATGTATTCAATGAACTGCCCATTAAGGATGCTTTAGACTGTTATAAATTCAAAAACACTGTTTTGCAAAGGTTTCAGATTATCCCTGAAACATATAGAGTTAAATTTAGGAATCTTAAGAGGGATAGTGGCATGTGTAATGGGGAATATGTGGGGGGGGAGGAAGATTTGATGGGAGAATGGGCGAGGGGCAAAGGTGTTACAAGCTTTGAGGGAATTTTTGATCTTGTTGCTCAAGAGCATTTCCTAGGCATATGTAAAGTGTCTATGGGACAAAAATGTAAAGTCTGTGGATGAGATGGCATCTTTGAATAGACATAGGCATCTATTGAAAGCAAACCACCAAAAGAGGAGTTTAAACCTGATGGGAAAGGAGGGCCCCCGTTTTATCCCTAGCAAGAAGGAGAGGGGTTGGGAGTCCTGATGTGGTAGTAAGACTTTATGTTTGTATTTTGTACAATTTAGAATGAAGGATAACTAATAATGTGATAATGTAACATGTATTGATGTATGGTTTGACCATATCCTGCCAGCCACCCTTTTTGAATAGCAGAAAGGAATGGCCTAATGCACCATTGGTAGAGATGCATCAGCCAGAATTTCTTTGTGTCTGGACTGATTTCAAGGCAGTAAAAGACCTTTGAGGGTCACTACTTTGTTGTAGGTTTAGCATTTTAATATAAGTAAAAGAATACCATGATCGTTTTCTTTTGCATTGCAACTTGATGTTCCTGTTCAAAATGTTCTGTGTAAATTAATTCTGTTTTGTGTGTGAATGAGGAATGTGTGTTATAAGAGATAAGTGTAAAGGCCATTCTAGGGAGAAACCGGAGACGGACGCAAGGGCTCCAGGAGGCTGCAACACGCCCCTATTGAAATATCACAGGAGGGCAGATTGACGACTCTAAAGATGAGACAGGCACCTATCAGTTGGGACAAGATAGCTGTGATCAAAACCAGCATCGGATAACTCCCTGAGGAACTTGATGAAAGAACAAGATAAAGGGTGAGAAGGACAATTTAAGAAAACAAGCGTTCGTCAAACAACAATTGATTACAGCATGACAGTGCAAAACTCATTGGTCCCAATGAAGGAAAATCACTATAAGAACAGGGTGCCTTCCATGAAACTTTGGATTCGTCCTGCCAAGACTTCCCCGGAGCATCATGTTGTGACCGACAGAACCCAGCTCCTCCCTACCTGTGATCAACCTAGCTGGCCACTAGATTGATCCAGACTCTGGACTGGTAACTATATAACATTGACTGGCAGGACAGTGTGTATGTGTGTGTGTGTGTGTGTGTGTGTGTGTGTGTGTGAGTGTGATTGAATATATATGCTAATTGTTGTATCTTCAGTAAACGCAGCGTATTGCCTTTTACCCTGAAGAAGATCCCGTGTGCTTCTTATAAGCATAAAACAGACATTCCCCTCCCCAAAAATATCCCCTTACCGGTAATTCCTATCCCAAACCTCCTATCAAGACAGAGGAGCCGAGAAGGTGCTACCTCTGTAATTCCACTGAGTACCTGAAGAATAGATGCCCAAGCTGAGGGAAAGTAAACCCCCACTAGCCCATGTTAATGCAGCTTTCCTCAGCACAGAGGCCCCAGAGGGAAACCAGACAGGAACACCCATATCTTACCTAGCAAGTTCTGTGGGGATCCAATACAGTATTCCTTCTTGCTACTGATCACCAAACTAACAGTCCTAGCCTTGTGGAAGAAGTCATTCCCCACTAGCATGTCCATTACTCCCACAATCAGATCACTTTCCAGATCTTCCTATGCCACATGGATTTTAGCTAGTGGTACAGGGAATCTGGTTTCACCTACCCCCACAATCTCTACCATTTGGCCAGGCAGTATATTAGTACATATCATGCCAGTATATTGGGTTTCCGGAGAAAGGTGTTGAGGCCCCAGAAACTGCTCAGGGGAATGGAGAAAGTCTCTCTGCTTCTCCTGCAGCAGAAGGCAGCAGCCTGCTTTCAGGTGGGGGAGGGGCTGGGATGAACTTCTCCACACCTGAGGAAGACAGCATACCCTCAGGGCCAAGGGCAGGGGAAATGTTGTCTGTGACTGAGGATGCTGTCCCAGTTGTTAGCTGTCTGTCTTTTGCTCAGCTGCAAAACCAAGGGGAATGGGAAGAAGTTTTTTAAAGAGCATGGGACATTGTATAGAGAGACTCCTGTGGGAAAGAACAAAAGCCCCGGGCAGCCCTTTAAGCAGTTGGTTGTACCCAGCCAACACTGTGGGGAATTAATGTGGCTAGCACATGATAGTCCTTTTGCTGCTCACTTGGGGGAACAGAGAACATATGACAGGCTAAAGAGAAATTTCTACTGTTCAGGAATACAGAATGATGTAAAAGATTATTGCAGGTCTTGTGAATTGTGCCAGGACAGCAAGAAACCTGCAGGTTTCAGAAAGTTCCTCTATGTCGCTTGCCCATGATACAGAAAGCATTCCTAAGGGTAGCAATGGACATTGTGGTCCTTATGCAGCATCCCACCCAGAGAGGGAACAGGTATATCTTAGTAGTAGTGGATTTTGCCGCCAGGTACCCTGAGGCAGTTGCTCTGACTAATGTTGAAGCTGAGACTGTGGCAAAGACCCTTCTTACTATATTCAGCAGAGTGGGTTTCCCTAAAGAGATTTTGTCTGATCGAGGGGAAAATTTCATGTCACAACTTTTCAACGAGCTATGGAAGTTGTGTGGAGTGAAACAGCTTAAAACTGCCCCATATCACCCACAGGCCAGTGGCTTGGTGGAAAGGTTCAATGGGACCTTAAAATCCATGCTAGGGAAGTACACTAAGAAAAGGGGCCAAAATTGGGATAAGTTATTACCATTTCTGTTGTATGCATACAGGGAGATACCCCAAGATTCCACAGGGTTGTCCCAATTTGATCTTTTGTATGGAAGAAAAGTAAGGGGCCCCTTGATCTCATTAGAGATTTCTGGGAGGGGAACACTGAGGTAAAAGAAGAACCAGTGACTGAATACGTTCAGAGGTTCAGGAAAGAATTAAAAGACATGATGGAAATCGTTAAACCAATCTTCAAGACAGTCAGTCCAAACAAAAGGCATGGCATTACAAAAATACTTGTAAATGCATGTTTGAAATGGGGGATTTGGTGATGGTGTTAAGTCCAGTGAAAAAATATAAGATGCAAAACTCTTGGGAGGGACCCTTTGAGGTAGAAGAAGTGGCAAATAAGGACACATATCAAGTTAAAAAGCCCCTTGATGATGCTGTCTCACAGCTTGTACATGTGAACAGGCTTAAAGCCTATCACAGCAGGGAAGCCATAGTAAACCAGATCTGTTGCATGGAAGGGGAAAAGGAGGCACATCCCCTTATTGATTTAATGGCTGAATGCCAAGATGGTTCAACCATAGAAAATGTTAAAATCTGCAGTGAGTTAACACCAACTGAAAGGGGGGGAAGTGTTATCAGTGCTACAAAGATACAGTGAGGTGTTTTCCAACAAGCCAGGAAAACCACATGTTAACCCACAAAATCCTGACACAAAGGATAAAACCACCCCCTTCCAGGCCTTACATGGTCACTGACAGGGTGAAAGAATAAATCTGTACAGAGATATACAATATGTTGGACCTGGGAGTAATTAAGGAGTCTGACAGTTCTTGGGCATCCCCTGTAGTCTTGGTTCCTAAAAAGGACAAAACTGTAAGATTCTGTGTGGACTACAGAAAATGTAATGCTATTACAGTACCAGATGCATACCCTATGCCTAGGATTGATGACATGCTGGATATACTGAGCAAAGCCAAATAGCTCAGTACTTTTGATCTAATTCGAGGTTACTGGCAAATCCTTCTGGATGAGGATGCACAGAAAAAATCCACTGACATAGGACTCTATGAATTCACAATGTTACCTTTTAGTCTGGTCAATGGTGGTGCAACCTTCCAGAGACTGGTCAACAAAGTGCTAAGTGGTTTACAAAATTTTGCAAGGGCATACATAGATGACATAGTAACTGGGCATACAATAGATGACATAGTAACATAGATGATGTTCAGTAATTCATGGGACACCATCAGGGAATCGTGCTTTGACAGCTCAAAGAGGCTGGTTTAATCATAAAACCCTCTACATGCAAAATAGGAGCAGCTAAAGTCCCTGATTTAGGACATTGAGTTGGAGGGTGACAAATATCCCTGAGCTGCTCAAAGAGGAAGACATTGTAAATTGGCCTCTGTGCCTCAAACTAAATGGCAGTTCCAATCATTCATAGGCCTAACAAATTATTACAGAAGGTTTGTGAGTTCAATGACATTATAGCCCCCATCACGGACTTGTGTAAAAAGCACCAACCCAATAAGGTGGTTTGGTCAGAGGCATGCCAAAAGGGTTTTGATAAGATCAAGACACTCTTGTCTGGGAAAACCAGAATAGTGAGTAAAGGCGACACAGCGGTCCCACAGTCCCCATTTACACATCCGGGACCCCGTCACAGTGTTTACTATGCAGAAATCTACAGGTTTCAAAAAATGTGGCAACATGCAGAGCTGTGATCTCTGTAAGTGACAAGCACAAAAGTTGCCCAATCTGTTTAGTGGAGGAACGTGTGAGGAGTAAATGTTCCACTTGTACTTCCTTCCCAACAAAAATGAAAAAAACAGAGGATTTAAACTGGAAAGCACACCTTCTCAACAAGATGATGCATCCCTCTTTAAGCCTGACCATGAGAGAATGGAGCGTTAATCCAGGAGGAGTCCCCCTGGTTGCCCCAGCCTCTAAGCTGAAGTCTTCTGAGAAATGTCACTCATCTTCTTCTCCAGCGGCTTCTTCAAAGTGCTCAAAATCCTCATAAAAAGGCTCTGAAAAAGTCCTGGGGTTCAGAGTCCAGATCTGTTTGCAAGCCTGACACTGACACTCACCAGCACTGTCAAACTCAGTGCCAGCAGGGCCATCAAGACAGATGCCTTTGCCTCTACTGGAGAGACCTTCAACTCCAGCATCATCGGCTCCTGTCGGGGGTTGGTTGAGTGGTCTGGGCCGACAGCAGTGCCTCCTAGTGACGTTCTGGGATAAAATGCTTAATGGTGAGAGCCCAAAGTTTGCTTTGCCTAGCAAAATTATCACAGGGTAGTGTGACCCACTGGTGAGAGTCTGAAGGCTGTTTCGCCTAGCAGCAATATCACAGGGTAGTATCACTAACTGGTGAGAGTCAAAAGGCTGCTTTGCCTAGTGGCAATATTACAGGGGAATGTCATTCACTGGCAAGAGTCCAAAGGCCAATTAGCCTAGCAACAACAGTTTAAGGGTAGCATTACCTAATGGTGAGAGGGGAGGGGGGAGCAGAACCCGGGCCCACTCTACTGGGTTCTGACACAGGTCTCTGCAAAGCAATAGACAATATACGTAGCTTAGGCTTGGGATCCCTCCTGACTTCCTCCCTGGTTTGTCTCCAGAGCCCATTCCCCTACTGACAGCAAATCGTCACCCTCAGCTCCTACGGTTGACAGATTTCCAGCAGTTTGGCTAAGAGGTTCAGTCCCTGTCGCTTGGATGGTGTCTTCTCAGCTGCTGCACCCAACTGCTCTCCTCAATTAGCCCAGACTGAGCTGAGTTGCTCCCACCAAAAGTAGCATGACCAGCAGAGGTCCCACATCCTGCATTCAGAGCAGCTACTTAATCCTCACCTCACCACTCGAGACACCCCATCATGCCACCACAAGCGTTCAAATGAGGGTGTCAGATTATCAAGCACTCTTGTCCAAATATACTTTTATTAACTAGGCAGCAATTTCAAAATTTCCAGGCAAATTACCAGAGGGATACAGGGATTAGTTTTTGGCCATAGTACCCGAAGGTCATCTCTCTGCTCCCACATCCTTCCAATCAGTGATTGACATGTCAGGTACTATGTCATATTCGATGGCTTCAGGCATTTTTAGTCGCAAAAGAGCTGCAAAATACAATAGCTGGTCTACAGTTTGAAGGTGTGTGATGCTGTATGACTGAAATATGACCATGTATATCATTGTTGCTACCAGTTATACAATTGCAACACATTTTCCACAAAGTGTATCATGTACAGTGTCAATAGAAAAGTTATGATTTGCTAAGTATGTTTATCCTGTTTATATCCATGTATCATCACTGTATCTGAAATTATGAATATTGGCTATATAGATCTATATCCCAAATTTGTTTGTTCCACTCATCAGGTAAAAACACTGAAGCCAGACAGCTTTGTGTTGATGACCCATCAAAGGCAATTGACTCTCACAACGGGTCATAGAAGAAAGTCGTCCAATCCATCAAGTCTTTCTGTGGACTCCTTAGTTTCCAATGGCTGCTCCTGTGAGTCATCAAAGCCATGTGACTTGTTCATGTGACCCTGAACTCCATCTTGTGCCTGTAATTTTCCACAAACTAAGACTGTGAGCTTTGTTTGGGACAGTAAAATTCCATGCTCATGGGAGAGGGTATAAAAGACCCTGGAAACATCATTCCTCTGGACTATATTGCTAACAAGGAAACTCTAAAAAAGGATGATGACCCTTAAGCTGTTTGGATAATTTCCAGAGAGACTTTTGCAAACTATTCCATCTCTGCTACAAACCTGATATAAGAACTTTGCAACAATTGTATGTATATGATCTATTAACCATTATAAGTCTCTAATTCTTTTCTCTTAAAAATAAATGTTTAGATTTTAGTTACTAAAAGATTGGCAACAGCATGCTTGTTGGGTAAGATCTCAGTTATTGACCTGGCTATGTGGCTGATCTTTTCAGATGTTTTCAGAACAGAAGAACCCTTTGTTTGATTAAATTGGTTTTCAATAACCACTCGTCATAAAGTCCAGTGTCTGGCTGGTGAAATAAATGTTGGAATGCCTGAGGAGACTGCATTTTTGACTTACTGTTAACCCCTGTGGTGAGACAGAAGTACACTTTTGTTACTGCCTTGGTATATCTAATGGTAGAATAATCACTAGTCTGGGGGGTGTCTGCCCTATTACTCAGCAGTTTATCCTCAGTCGGGCATCTCTCTTTTTCATACATGGACAGAGGGTACATCGAACAGTTGAATGCTCAGCACTCTAAAGGAGAGATAAGTGATTCAATTCACCTCTATCTTTCGTCAACCTACTTTCCAGGTCCCTTTTCAGGGATCCATGTCATGAGACCGTTTTTTAATATCAAGAAGTACAGCATCTACTGGAATTGGGAGCAATCGAGGAAGATCCTTACCAGCATGGAGGGAAATGTTTCTATTCCCACTACTTCCTGATTCCCCAAAAGAGAGGTGGTCTTCAACCCTTTCTGGATTTAAGAAACCTGAACAGATTTATCAAACAAATCAAATTCAGGATGATCACCCTCACTTCTATTATCCCTTCCTTGGAGACTGGAGATTGGTTTGCTGCCCTCAAGCTGCTGGATGCTTACTCTCATGTAGCAATATATCCTGGCACAGAAAGTTTCTTCGGTTCAGGGTAAACATCAGGTACTACCAGCAAATAGTCCTGCCTTCGGCCCCTCCTCAGCCCAAAAGGTGTTCACAAAGTGTATAATGATCATAAGGGTAGGGTGCTTGGCAGGCTGCCTGATGACTCCACACACAGCTAGTATAAAAAGGCAGAGCCTGCACAGTGTCAGATGAGGCAGGCAACAGCAGTGGGGAGGATCAGTGGGTCTAAATGTGAAGTGTAGTGATGGCGCTGCAACCAGAACATGAAGTCAAGGAGGCTAAAAAGAACCCAGAATCTGGTGCAGGCTTCTCCCTGCGGCACTTCACCTGGGAGGAGATCGGGCTCCGCACGGGCCAGGGGCACCCGCAGCAGGAGCAGTGGCTGGTGATTGACAGGAAGGTCTATGACATCAGCCAGTTCTACCAGCAGCACCCAGGGGGTGCCCAGGTCATCAGTCACTTCGCAGGACAAGATGCCACGGTGAGATCTAGGGGTGGGGGGAATCCACGTTAACAGCTACTCTGCAGGGCAGGCTGCCATAATGAGAACTGGCGGTGGAGGGAAGAAGGAAGAGCACCTGGGTCCTGCTGTTAACTTCATCCCATGTTGTAAATGATCCTTTTCCCTCATCTTTGTTCTCTCTTTTTTTTAGCCAGTGCATAAATACATGACGAGACTTTACCTCTCCTCCGTAACGAATTTGTTTCCTTACTGCCCACTTGTGCAGGATTTAGTCAAAGGCTTTTTGAAAATGCAGATCAAATATGTAAACTGGATCTCATTTATCCACTATTTTGTTGAGAAGCTGAAAGTTTTCCAGAGAGGCACAACTGTAGTTTACAGAGGCCATGCTCATGTGTCCTAATAAAACCAGCATGTACATGTGAACTTTACTGAGAGAAGATCATTGACCAAGGTGCCATGCAGCCCTATACTGCCCTCCTCTATCGCTCCTAGCATAAGCATGTGGCTGGAGGTAGATGAGAGGGAGGCCACAATACTATCCTAGACTGCAGCCATACACTGCTCTACTTACTTGGGCCATGGGCTGCACCAGCTCCCAGAGCAGCCAAAATTAGGGAAATGCAAAGGTGGTTTGAAAGGTAAGAGTGTGTCCAATGATTCACTGAGAACTAGACGGACTCCCAGGTTTCTTAATTTCTCAAAATTTGTGTCAATATTTTAATACCCTTATTCTACTGCCTTCCACCCATCCATCACTCACAATGCAGAAATCAAGACCAGTGGTCTCCAATAAAAAGGGAACCCAGTCAGAGCCACAGCTTTCCAGGGGGTTAAAGGGAACAGGCCCATGATCTCCTTTGAACTGGAACTATGCAGGAGTGGTTAGTTTTCTGTATTTTCCCTGCATTCCCTTTCACTGAGCGAATTTTCCCTCTGTGCAACAAAAAGCCAAAAGAAAAGAAGATAAGAAAAGTCAGCATGAGCTTAGGCAGAGAAAGGAGGAGGGGACCAGCCAGAGCCACTGAGCAACCATGGTGAGCTCCCTCAGTAAGGGGTTAACATGGCTTGTGCTCATCCCAGGTGTGTGCTTTTCTCACCCTATTTCCTCCTGCATCCGCAGGAGGCCTTTGTCGCATTCCATGTCAACAATGCACTGGTGAGAAAATACATGAGCTCACTGCTGATTGGGGAGCTAGCACCAGATGAAATCAGCATGAAGCCCAGCAAAAACGTAAGTGCCCTGAAGGATGGCTGCAGGTTGGGATCCCAAATAGGGAGGAACAGGGTAAAATCAGACAAATCTGGGTTTATAGTTATTTATTGGCTTCCAGGATCCTCATCTGTAGCATTGGACTCATTGTTTCATGGAGTCACAAGGAGCCTGCTGTGGGAGAGGGGCCCATTGGTTGTTGGCTTCTGCATGTTTTACAGCAAAGTTGAATGGGAGGAATTCAGCCCAATAGTCATACAGAGACACCCCTCCACCGCACACCCCCCAGACACACATATACATCCCTCCCTCTGGGTGGTGAATGAGCTGCATTCATCAACCATAGCCTTTTCCCACTGTTGGAGAGATCCCACGAAGAAGCACAATCAGTCAGGTGCGTTTTATCCTACAGTGTCCAGCCACACCCTCCAAGGGAGCAGAGTCCAAAGGCTTTTCTAGAGTAAGCAGAGAAATGCCCCCACCACTGAGATGTCTGTGCTGCACATCCAGAGCACAGAGTGTGCAATGTTGAGTCTCCCCCCAGAAACTGCTGGTAGAGGATTTCCGTGAGCTACGCACCACCATCGAGAGGATGGGATTTCTGAACCCCAACGGCCTCTTCTTCTTCCTGAATTTCCTGCAAATTCTTCTGCTAGAGGCTGCCAGCTGGATCATTCTCTGGTACTTTGGGACTTCCCTAGTACCATTCCTCATCTCTGTAGTGCTGCTGACAACCTCCCTGGTAAAGTCCCTATTCTACAGTATACAGCAATAGACCAGCCTGTTCCTTCCATAAACTAAGCACCAGTTACGTATTCCTATTCCACAGCTATTCCCCCTGTGGGTAGCTCTCCTAGGGGTTTTGTATATAAATCTGGTATGTTCACCCCAGGTTGTTAGATCACTTTCATGAAAAAAACAGCAGCTAATGTGGTGACACCTGTTCATACCTCTGTTCATGAAAAAACTGTTCTCTGCCACTTTACAAGGTTGAGGGCAGGGTTCATTGGCAGTGGACTAGGGCTACTCCAAGTTGTTATGTTTCATATTTGTACTATTACCAAAAAGCACACTGCTAGCACTAATGTATTTTGCTCCGTGAGTTCTGCTATAATGAAAGCCCCCCTTCTCAACTTGGGGCCTGATTCTCCACTGCCCTAAGTAGTTATTTACACCTGCATGCATTGAATGCAAAGTCTTGCTATGGGTGTGAGTGAGTAAAGAAATTTGGTTTGGTAACATTTTATACTCACTTTGCACTAGTATAAATACTACACAACGGGCAAGGTAATAGAGTCAGGCTTTTGGTATCAAACAGAGACAGAGTCCTTTGGTACTTCAGCAGATGCAATGGCCAGATTGAATTAACTTCAGCTACTGGTCAGTTTGTCTATAAGTTCCTGTGTCCTTTGCCCTAACTATATACCTAACAAGGACTGACTGTGCAAGAACTGGAAATGTTTCCCTGGTATCAGCAGACAGAGGATATCTCACCTAGATGGGACTGTGGGGTGAGGGGATACTGACAGGACAATGAGGGAGGAGTCTCTAGGATAAACGTGTAGAAAATAGACATTGCAGTACCTTGGCTTTTGTTTTCTCAGTGATCTTTTCCCTTTCCAGTCCCAAGCTGGGTATCTGCAACATGATTTGGGACACTTCTCAGTATTCAGCAAGCCCAAATGGAATCACGTGGTTCAAAAGTTTGTGATAGGCCAACTGTTGGTAAGTACCTGATCCTGAGAGTGCTAACTGGAGCTTCAGTAGGACTGATTAATATTTGATATCCACCTGACTTCAGAAAAAGCCTCACTGAGGGTCGGGTCTGCTCTCTCTCTCTCTCTATATATATATATATAGCAAGGAGGGGAACACGGTCTAACTCAAAGAGGGGAGAAGAAATAATGGATGAGATTATTCCTTTTTTTTGCAGCCATGTGGTATGCATCTTCTGGTCTTCTTTCCCACAGGGCTTGCCGGCCAGCTGGTGGAATCTAAGGCATGCCCAACATCACGCTAAAACCAACTGCTTCCTCAAGGATCCTGATCTCAATATGCATCCTTGGTTTACTTTAGGGAAGGTGCTCTCTGTGGAGGTGAGCATGAGGGACAGCTTGGGTTAAAGAAAGATTCCAAATCGGAGATGCTGTAAATGGATAGAAACAAAGTGTCTATTATGTAAGGCTTCAGAGAAGCTTTGCTACCTGCATGTCGGGCATGCTGGGAAAGAGCTGGTGGGTACATGGCCTTGTGCTTTAAAATCTCATTAGTTCCTGTAAAGTATGCAGATATACACGAAGAAAGAACAGAAACAGAGAGAAAGAGGGCAGAAGAGAGGAAAGGAGAAACCCCTGGAAAGTTAGTGATATCTACACTAATAGTTTAGGTTGCCTTTGTGTTTCCATTCTAACATTCCATTTAAATTGCTTATCACAACTTCTCAAAAGTTCATCTTCCAAACTGAATTACTCAGATATGGTCTCTACCCAAAGGTGAATATTTTGGAAAGGTTAGAGCAAAAACAGTTGAGCAATTCTTTTTAAAATACAATGTAACATGGAGGCTGCAGTAGGCATATCCTGCAGCAGCTTTTCATGTCCAAATAAGGAACAAGAGAAGGGATCTGAACAGCTGTAAAGTCCTTTCTTTTATGGCAATTCCCATATCAAGAGGGTTCTCCCTGCTCGGGGTACCAACCTGTGCATTTTCTATCCCATCTCCTACTTCTCCCCATCTGAGATTGCTCTTGTGTTTAATTAATGCGGGATAACTTCATTGCCTGCCCGTTCTGCATGGGTTGGTGCCTCTGGCAGGGAGGCTAAGGGATAAAAGGAGAATATTGAGGAATGAACAAGAGACAGGATAGCCTTCTAGGGGCACAAAGCTCTAAAGATATAGAGCAGGTTGCACAGAGGAGCCAAGAGGCCAGTGAAGAAGCTTGGCAACATGTGACCTCCAGAAGAGGTAAGCGGAATGTCCGGGTTCCAGTAACACAGACACAGGTAACTAACCGCTTTCATGTTCTCTCCACAGGTACCATTGCGGAGAGTGGACCAGATGATATGTCTGGGGGGAGAAAGCAGAAGGAGACTCCGCTGGTTGGGAGGCATGAGATGCGATGTCCTGAGGTTGGGGGTTCCACGACCACCACTCCCAAGAGGAGAAGGAAGGTGGGTGGTGGTGGTCGGGGACTCTCTCCTCCGGGGGACTGAGTCATCTATCTGCCGCCCTGACCGGGAAAACCGAGAAGTCTGCTGCTTGCCAGGGGCTAAGATTCGTGATGTGACGGAGAGACTGCCGAGACTCATCAAGCCCTCGGATCGCTACCCCTTCCTGCTTCTCCACGTGGGCACCAATGATACTGCCAAGAATGACCTTGAGCGGATCACTGCGGACTACGTGGCTCTGGGAAGAAGGATAAAGGAGTTGGAGGCGCAAGTGGTGTTCTCGTCCATCCTCCCCGTGGAAGGAAAAGGCCTGGGTAGGGACCGTCGAATCGTGGAGGTCAACGAATGGCTACGCAGGTGGTGTCGGAGAGAAGGCTTTGGATTCTTTGACCATGGGATGGTGTTCCATGAAGGAGGAGTGCTGGGCAGAGACGGGCTCCATCTTACGAAGAGAGGGAAGAACATCTTTGCCAGCAGGCTGGCTAACCTAGTGAGGAGGGCTTTAAACTAGGTTCACCGGGGGAAGGAGACCAAAGCCCTGAGGTAAGTGGGAAAGCGGGATACCGGGAGGAAGCACAGGCAGGAAGGTCTGTGAGGGGAGGGCTCCTGCCTCATACTGGGAATGAGGGGCGATCAACAGGTTATCTCAAGTGCTTATATACAAATGCACAAAGCCTTGGAAACAAGCAGGGAGAACTGGAGGTCCTGGTGATGTCAAGGAATTATGACGTGATTGGAATAACAGAGACTTGGTGGGATAACTCACATGACTGGAGTACAGTCATGGATGGTTATAAACTGTTCAGGAAGGACAGGCAGGGCAGAAAAGGTGGGGGAGTAGCACTGTATGTAAGGGAGCAGTATGACTGCTCAGAGCTCCGGTACGAAACTGTGGAAAAACCTGAGTGTCTCTGGATTAAGTTTAGAAGTGTGTGCAACAAGAGTGATGTCATGGTGGGAGTCTGCTATAGACCACCGGACCAGGGGGATGAGGTGGATGAGGCTTTCTTCCGGCAACTCACGGAAGCTACTAGATCGCATGCCCTGATTCTCATGGGTGACTTTAATTTTCCTGATATCTGCTGGGAGAGCAATACAGCGGTGCATAGACAATCCAGGAAGTTTTTGGAAAGCGTAGGGGACAATTTCCTGGTGCAAGTGCTAGGGGAGCCAACTAGGGGGAGCGCTTTTCTTGACCTGCTGCTCACAAACCGGGTAGAATTAGTGGGGGAAGCAAAAGTGGATGGGAATCTGGGAGGCAGTGACCATGAGTTGGTTGAGTTCAGGATCCTGACGCAGGGAAGAAAGGTAAGCAGCAGGATACGGACCCTGGACTTCAGGAAAGCAGACTTTGACTCCCTCAGGGAACAGATGGCCAGGATCCCCTGGGGGACTAACATGAAAGGGAAGGGAGTCCAGGAGAGCTGGCTGTATTTCAAGGAATCCCTGTTGAGGTTACAGGGACAAACCATCCCGATGAGTCGAAAGAATAGTAAATATGGCAGGCGACCAGCTTGGCTTAATGGTGAAATCCTAGCGGATCTTAAACATAAAAAAGAAGCTTACAAGAAGTGGAAGGTTGGACATATGACCAGGGAAGAGTATAAAAATATTGCTCGGGCATGTAGGAAAGATATCAGGAGGGCCAAATCGCACCTGGAGCTGCAGCTAGCAAGAGATGTCAAGAGTAACAAGAAGGGTTTCTTCAGGTATGTTGGCAACAAGAAGAAAGCCAAGGAAAGTGTGGGCCCCTTACTGAATGAGGGAGGCAAGCTAGTGACAGAGGATGTGGAAAAAGCTAATGTACTCAATGCTTTTTTTGCCTCTGTTTTCACTAACAAGGTCAGCTCCCAGACTGCTGTGCTGGGCATCACAAAATGGGGAAGAGATGGCCAGCCCTCTGTAGAGATAGAGGTGGTTAGGGACTATTTAGAAAAGCTGGACGTGCACAAGTCCATGGGGCCGGACGAATTGCATCCGAGAGTGCTGAGGGAATTGGCAGCTGTGATTGCAGAGCCCTTGGCCATTATCTTTGAAAACTCGTGGCGAACGGGGGAAGTCCCGGATGACTGGAAAAAGGCTAATGTAGTGCCCATCTTTAAAAAAGGGAAGAAGGAGGATCCTGGGAACTACAGGCCGGTCAGCCTCACCTCAGTCCCTGGAAAAATCATGGAGCAGGTCCTCAAAGAATCAATCCTGAAGCACTTAGAGGAGAGGAAAGTGATCAGGAACAGTCAGCATGGATTCACCAAGGGAAGGTCATGCCTGACTAATCTAATCGCCTTTTATGATGAGATTACTGGTTCTGTGGATGAAGGGAAAGCAGTGGATGTATTGTTTCTTGACTTTAGCAAAGCTTTTGACACGGTCTCCCACAGCATTCTTGTCAGCAAGTTAAGGAAGTATGGGCTGGATGAATGCACTATAAGGTGGGTAGAAAGCTGGCTAGATTGTCGGGCTCAACGGGTAGTGATCAATGGCTCCATGTCTAGTTGGCAGCCGGTGTCAAGTGGAGTGCCCCAGGGGTCGGTCCTGGGGCCCGTTTTGTTCAATATCTTCATAAATGATCTGGAGGATGGTGTGGATTGCACTCTCAGCAAATTTGCGGATGATACTAAACTGGGAGGAGTGGTAGATACGCTGGAGGGGAGGGATAGGATACAGAAGGACCTAGACAAATTGGAAGATTGGGCCAAAAGAAATCTAATGAGGTTCAATAAGGATAAGTGCAGGGTCCTGCACTTAGGATGGAAGAATCCAATGCACCGCTACAGACTAGGGACCGAGTGGCTCGGCAGCAGTTCTGCGGAAAAGGACCTAGGGGTGACAGTGGACGAGAAGCTGGATATGAGTCAGCAGTGTGCCCTTGTTGCCAAGAAGGCCAATGGCATTTTGGGATGTATAAGTAGGGGCATAGCGAGCAGATCGAGGGACGTGATCGTTCCCCTCTATTCGACACTGGTGAGGCCTCATCTGGAGTACTGTGTCCAGTTTTGGGCCCCACACTACAAGAAGGATGTGGATAAATTGGAAAGAGTACAGCGAAGGGCAACAAAAATGATTAGGGGTCTAGAGCACATGACTTACGAGGAGAGGCTGAGGGAGCTGGGATTGTTTAGTCTGCAGAAGAGAAGAATGAGGGGGGATTTGATAGCTGCTTTCAACTACCTGAAAGGGGGTTTCAAAGAGGATGGCTCTAGACTGTTCTCAATGGTAGCAGATGACAGAACGAGGAGTAATGGTCTCAAGTTGCAATGGGGGAGGTTTAGATTGGATATTAGGAAAAACTTTTTCACTAAGAGGGTGGTGAAACACTGGAATGCGTTACCTAGGGAGGTGGTAGAATCTCCTTCCTTAGAGGTTTTTAAGGTCAGGCTTGACAAAGCCCTGGCTAGGATGATTTAACTGGGACTTGGTCCTGCTTTGAGCAGGGGGTTGGACTAGATGACCTTCTGGGGTCCCTTCCAACCCTGATATTCTATGATTCTATGACAAACCTCCTATCCCAGGCACGTGCATGTTGTATTCTAGTTACCTCTGACAGACACCAACCATTACTGCATTTTGGTTGCACTTGTGCAGTTTGTCGTTACCAGTAAGGTCATTTAACTTGGGAAGTGGCTCAATGGGTAACTCTCAGGGTGAGGAAGGGTTAGAAAGCATGTGCCTGAGTCTCTTTAGCCCTGCTGACCTGCCATGGTCCTCTCTCCCTTCACAGCTCGGGATAAAGAAGAAGTTCATGCCTTACAACCATCAGCACAAGTACTACTTTGTCAGTGAGTATCAACACTTCCCCAAGAGCACTCATTGAGCAATTGCTACAGACTCCTGAATTAATTCCTCCCAGTGGGGAAGGGCAGAGAAAGGACTCCCCTTCCTCTGTCCAGTCTGACAGGTCACAGTGTGTGAGAAACTGAGTGTGGGACACAGGATCCTCCTCTCTCATCATCTCCTTGTCTTGCTCTGTTGTCACCCCTCTAGAATATGATCTCTTCTGGTCCTAACTAGCAGCACCATGTCTCTCCTCCCCCATTTCATCATTCTATGACTCCCTTGTCAGTCTTAAACTAGCAACAGAAGGGGAGAGTGCTAAGGGTAAACACAAGTAAATTTACAGTAAATTTGCATAATCATATTTCAGGTTCAAACAGGATGTCAAACAGTTTGTGTGTGTGGTCTTGGATCACCAATGCCTTGGTGTTGAAAGTTTAGGATATTCTTGTAAGCAAGTACTGGAAGGCCTTGAAGTCCTTGGCAGCAAGTGTTGGGGCTGATGTGAATGCCTTATCAGGTGAAGATGAAGATTCTTTTGTGTCCCCAGAATCTTCTCTGCTTGCTTATGGGGTTCCCCTCAGGTTTGGGCATAGAGGCCCTAACCACAGAAGCTACCAGTGACTGAGACCTCCCCCTCTTCCTTAAGGCATGTGGTGGGGATCTGCTCCTAGACATATGGGAGTATCGACCCCCGTAAAGCCCAGGAGGTCAAGGAGGTGTGTTGTAGGGATACTGGCCAGGCTGTGCTGGCCTAGCCCATTGCAACTTGTGTAGTAGTACACTGTATAGGGCATCTCTGGAACTCCCTGTAGCATGCCTTGCTATCCTGAGGGGACAAAGCTCTCTACTTCATATAGGACCAAAGGAGCAGCCAGGAGATGGTGATAAGAAGTGCATCTGGAACAGAGGTGCAATTGGATGTCATCCTGGTACCAGGTTATCCCAGTCTTGATGCTGAAGTGAGAAGAGATGGCTGTTCTTCTGTCAATATGTATCTCGCTAACAGGATGGGCTTGCTTATGAGTGCCAGGGTCAGTATCAGTCTGGGTCTCAGCACTGCAGTTGGAACCAAATGTGTCTTCTGGGCCTTCATCACAATCAGCACTTCATCACAGCACTTGATGTCAATGTGGTCTTGGATGGTTTGTCTCTGGAGCTGCACTTTGAGTCCTCCCTGCAAGATGGCCCCATGGAACACCCAGAGCTGTGCATATGATTGGTGAGGGCCTGCCCCTTGCATCTTTCAAAACAGAGCATCTGCCCCTTGCATCTTTCAAAGCACAGCATCAGATTTGCTTGCCCTGATGTCAGCACATGCTGATGTTGAGGGTGTCGGTACCAATGCAGTTGGTATCGAGGATTCCAGTGCCAGTGTTGTGGATTTTTATGTGTTATGTACGTGCTCTTCTCCTTGCTCAAACTCAGGGCATGATGCCTGGCTGTGGGGACACTTGCCATGAATTTGTCATCTCAACTCCATCTTAGTGGTTCCTACCTCTTCAGGATCAGATGTGACTTCCATAGATTGCCCAAGGAAATATAATTTGAGCCTCACATCCCTGGATTTCTGGGTGTAGGATGAGGAGAGGCAGATTGAGCATGTGTTGGGATACGTCCTTCAATGACACAGAACAGAGATCTTCTATGCCTATCAATCAAGGGCATTAAAATATTGTACAATGAACAGGGATGAAACTTCACACTGCCATACAAGAAGTTGTACAGGGGTCTGATGATTTGGATGTTTTGTTTTGAAATTCAATTAGAAAACAAAAAAACAAAATGACCTAAATGAAGATAGAACTTCACAGAATTCAGTAAACACTGAAATGTAAATCTAGTAATGAACAGGTCAGGCACTGATCAGGTTCTGTCTCACTGCCATGGACAATAAGAGGGAACTGAGGGAAAGGTAATAATTGCTCTGCTCTGCTCTTTATGCTGTCACATGGTAGCACAAGGAAGCATGTGTGACTCCAACAGACACTGCTACTTAGAACAAATTCAAAGTTCATAAACACAAGGCACATGTGCACCTACCATGAGATCCCTGTTTACACATATTTGAAGAAGAATCAGTAGTTGCCTCAGTGCAAGTGAGCATGACCTAATTACATTCATTCTGTACAAACTGATTATAATTCCAGTAATACATGGACTTGGGCAATTTTATGAAGTTGAAAACAAAATTTACTGGGAGGAAAATTAAACAAAATAATGTGAATAATAACTGGAAGTTGTGTTAGAAAACGTTACTATATGCACAAAAAACTGCACAATTCCACATTCATGAAATAAAGTTTCTTAAGTTTAGAAAAAATCATCCCACTTAAGGAAGAAAGTGAATGCAGCAATAAAAAAAAAAATATTGAACAACAAGAACAAATTGAAATTAGCAGTTATGAAATGGACAATTGATTAGGAAAGCTAAAGGTATCAATGAACAAAAATATATGGCCAGTCAGATTAAGGACAATAAGAAGGAATTATTAAAATAAATCAGGAACAAGAGAAATCTTAGCAAGTGTATAGCTGCATTACCAGACAGGGATGGTAAAATTGTCAATAATGATGCTGAAAAGGCCAAAGTGTATTTCCATTCTGGATTTGGAAAGAAGCAAACTGATGTATTCACATTTTACTGTGATAATAAAACACATTCTCTTGCAACAGTAAATAGGGAGGATGTTAAACAGCAGCTGACCCCTCCTTTGTTGCTGGTGTCAATGATTAGTTGATGGGATTAGTAATATCTCTATCTTCTCCTCATTCCCTCTTCCAGCACTGCCCCCATTCCTGTTTCTTGTCTACTTCCAATACTTTCCATTGCACAAGACAATCCAGAGAAAAGACTGGGCGGTAAGTGTTGCCTAATAATGACTGTGTATATACAAAGAACCTTGAAGGAACAAGAGCATATGAGGTGTTACACCCTTAGAACATTCATTTCACAGTGACCATCTGATTTGTGAGTTTGGGGTAAAAGTCTGTATGAATACCAGTACTTTCCTAAGTACCCTCCTACAACAAAAGAGCCCTGCCTGAGCTATTGTTGGGACTGGGACTGGAGTTTCTAAGATTTATTGTTCTGGCTTGGGTGACATCACTATTTCAGGTATACAATGATTCATGTGGAAATCCAGGTTTCATTGCTTCCATGACAAGAATGTAATTGCCCTGTTTTCTGGTCACCATCTCCACAGATCACATATCCCGTAACCTTAACCCTGATCCCCTAATGATACTAACCATTCGGGATCCTCTTTACCAGACTATTACACTAAATATGCACAGTGAGCAGTGTTGAGAGGGAGGAGAGCAAAAGGGAGGCTGTAGCATTGCGTAGTGTGTTTGGTGAGGGAAGTTTGGCGAAGAGAGTGCTGGAAGCCTGGCATCCCTAGAGGGGGCACAATGAAGCTTCTTTGCTTTGGGGTACAATAATTGTGATAGAGGCAAGGTGTGTGCCTGTAAACAATGATAAACTGGCAGGTGGCTTAGCTTTTTATTTCCTTGCTTTTGTGTCAGGTATATTGAGTATGTAGCAACTTTAAAGGTTTCATAACAGAGTATTTGGGTTAGTAATTACTCTCTGTGTAGCGGTTTGAAGACTGATATTACTAAATTGTCTCTCCACAGTGAATGTTGTGACTAGCTTTCAAATTAAAGAAAGTTTTCATGCCCTCTCCACCAAAATTTCTCCTGTGTGTACGATGTTCAGCGCACTGTGGTCTAGGAACTCGGCACCTGCTCCCTATTCGTTACTCTCTATAAAAGCTCTAACTGGGAGCTGAGTGTCTCCGAATCTGCCTCTCACCCGCTATGCTCTGGCCATGGCATTTTAGCTCTGATAGAAAGCTCCACCCCTCAGTACTCAGGGTGGAACTCCCTAGAGTGAGATGTGGGAGGCAGGGCATTTCTAATAGTGGATAATCCTGGCTCTGGAAATCTCTAATTTCAGGGCCACTTGTTTGATCTGAACCACTCACCAGGAACAAAAAGAAAAGCAGTACGTGTAGCACCTTAGAGACTAACAAATTTATTAGAGCATAAGCTTTCGTGAGCTACAGCTCACTTCATTGGATGCATGAAGTGAGCTGTAGCTCACGAAAGCTTATGCTCTAATAAATTTGTTAGTCTCTAAGGTGCCACAAGTACTGCTTTTCTTTTTGCGAATACAGACTAACACGGCTCCTACTCTGAAACTCACAAGGAACAGTTTGCTCTCTTTTAGCTTTTCCAATGTGGCCTTTGATCATGGTGATAGGCACAAATGTTAATAAATAAAACAGCTATATAGTGGATGTGCACTACAATGCATAGGGAGGATCGATGCAGGGTGCCTAATGCTACAGGACACTGTTGGGGGGCTGCAAAGCTGCAGTCCAGTGTTTCTCAAACCTAAACAATACACTTTTCAGGTGTGCTGTGGGTGGGTACCCACTGGTCATACCCCAGGCACCAGGGGAGAAGAAAGAGATCAACGGAATCCAGCAGTTTCTAGGACCCAGGTGGAGACAGAGGAGGGGCATGATTTGTTATTCTTCTTCATCTCTCTCTGGCAGGACCTGGCCTGGATGCTGAGCTTCTATATCCGATTCTTTCTCACTTACGAGCCCTTACTGGGGGTGAAGAGTCTCCTGGGGTTCTATCTGCTGATCAGGTATCGTTCACTGATCCCACAACTCCCTTTGGCTGTGCCTTCTTCTCGGGCTTGCTCTGTCTCTACTTTCTGTCTCTTTGGCCCTTGACACCATCTAACCCTTCTGTCTCATTTTCCCAATTGCCTCGTTTTCCTGTACCTAGTGTGACGGGGCAAGGCCAGATGGCTATAGAAAAGTAGTCTTATTGGGATCCGGGAAGTGGGCGGGCGAAGCCCGTCCACTGCTAAAGGATCCCCCCCAGCCTAAAAGGGGGATCCACAGGACCTAGATGCCCAAAAAATTCCGGGGGACAACTAATAAAATAACAGGGATAGCATTGCGGTCAAAGGGTCAAACGAAGGGAACCGGAAGGGGACACCGAGCAGAGAACCCCGGACAGCGCCCACTGCTCCTCAAAGGCGTCAAGGGAGTCAGAGGACGCCACCCAGAGGAACTCTGCCCGGATACGTGAACGGACCGAGGATCGGAAATAGGCCCCACAGTCACAGGAGACTCCATTGGCCAACCTCCTCACTCTGGTTTTGTAGATGGCCATTTTAGCTAGGGCCAGGAGGAGGTTGACTAGGAGATCCCGTGACTTTGTGGGGCCACGGATAGGGAGTGCATAAATGAGAAGGTGAGGGGAGAAGTGCAACCAAAAACGTAATGAAATATTGGTGAGGAGCCGGAATAGGGGCTGCAGCCTGGCACACTCCAGGTAGACATGTGCCAGGGTATCCCTCACGCCGCAAAAGGGGCAGGTGTCTGGGATTGTGGTGAACCGCGCCAAGTACATGCCCCTGCTCACGGCTCCGTGAAGGAGCCGCCAACTGACATCCCCGGCGGGCTTTGGGACTAAGATGGAATATAGGCTGGCCCACCGGGGCTCTTCACCCTCCAAAGGTGGTAGGAGGTCCCGCCATTTTGTATCGGGGCGGGACACGAGGGTGCGGAGCACGAGCGTGTAGAGATGTTTTCTTGGCGCGGTTTGAAAACAGACCGGCTGCATCTCGTACAGCCAGCTTCTAGTGAAGGGGTGAAGGGATCGGTTGGGTCCACGGGGCAGGGATCCAATTAAAAGGTCCGGCGGGCCTGGGGTAGTGGGTGGGCGGGGCGTGCCCTCGTGCAGGACCCGGTCGAGATAAACCCGAGCAGCGGGTGGCAAAGCGGCCTTCACCTCCTGAAGTATGCGTCAGGGAGTACAAGGTCTGGAAAGCCCCATGCGCTGAGCGAAGGTTAGGGGATCCAGCCAGTCTCCCTGGTCATAGTCCAGGAGGTCTCCGACTCTTGTGACCTCTGCCAGGACCAAACACTGGCGCACCGAGCGGGACTCCGCCACCTGCAAACGGAGCTGGGGGTTGTGTAGCAGGGGCTCCGCGAGGAGATCTGCCCCCTCGGTGGCCGCCACGGACCTGGTCGTTGTAAAGAGTTTCCAGGTCCGGAGGAGGTCCTGGTAGAAGACCGGCAGCCCGGAGAGGTCTCGCGGAAGACCTCTCGGATGGAGATAAAGGAGCTGCCGGTCGTATCGGAGCCCTCGGAAGCAGCGCAGGAAGGCGTGCGCCAGTATGCTCCACGCCGGACTACCTGCACCATAAAGGAGCCTCTGCAGGGTCTGGAGGCGGAAGACATGGACCTGAGTAAGCAGACATTTTAGGCCCTGCCCTCCCTCCTCCACAGGTAGATGGAGAACCCTTGCAGGGACCCAGTGCAGTCCTGACCAAAAGAACTCCAGAATCGATGTCCGCAGGTTGGTCAGGAAAGCCGGGGCCGGGACCAGGGTGTTGAGCCGGTACCAATGCATGGACAGGACTAGTTGATTAAGCACCAACGCTCTCCCTCGAAGGGAGAGGCACCGGAGTAGTCCTGTCCATTTCCGGAGCCGCTCTATCACCCCGCCCTCTAAATTCTGCCAGTTCTCCAGCGGAGAGGGATGCGTGGCAGAAAGGTAAACGCCCAGATAGAGCAGCGGACCCGTGCTCCACCGGATGGCTTGAAGCACGGGTGGGAGGGAGCTCGCCTGCCGCCAGTCCCCTAACACCAAGCCAGAGCTCTTGACCCAGTTGACCCGTGCAGAGGAGGCTGCTGAATAGATAGCCTGGCAAGCCTCCACCCGCACCAAGTCGCCCGGGTCCTGGACCATGAGGAGCACGTCATCAGCGTACGCCGACAGGACCAGCCGCAGCTCCGGCTCCCTCAGCACCAACCCTGTCAACCTTCTTCGGAGGAGACAGAGGAAGGGCTCGATCGCCAGAGCGTACAGCTGGCCTGAGAGGGGGCACCCCTGCCGTACTCCTCGCCCGAAGCTGACCGGTTCGGTCAGGGTCCAGTTGAGCCTTACCAGACACTCTGCGGAAGCGTACAGCACCCAGAGAAAGTTCACAAACCTGGGTCCGAAGCCAAACGCCTGCAGAGTGCTCAGGAGATACCCGTGATCCATCCTGTCGAACGCCTTCTCCTGATCTAAGGACAGGAGGGCGAACGACAGACCATCCCTACACCCAAGTTCCAATAGGTCCCGGACCAGATATAGGTTGTCGAAGATGCTGCGGCCCGGGACGGTGTAGGTCTGGTCTGGGTGGACCACGTCCGCCAGCACGGACCCTAGCCTCAGGGAGATGGCTTTTGCCATGATTTTGTAGTCCGTGCTGAGGAGCGAGACGGGACGCCAATTTCGTAAATCGCAGAGGTCCCCCTTCTTCAGCAATAAGGCGAGCACGGCTCGCCTGCACGAAAGAGGGAGGACCCCGCTCTGCAAAGACTCGGCCCAGACGGTGACTAGGTCTGGGCCCAGGATGTCCCAGAACACGCGGTAGAACTCCACGGTCAGCCCGTCCATGCCCGGAGATTTATTGGTGGGCATGCGACGGAGGGCTTCCGAGAACTCGGCCAGAGTGAGGGGCAGCTCTAGCCGGTCTCGGTCGCCCACGCTGACTGTCGGGAGCTCCTCCCACAGCACTCTGCAAGCGTTAGGATCGGTCGGCTCCGGGGAGAATAGGCTTGCGTAGAAGGCTCTTGCCCTCTCGCACATCTCCACCGGATCCGTGAGGGGGGTACCATCTTCTGCCAGTAGGCAGATGATATGTTTCTTAGCCCCCCTCTTTTTTTCCAGGGCGTAGAAGAAGCGGGAGCCGCAATCCATCTCCCGAAGGAGACGGATGCGGGATCGAACAAAGGCACCCCGGGCCCGATGGTCCTCGAGGGTCTGGAGCTCCTCCCGCTCTCCCGGCACGCTCCGCAGAGGGGTGGATCCTCGGGGCTGGCGGCCAGACGCCTCTCCAGCTCTAAGACCTCCCGTTCCAACTGCTCTATCGCTGCATCCCTCCGTCGGCTGGCGCCCCGGGTGTAGTCACGGCAGAAGAGCCGGGCGCGCACCTTCCCTACGTCCCACCACCACCGTGCCGAGGGAAAGGCACGCCGCTGCCCTCGCCAGGCCAGCCAGAACTCCCGGAAGGACGCCACGAAGCCCGCATCCTCCAGCAAGCTGTTGTTAAAATGCCAATAGGCCGGCCCCGGCCTCTCCGCGCAGAGGGAGGCTGTCACGGTGGCTATGTGATGGTCAGAAAATGGGGCCGGCCGGATGCTGGAGGAGTGGGCTCGTGAAAGATGAAAGCGTGATAAATAAATGCGGTCCAACCGGGAGTGGCGCGACCGATGGGCCTCCACCCGGATAAAGGTGAACGTGGAAGTGTCAGCCGGGTGGTGGTCGCGCCAGACGTCCACCAGGGAGTGGTGTTCGACTATCTCCTGGAGGACGGCGACGGCGGCCGGGCTCTGCTCGGTCCCCGAGCGGTCCCGTTCCTCAAGGGTGATGTTAAAGTCCCCTCCCAGGACCAGGCACTCCTGAGGATCCAAGGTGCCGAGGAAGGCGGACACCTGCTGATAGAATTGCAGCCGCTCCGGGCTCGCTGCTGGGGCATAGATGTTGACGAGGTTGACTACGAGCCCCTCCATGCGGACCCGGAGGTGCAGCAGGCGACCCGGCACAGCCTCGGCGACCCCCAGCACCTCGGGCCGTAGGTCGGGGGAGAACAGGGTCGCCACTCCACCCGTATGAACTGTGAGGTGGCTAAAGTAGACCCTGTCCCCCCAATCCAGCCGCCAGGTGTCTTCGGCGGTCGGATCCGTATGGGTCTCCTGCAGGAAAACCACAGAGTACCTCCTCTCTCGAAGGAAGGAGAGCACCTGGGACCTGCGGAGACCCATCCTACAGCCACGGGTGTTCAATGTTGCGATGGTAAAGGGTGCCATGAGGAGGGCTGGGGGGGATCCTCGCCGGCAGGGATGCTTGTGGCTCCCGGCGGGCCGCGCAGCAGTCCGTGACCCACCCCGTAGGTGAGTAAGGAGTCACGGAAGTGGCAGACCCGCTGGTAGGCCGCGGCGCCCTGTCTCCCGGTCCTTTTCCCCTCCCCCATGAGGGCCCTTGCGGCCCGGAGGATTTGATTAAAGTCCCCCCATCGCTGGAGGGCAAGCTGGACTTTGTTGCAGGAGCCACGGACGTCTTCTAGGAACTCCCGCAACTCCTCTCGCAGCGCATGGGGGGCTGGGGTTATGGTCTGGTTGCTCCCTGATGGGGCCCTTGGTACAGCCCCCTGGCCCAGCGAGATGGGCAGACAGGGTGCGGACCCGCGACGGGGCTCTTGATGGGTTGACCTGAATGCTGGGGCGATAGGGGGCGGCGGAGGGAGGATAGCAGCCCCTGGTGGGTCGGGACGGGCAAACACAAAGGCCATTCCCTGGGAGTCATCTGTTGGAAAGGGGAAGGAGACTGTCCCAGGGGTGGCTATAATATCTCGGGAGGTGGGCGGGATAAGGGCAGGGGCAGGGGTAGGGGTAGAGGTGAGAGTCTGGGTCGGGAGAGGGCTCTCACTGATGCCAAGCGCAAGCTCTCTGGTGGATTTGGCAGCCACGGCACCAGGAGGTGGACTTTCTTCTGTAGGGTCCTCTCCCGGAAAGGAGGTCGAATGCTCCTCACCAGCGAGGGATGCCCCTGGTGGCTCAGGTTCCAGCCGCGTGGCACTGGCCGTCGCCTCAACTGGCTCGGCGGCTCTCAACGGGGTGCCCTCTGCAGCCGGGTTGATGGAGGAGTCCAGGGGCTCCTCGGAGGTGGGAGCAGAAGCAACGGTTAGGGGGAGGGAACATGGGGAAAGGGGGGCTGGAATGAAGTCGCCCAGATCGAGGCCCGCTGGCATAGGATCGTCCTCCCCCTGGGTGACCGGGGTCAGACCCAGGGCCTCGATCTCCTCATATATAGAGGGGAAATTGTTTTCCACTACCCCGGGATTCTCCCCGCCGGCACCTGACGCGATGGTTACTTTGGGGCACACTGGGGTTTCAGGTGGTGCCTCGGGGGTCTTGGAGGGGAGGGACTCCCGTGAGGGGGAGATACCGCCTCCCAGTGCTGCCACGTCTTCCCCAGCCGGCTCTGGTGGATGGAACACACCCGTGGGTAGAGCGAAAGGCTCGGCATCGGTGCCCCCCTTCCTGGTCTTCCGGGGGGCCTCCGCGTCAGATGGGAGGAGCGGAGCTCGAGCCTTCCGCTTGCCTCGCTTCCCCTGGACTGGGGCCCAGCCCTCCATGGCATCATCCAGGGGCTGGCTAGCAGGAGTTGTGTCATGGGGCAGAGGCGATGGCTCAGGGACTCGAGGGGGTAATGGTGGGGCAGCACAAGGGAGGGAAGATTCCCCTTGGGGTGGGCCCTCTCCCATGCTTGGCGGTGTCCCTGCCGCACCCTCCTCCACAGGCCTCGCCAGATTGCAAACAGTGGGGGCGGGGTTCTCCCGCTCATCTGGGCATAGTGGGGGAGATGCCCCTTGGGCCTGAGCGGGAGCAATGGACTGGGAAGGAGGAGGGGCGGTTTCAGGCGCCAGGGGTGTTGGCGATGACGGGGCCGGTGCCCTGCCGGAGCTCGGGGGTCCTGGATGCCCCTCCTTCCCGGGCCAGGGGGCAGTCCCTCCGGACGTGCCCCATTGCCCGGCAGAGGTAGCACCGGGCCTCCCCCGTGGAATAATGCACCCTGTAATGGGTCCCCTGGTAGGGGACTAGGAAGGACCCCTCGAGTGCCTCTCCGTCGCGCGCCGCTGGCGGCAGTTGAAGCTGCACTTGCCGGCGGAAGGAGAGGACGTGACGGAGGGCGGGGTCTTTGCAGCCCAACGGGAGAGGGCTGATGACAGAGATGGGCTTTCCCAAGGCAGAAAGGGCGGATAACAGGGCGGCATTGGGGAGAAAGGGAGGAACGGAGGTCAGGACCAGGCGGACGCCCAGGTCCTCTAGCGGCTCTAAGGGGACGAACACGCCCCCCACTGCCAGGCCCTTCTCCACCGCCTCCTGGGCGGCGGCCTCCGATGCTAAGAAGAAGACGACCTTGCCATACATTTTGGAGGCTGCCACAATGGCCGTGGGCCCCACCACCCTCGCCAATGCCCGCACATAGGTCTCCACGTGGGGTGAGGCGGGCACCAGGAGGCAACGGACGCCGTCCTTCCTGGTCATGGTGGAAAAGGGGCCCCGGCTGCTATAGATGGTAGCGGAGGTGGTGGGCTGGAGAAATGATGTAGCGGCAGGCGGGGGGCATGGGCACACGGAGCGAGGGGCTAAGCGGTCTGGGGGTAGAACAGGGAAACCAAGGGGCTAGCTTCAGAGGCTGGGGCGGGGCAAACAAACAAAGGCTGCAGAAGGAAATGGGCGGGGCAGGCAAACAAACTGAAGCTAGTAAGGGGGGCTGGGGCAAAAGAGGAGGCAAAGCAAGTGGCAAATGGGGCAGGTAGTAAAGGGCAAAGCTGGGAGGTAGGCAGTCGGGGGGGCACATGTGCCCATGTGCACTTGCACAAGTCTTTTTTTAGCTGGCTGCTGCTTCTGGCCCAAAGGGTGGAAATAGGGTGTGGCAAGCCAAGCAAGCAGCTGAGTCCAGAGGCAGGAGCTGAGGCAGATGGTATACAGCCAGTGGTGGAGGGGGCAGCGGTGGTGGTAATAGTGGTGGGGGTTGGGGGGGACACACAGATGGATCGAGGGGCAGCTCCACGCCACACTCCCCGTGTCCCTACAAACAGTCAAAACCCCCACCACAAGAGCACAGTTTGAAAATTACTCAGTCTTAGGCCCCCTCCACGGTGGTCTGCAAAGTCTTTAGGTGCTGCCCCACTGGCAGATGATCCTCTTCTTCTCCTCCTCGGGCTTCAGCAGCTCCAGGTAGCGGCCTCTGCAGCAGCAGCAGCTCCAGGAGCTCCAGGTGGTGGTCCAGGCAGGCAGAATGGACCCCTCTCAGGTGGTGGTGGTGGTGGTGTCCACAACAGCAGTGGCTGGGGTCCCTCACTCCTCCTCTCTGGGGAGTGGACTAGCAGCCCCCCGGGGCTGCAGTTGCAGCAGTGGCAGCCCCCAGAGTGGGAGGGTCCAGCAACCAGGCAGCAGAGAACAGGGGTGGTGGGTGTCTGGCCCAGCCAGGGGAGCAGCTGGAGCAGCAGGGAGAGTTTAGGGCCTAGCAGCAGCAGGAGTAGCAGCTTCCCACCTCCCTCCAAGCTAGAAGGCTATGGAAGAGCAATTTTTTTTTTTTTTTTTTTTAAATTATACCCAAAAAATTCCGGGGGACAACTAATAAAATAACAGGGACAGGAGTGCGGTCAAAGGGTCAAAAGAAGGGAACCGGACGGGGACACCGAGCAGAGGACCCCGGACAGAGCCCACTGCTCCTCAAAGGCGTCAAGGGAGTCAGAGGACGCCGCCCAGAGGAACTCTGCCCGGATACGTGAACGGACCGAGGATCGGAAATAGGCCCCACAGTCACAGGAGACTCCATCGGCCAACCTCCTCACTCTGGTTTTGTAGATGGCCATTTTAGCTAGGGCCAGGAGGAGGTTGACCAGGAGATCCCGGGACTTTGTGGGGCCACGGATAGGGAGTGCATAAATGAGAAGGTGAGGGGAGAAGTGCAACCAAAAGCGTAATAAGATATTGGTGAGGAGCCGGAATAGGGGCTGCAGCCTGGCACACTCCAGGTAGACATGTGCCAGGGTATCCCTCACGCCGCAAAAGGGGCAGGTGTCTGGGATTGTGGTGAACCGCGCCAAGTACACGCCCGTGCTCACGGCTCCGTGAAGGAGCCGCCAACTGACATCCCCGGCGGGCTTTGGGACTAAGATGGAATATAGGCTGGCCCACCGGGGCTCTGCACCCTCCAAAGGTGGCAGAAGGTCCCGCCATTTTGTATCGGGGCGGGACACGAGGGTGCGGGCGTGAAGGGTGTGGAGCACGAGCGTGTAGAGATGTTTTCTTGGCGCGGTTTGAAAAGAGACCGGCTGCATCTCGTGCAGCCGGCTTCTAGTGAAGGGGTGAAGGGATCGGTTGGGTCCACGGGGGAGGGGTCCAATTAAAAGGTCCGGCGGGCCTGGGGTAGTGGGTGGGTGGGGCGTGCCCTCGTGCAGGACCCGGTCGAGATAAACCCGAGCAGCGGGCGGCAAAGCGGCCTTCACCTCCTGAAGTATGCATCGGGGAGTACAAGGTCTGGAAAGCCCCATGCGCTGAGCGAAGGTTAGGGGATCCAGCCAGTCTCCCCGGTCATAGTCCAGGAGGTCTCCGACTCTTGTGACCTCTGCCAGGACCAACCTCTGGCGCACCGAGCGGGACTCCGCCACCTGCAAACGGAGCTGGGGGTTGTGTAGCAGGGGCTCCGCGAGGAGATCTGCCCCCTCGGTGGCCGCCACGGACCTGCTCGTTGTAAAGAGTTTCCAGGTCCGGAGGAGGTCCTGGTAGAAGACCGGCAGCCCGGAGAGGTCTCGCGGAAGACCTCTCGGATGGAGATAAAGGAGCTGCCGGTCGTATCGGAGCCCTCGGAAGCGGCGCAGGAAGGCGTGCGCCAGTATGCTCCACGCCGGACTACCTGCACCATAAAGGAGCCTCTGCAGGGTCTGGAGGCGGAAGACATGGACCTGAGTAAGCAGACATTTGAGGCCCTGCCCTCCCTCCTCCACAGGTAGATGGAGAACCCCTGCAGGGACCCAGTGCAGTCCTGACCAAAAGAACTCCAGAATCGATGTCCGCAGGTTGGTCAGGAAAGCCGGGGCCGGGACCAGGGTGTTGAGCCGGTACCAAAGCATGGACAGGACTAGTTGATTAAGCACTAACGCTCTCCCTCGAAGGGAGAGGCACCGGAGCAGTCCTGTCCATTTCCGGAGCCGCTCTATCACCCCGCCCTCTAAATTCTGCCAGTTCTCCGGCGGAGAGGGATGCGTGGCAGAAAGGTAAACGCCCAGATAGAGCAGCGGACCCGTGCTCCACCAGATGGCTTGAAGCGCGGGTGGGCGGGGGCTCGCCTGCCGCCAGTCCCCTACCACCAAGCCAGAGCTCTTGACCCAGTTGACCCGCGCAGAGGAGGCTGCTGAATAGATGGCCTGGCAAGCCTCCACTCGCACCAAGTCGCCCGGGTCCTGGACCATGAGGAGCACGTCATCAGCGTACGCCGACAGGACCAGCCGCAGCTCCGGCTCCCTCAGCACCAACCCTGTCAACCTCCTTCGGAGGAGACAGAGGAAGGGCTCGATCGCCAGAGCGTAGAGCTGGCCTGAGAGGGGGCACCCCTGCCGTACTCCTCGCCCGAAGTTGACCGGTTCGGTCAGGGTCCAGTTGAGTCTTACCAGACACTCTGCGGAAGCGTACAGCACCCGGAGAAAGTTCACAAATCTGGGTCCGAAGCCAAATGCCTGCAGAGTGCTCAGGAGATACCCGTGATCCATCCTGTCGAACGCCTTCTCTTGATCTAAGGACAGGAGGGCGAACGACAGACCATCCCTACACCCAAGTTCCAATAGGTCCCGGACCAGATATAGGTTGTCGAAGATACTGCGGCCCGGGACGGTGTAGGTCTGGTCTGGGTGGACCACGTCCGCCAGCACGGACCCTAGCCTCAGGGAGATGGCTTTTGCCACGATTTTGTAGTCCGTGCTGAGGAGCGAGACGGGACGCCAATTTCGTAAATCGCGGAGGTCCCCCTTCTTCGGCAATAAGGCGAGCACGGCTCGCCTGCACGAAAGAGGGAGGACCCCGCTCTGCAAAGACTCGGCCCAGACGGTGACTAGGTCTGGGCCCAGGACGTCCCAGAACACGCGGTAGAACTCCACGGTCAGCCCGTCCATGCCCGGAGATTTATTGGTGGGCATGTGACGGAGGGCTTCCGAGAACTCGGCCAGAGTGAGAGGCAGCTCTAGCCGGTCTCGGTCGCCCACGCTGACCGTCGGGAGCTCCTCCCACAGCACTCTGCAAGCGTTAGGATCGGTCGGCTCCGGGGAGAAAAGGCTTGTGTAGAAGGCTCTCGCCCTCTCGCACATCTCCACCGGATCCGTGAGGGGGGTGCCATCCTCAGTCAGTAGGCAGATGATATGTTTCTTAGCCCCCCTCTTTTTTTCCAGGGCGTAGAAGAAGCGGGAGCCGCAATCCATCTCCCGAAGGAGACGGATGCGGGATCGAACAAAGGCACCCCGGGCCCGATGGTCCTCGAGGCTCCGGAGCTCCTCCCGCTTCTCCCTGCACGCTCCGCAGAGGGGTGGATCCTCGGGGCCGGCGGCCAGACGCCTCTCCAGCTCTAAGACCTCCCGTTCCAACTGCTCTATCGCTGCATCCCTCCGTCGGCTGGTGCCCCGGGTGTAGTCACGGCAGAAGAGCCGGGCGCGCACCTTCCCTACGTCCCACCACCGCCGTGCCGAGGGAAAGGCACGCCGCTGCCCTCGCCAGGCCAGCCAGAACTCCCGGAAGGACGCCACGAAGCCCGCATCCTCCAGCAAGCTGTTGTTAAAATGCCAATAGGCCGGCCCCGGCCTCTCCGCGCAGAGGGAGGCTGTCACGGTGGCTATGTGATGGTCAGAAAATGGGCCGGCCGGATGCTGGAGGAGTGGGCTCGTGTAAGATGAAAGCGTGATAAATAAAATGCGGTCCAACCGGGAGTGGGCGGACCGATGGGCCCTCCACCCGGACAAAGGTGAACGTGGAAGCGTCATCCGGGTGGTGGTCGCGCCAGACGTCCACCAGGGAGTGGTGTTCGACTATCTCCTGGAGGACGGCCACGGCGGCCTGGCTCTTCTCGGTTCCCGAGCGGTCCCGTTCCTCAAGGGTGATGTTAAAGTCCCCTCCCAGGACCAGGCACTCCTGAGGATCCAAGGTGCCGAGGAAGGCGGATGCCTGCTGATAGAATTGCAGCCGCTCCGGGCTCGCTGCTGGGGCATAGATGTTGACGAGGTTGACTACGAGCCCCTCCATTTGGACCCGGAGGTGCAGCAGGCGACCCGGCACAGCCTCGGTGACCCCCAGCACCTCGGGCCGTAGGTCGGGGGAGAACAGGGTCGCCACTCCACCCGTATGAACTGTGAGGTGGCTAAAGTAGACCCTGTCCCCCCAATCCAGCCGCCAGCTGTCTTCGGCGGTCGGATCCGTATGGGTCTCCTGCAGGAAAACCACAGAGTACCTCCCCTCTCGAAGGAAGGAGAGCACCTGGGACCTGCGGAGACCCATCTTACAGCCACGGGTGTTCAATGTTGCGATGGTAAAGGGTGCCATGAGGAGGGCTGGGGGGGATCCTCGCCGGCAGGGATGCTCGTGGCTCCCGGCGGGCCGCGTAGCAGTCCGTGACCCACCCCGTAGGTGAGTAAGGAGTCACGGAAGTGGCGGACCCGCTGGTAGGCCGCGGCGCCCTGTCTCCCGGTCCTTTTCCCCTCCCCCATGAGGGCCCTTGCGGCCCGGAGGATTTGATTAAAGTCCCCCCATCGCTGGAGGGCAAGCTGGACTTTGTTGCGGGAGCCACGGACGTCTTCTAGGAACTCCCGCAACTCCTCTCGCAGCGCATGGGGGGCTGGGGTTATGGTCTGGTTGCTTCCCGATGGGGCCCTTGGTACAGTCCCCTGGCCCAGCGGGACGGGCAGACAGGGTGCGGACCCCCGACGGGGCTCTTGATGGGTTGACCTGAATGCTGGGGCGATAGGGGGCGGCGGAGGGAGGATAGCAGCCCCTGGTGGGTCGGGACGGGCAAACACAAAGGCCATTCCCTGGGAGTCATCTGTTGGAAAGGGGAAGGAGACTGTCCCAGGGGTGGCAATAATATCTCGGGAGGTGGGCGGGCAGAAGGGCAGGGGCAGGGGTAGAGGTGAGATTCTGGGTCGGAGAGGGCTCTCACCGATGCCGGGCGCAAGCTGTCTGGTGGATTTGGCAGCCACGGCATCAGGAGGTGGACTTTCTTCTGTAGGGTCCTCTCCCGGAAAGGAGGTCGAATGCTCCTCACCAGCGAGGGATGCCCCTGGTGGCTCAGGTTCCAGCCGCGTGGCACTGGCCGTCGCCTCAACTGGCTCGGTGGCTCTCAGCAGGGTGCCTTCTGCAGCCGGGTTGATGGAGGAGTCCAGGGGCTCCTCGGAGGTGGGAGCAGAAGCGACGGTTAGGGGGAGGGAGTATGGGGAAAGGGGGGCTGGAAAGAAGTCGCCCAGATCGAGGCCCGCTGGCATAGGATCGTCCTCCCCCTGGGTGACCGGGGTCAGACCCAGGGCCTCGATCTCCTCATATATAGAGGGGAAATTGTTTTCCGCTACCCCAGGATTCTCCCCGCCGGCACCTGACGCGATGGTTACTTTGGAGCACACTGGGGTTTCAGATGGTGCCTCGGGGGTCTGGAGGGGAGGGACTCCCGTGGAGGGGAGATACCGTCTTCCAGTGCTGCCACGTCTTCCCCAGCCGGCTCTGGTGGGTGGAACACACCCGTGGGTAGAGCGGAAGGCTCGGCATCGGTGCCCCCCTTCCTGGTCTTCCGGGGGGCCTCCGCATCAGATGGGAGGAGCGGAGCTCGAGCCTTCCGCTTGCCCCGCTTCCCCTGGACTAGGGCCCAGCCCTCCATGGCATCATCCGGGGGCTGGCTAGCAGGGGTTGTGTCAGGGGGCAGAGGCCATGGCTCAGGGACTCGAGGGGGGTAACGGTGGGGCAGCACAG